>NC_061120.1:172649487-172760778 GCF_002878395.1 Capsicum annuum | reverse complement strand
CCTAAAAGGGTAAAGATAAGGCCTAAGACTATGGACTGCATATTTATAGAATATGCTAAAAGTAGTAAAGCACATTGGTTTTTGATTCATAAATCTGAACATCCGGATATCAATGAAAATATGGTAATTGAATAAGATAATACTGAGTTCTTTTAACACATTTATCCATTTAAAACTAGACAAAAATAGGCTAGTGGAGGGTCTAAATGACCTCGAAATGAATCAAGCGAGAATGTACATAATTATGAGAATTCAATGCGTAGTACAAGTCAAAGAACGTCAACTTCGTTTGGATCGGATTTTATAATATTTCTCTTAGAAAATGAGCCTCAAACATTTAAAGAAGCGATGTCGTCTTTAGACTTATCCTTTTGGAAAGAGGCAGTCAATAATGGGATTGAATCAATCTTGAGCAACCATACTTGGGAGTTGGTTGAATTTCTTCCAGAAAATAAATCTTTAGGTTCTAAATGGATCTTCAAAAGAAAAATGAAAGTGAATGGTACTATTGATAAATACATGGCAAGACTTGTAGTGAAAGGCTTCAAACAGAAGGAAGGTCTTGATTACTTTGATATATACGCGCTTGTAACAAGGCTAATGTCAATTCAGATGTTAATTGCCTTGGAGGCGGTATATGATCTTGAAATCTATCATATGGATGTGAAAAAAATATTCCTAAATGGAGAATTGGAGGAATAAATTTACATAGAATAATCCGAGGGTTTTGTGGTTCCTGGTAAAGAAAAGAAGGTGTGCAAACTTGTTATGTCACTTTATAAAATAAAACAAACACCCAAACAGTGTCATGCAAAGATTGACCAAACCATGTTGGCAAATGGTTTTAAGATAAACAAATGTGATAAATGTGTGTATATTAAAGACACTTTGAATCACAAAGTCATTGTTTGTTTATATGTGGATGACATGGTGATTATTAGTAGAGACATTTCTGACATAAATGCTACAAAACGAATGCTTGAGAGCAAGTTTGATATGAAAAAACTTGGAGTTACGGATGTGATGTTAGGTATAAGAATCTATAAAACTTCACAAGGGTTGGCATTGTCACAGTCTCATTACATTGAAAAGTTACTTGACAAGTTTAAATATTTGGACTTTGATATTGCCAAGACTCTATTAGACATGAGATTTGCACTTCAAAAGGATAAAGGTGAAAGTGACTCATAGTTGGACTACGCAAGAGTGTTGGGATGTATGATGTATATCATGAATTGTATGCAGCCAGACATAACATGTGCTATTAGTAAATTGAGTCGGTACACGAGTAATCCCAATAAAACTCATGGATGACAATAAAAAAAGTTTTGGGATATCTTAAATGCACTCAAGACTATGCTTTGCATTATAATAAATATCCAACTGTAATTGAAGGATATAGTGATGCAAATTGGATCACCGGATCGAATGAAGTAAAATCCATAAGTAGATATGTATTTACTTTAGGTGGAGGAGCAGTCTCTTGGAAATCATTCAAACAGACATGTATTGCACGCTCTACTATGAAATCTGAAATTATCGTGTTAGATAAAGCTGGTGAAAAAGCTGAATGTCTCTAAAATTTCTTGAAAGATATTCCTTATTGGCCCACGTCATTGGCACCTGTATGTATACACTGTGATAGCCACGCAGCGATAGGTAGGGCATGAAGCATGATGTATAATAGTAAATCTCGTCATATAAAATAGAGACATAATACCGTTAGAGAACTACTCTCTTGTGAAATTATCACTGTTGACTATGTAAAGTCAAAGGGTAATGTGTTGGATCCACTTACAAAAGGTATATCTAGAGAGTGAGTTGAGAGAACATCAAAAGAAATGGGTTTACGATCTAGGACAAGTCAACATGACGGTAACTCTACCTAGCAGACTGGAGATCCCAAGAGCTAAGTTCAAGGAGATCAAACAATATTGTGACTGACGGTTCAACATTATCAATATACTCAACCCATTCTCATGATATAGACAACGTTTATGAAATAAGAATAAGGCTTATGGTGTGAAGTTTTTTAATGGTTATCTAAATTTGACAGATTTGACCAAATAGTTTAATATATAGGATTGAACATTTAGAAATCACCTATTTGAGGGTGAAGTGGAAGTCACTTCAAGAAAAATGTTAGTAAAGACCTATTCTCTACGCTCTCATGAAATCAGGACGTGTTCATGGCTGAAACGAATGAAATCGTAAGAACCATAAATGGTAAAAGACTAATTGTGTGACATGTGTAGTCTAGGTGGACATTAAAGTTCGATGGTTCAAAGATATCAAATCTACCGATTGACTGAGTACATCTGATGCATGTTCCCTACAAAAAGTTTAAAGGAAAACCCACTTATCCATATGCAATCAGTCTTTGCTTGTTGATTACATACTTATCCGTAAGTTTTTGATAAGATAGCTATTTTCCATTTATGTGGGGGATTGTTGGGTTATAAGAGGTGTGAATGGAAAATAAAAAGGTGGTGTTTTTTTTCGAAAAGACACTAAGAGAAAGGATGCAATTTGAATAGGCACCTTTTCGGATTGAATGGTTATGACCTTTCCAATGAGTTGTGACTTTTCGAAGAGTTGTACCTTTCCGAAGAGTTGCACTTTTATGAAGGGGTGCGCCTTTCTGAACCATTGCTTCTGTTCATGAAGCAACACATTGATGGCTATAAATACCTACATTCTTCTTCAAGTAAAGACAATTATTTTGAGTAGAAAAACAATCTTCTTCTTCTTCTTCTTCTTCTGAAAACTCTCGTGTGATCATCAAATCATTGAGTGTGTTCGAAGTTTCTAAAAATTTGAGGTACCGTTATTTTCAGAAAGAGAATCATTTTATCCTTGGAGGAAAGATTTCATAACCTCGGGTACTTGACGGGAATAAATTCCTTAAGGACTGAACTTAGTATTGAAATTTGGTTTGAAACATACCGATTTGTACCCGTAACAACAACAGATTGGACACATGGCACATTCACATAAGCCATAGTCTTTTAGGGCATTATTGCCGAATTGTGGTTGGTCAAAACCTAAAGCTATATGCTTTAAATAGTCGTCCTTCCTCACTCGTAAAGGCATCTATTTCCTCATTCTCTTACTCAATACAATAGTTCTTACTTGGTCTCTAAGCATGTTCTTTTGTTCTTGATTATTTGCGTAGCTAGTGTTGGGTCCGCTTTGTTGACATCTCGTGTAGCTTGGATTCGCTATTGGGTGTCCTCATAAATGCCCCTGGCTCTTTGCTCAACTTATTTCCTCTCTTTATTTCACATTTAGTTGTTTTTCTTCATCACCTGATAATTAAATTGCTAATAAATGTTGAATCACAACGCATGCTCTTTAAGTTATCTATAAATTTAACTATACCTAATTCATAATTTCAACCTAAAAATAAAAAATACTACATAGCTTTTCACCTTCACTTTCTTTGATAAATCCACACAATTCTCATCTACACGTGTCAACTATTTGTCAATTAGTATTGCAGGAGGCATATTTACGATGTAATTTTCTTAAAATTTGGAGCTTACTAAGCATTCTTTTGTTTCCCTATTATCATTATTTTTTGAGATTTGCATTGTTTGAATTTACTTTTGACGTGAAGTTATCCTTGGTTATCCTACTTCCTTTATGGAGTCTTGGATCAAATCATGTGTTGAGTTTTTAGTCGATTAACACAGTAATTAATAGTTCAACTGCATGTAAAGTTTTGAACCCAATAGCCATTATATTAGTCCCTATTTTTTTTATTTTTTTTTAAGCGCAAAAGAGTTGAGAGGCCAACGTCATTTTAATGTGCAGCTATGGTTTTACATCCATCAATTTAGTTTTCTGATGCTTCTTTTCTTCTTCAATTTCCCAGTGCGTTATTTTTTTATATCAAATTTTCCTGATTCTCCTTTGCATTTTATTCTTCTTCCTTAGCTTGAATTAGATGTGTCAAGGCAGTTATCCATAAGGTATGATCTATTTCTTTAATTCTATTTGTCAGTTATCATTAGAGAATTAAATACGGGTATCCTTCAATTTGAATAAATTTATCATTCACGATAAGTTTGAGTAAATAGTAAAAAAATCTTACATAAATAATTGCCAAGTAGCTGCGTAGGAGATGTCATGTGGTACTTTTTTACGACAAATTAGTTAGGTTAGTTAAAGTTAGTTATTATTTTTTGAATGTAAAATTTTAAATAATAAATATTTTTTATTTCAAATAATTTTTTTTTTGAAAAGTTACAACATAAGAACAACGTGCAATCATTATTTAAAATATTTAATTTATAAAGACCTTTTTTAATTATTTAGAGGTTATCAAATTTTTATATCAAATGTTAAACTTAAAAATAAATTTTAATTGAACTAACATATTTGAGTTTAATTTATATTTTTATTATTCAGGTACAAACATTTATTTAAAATTTGATTTGTAAAATAATTAAACAATACATAAAATCACATTTACTATACAAAACAATAATTAAATATTTATTTAATATAATTTTGAGTAAAATAATAATTAAATAAGAATATATAAATTTTTGAGAAAAAATTATAGAATTATTTTAATCATAGTAAAAACATTAAATAAGAAAAAAAAATCAGTATCAGATATTACACTATTTAAATAAATATAAATGAAAAAGATAATAAATATATAAAATTATACAAATATAGTACTCAAAATCCTTGAACTGTCATCATATCAATAGGAGAATTAATCCTCAATATCCATCGTCTTTTCAAATCCTAAAATTCTCACTCACCCACGTCTTCTTATTTTGATATTTCTAAAAACAAAATCAAAATTATTTTCTCACACTACTAAGTGAAACTGTTTTCTCTAAGAATGGAATTTGACAATTGAAATTCTTATGTATTATAAAGTAGGTGCCTTTGCAAAAAATCATTTGATTTTCTTTAGTTCGAGGGATCCAACACTATAAGTGGACTTCCATGCCCAGTTGATCCAACAACTTCAAGGTGATTTTCTTGAGATTCTCTCACAACTTTTATTTAACTGCAAATATCTGCAACATTTTTTTTCTTGGTGTATCTATTTTCATTGATGAGAGTAATGTGCTGTGAAAAAAAAAATTACAATTATAAGAAATTTAAAATCAACTTAAGACTTATAGAATGTTCTAAGTTGATATGGTACCTTATCTTCTCTAATTTTCTCCTATTCTAACTACGCTATCTCAATAAAAAGTTAATTGCCCTTAAAAAGAGCAACATCAATATTACACTCATATACTTTGCTATTCGCTATTATGCGCATCACTGACCTCCCAATTGGAATTTATTAAAAATATGATAATATTTGTTTTCATATGTTTATAATAAATGACTATAATGATAAAGGTAGGGGTATGGTAAAAAGTATGTACATCCTACCCTTTTTTTAAGTATATTTGTGAAATTACATTGATCATGTTATTGTAGTATTATGTTTATCTCATAATGGGAAATATGAATTTTATTGTGAAATATGAAAAGTTAAGTAATTTGAAGGACACATCCACAGTTTCCTCCAAATATGATACAAATTAAAGAAGTACAACGAATGAATTAATATTTGATGCCAGACAAAAGACCAGAAAGATTCTAAAGTTGATGCAAAAATTGCAAGAGAATGCACCCAATTTAATCTATAAGAGAAAAAGATCGATAAAAAAACATCTCAAGCAAAACAATAAATAGTTAACTTTTCATTTGCTTAGATCAAAATTTTGATAAAACCATAGCTGTATTATTTGATCCTACCAATTCATCTATACATGAAATAGTTTGCTCACATAGATAGTTCAATATCTTTTTTACTCGATTCAAGGTTATTCCTAAGTATTTATATTAATATGCTTTTAGCTTATGAAAAAATTAATTTTCTGCATAAACATATACACGTATATTTTTGATCAACTTATTTAGTGTGATTGATAAGTAAAAAGAACACATCATAGTTTCAAGGAAGATTTTCTTATGAACCTGCAACCTAATGCGATCTTAGCATCTAATTGATGTTTCTCTGGTTATTTCTAAGATCTGATTTCTCTTGCATTTATTTGCAGATTGTTGATTCAAAGTGCAATAAAGTTGTTGCTCAATGAAATTTACAGAAACGTAAGTCTCTTTTATTTTACGTTACATTTGTGATAATTGATAAAACTTTTATGTTCTTTATAGAAAAATACAGGAACAATACTTATGAGGTCCGAAACCACCTACAACCATCTCAACATTTTGTCTCAGTCGACTCAGAAACACACATTTACTTTATATTTTATATTATTTAGATACAATTTCTATTTTAAAACAGAATCACATTTTCTATTTTAAAGAAAATTTCACAAAAATCTGTTAGGGAATTTAAATTTTTATTTTTTAATATTTAATTCCCGTTTTTTTTTCTATATTTAGAACAAACATAAGTCTTAATATCTGCAAAAAATCTTAATATTAAATTACATGTTTCAATTATTCTTAAGTTTTTATTAAGTATAGTAATTAATAATTTTCTTATATAAATAAAAATTTTATAAGAACATAACTGTAATTTGAAAGTCAAATTATATTAACTTTAGATACCCACTTTTTCAACGATCATCTCACAAACATTTTTTTTGTTTTACAAAAATCTATATAAGTACATAAATACATACGTCAATACAAAGCAACAGAAGTTAGTTGTGAATATAAAAACATCTATTTAATATTATTTAAAAAAATATTAAGAAAATAAGTAGATAACTGTGCATTAAACGTACATGATGTATGTCACATTCATCATCACGTTTTCCACTAACCTCCCACACAACCATTTTCACAACAAAGATACTAAGCAATTTGTAACTTTATCTAATACAATCTCACTTTTACAAATAAATCACATTCCCTATTTTCGAGCAAATTTCAAGATAAGAAGCTACACAAATTTTCATATAGATAGATTTTACATTTTAAAAATTTATTTTTAAAATATTAGATTAAAAAGATAATTATGTATTAAAAATTAAAGTTTTTTTTAAATATTAAAACTGTATAACAATTGAAACAAGGATGTTGCGTTTTTTACAGGAGACAAAGTGAAGTATGTCAATTTCCTCTTCAGTAGGAATTATGTTGATGTGCACACACAGAAAAATATATTTTAAAATAAAAACCTCGTTAGAAAATAAATTTTGATAACAAAAACACTATGAATCAAATAAAAATATGACAAAACATTAATTCAATAGATACATGTATCAGGTAGTATGATTTTTTTATGATTTATGAAGATTTATGTATTTTTTATCGATCAATAGATATTTAACTGTTAGATGAGTATGTGTAATTGTCTATCGGAAACAACCTTTCTACTTCTCCGGAGGTAGTGGTATGGACTGCATACATCTTACTCTCCCCAGACCCCGTTATGTGGGAATACACTGAATTTGTTGTTGTTGTTGTAGATGAGTATGTGTAATGTACTAAACATAACAAAAAATTCACTTTAAAACAAAAGAAAATAGAATAGAATACAAGATATACCTTGCTAAATATTGCTCCCATAAAATATTTATATTGCGGTCGAATTTCAACAACTTTTTTATTAAACATCCTTGGAATAATGTTATCTTGATGGACAACAACCTTTCCCTCAACTACAGAATAACATTCCTACACCAATACATTTAGAGCGTGTGTCATGCCTCCTAATAGATATAATTTTTTACAACATTCAAATCTTGTTTATGCGTATGCATCAATTTACTGAAAGCAATCTTTTTTCATGAAAATTTCTATTTCTTCTGTCCTCAACCATCTTGATGTCTGCAACGCTCACAGGTACATCACTCATCTTGGAGATAATAAAGATATGAATGAAGTACAAGATAGTCATCTGGAATGCATTCTGATCATTGTTGAAATTATCAAAGTTAAAATGTTCAACCAAATCTAACTTACTCACAAAAACTTTTTCAGAGAAATACTTTTCTATCAACACACTCGGAGGAGAACCTAGATATTCAAAATTTACTGTATTATCAGTGCATTTTAAATCTATAATATCAAAATTCAAATAGGAAAAATCTGAACGCATTGTCATTGATCCATACATGAACTTTATCATATCTCCTACTCTAATTCGAGCATCAAAATACATTTGATTATCTGACCGATGAACGTATAATTTGATATATTCAGATAAACATCAAAATATTTTTCTCGAAATAACTCAATGACCTCCTTTCTTAAAATCTCGACAAAATCAGTTAAAAAATGCTGATTGCATGAGCTGCCGAAACTCAAGGATGAGGTGAAATATGTTTGACAACATGTTTCACGTTTCGTAAACAAACTAATTAACAAAATATATATGTAATTATTAACTGGATATTCATAGCATTAAAAATCGTAACACATAATGTATAACACAGGATAACATATAATATGTAACTTTTCGTTAGTTTATGTATTTGCAAGGTAATGTGTGACCTGATTATGTACATTTCAGGATAACACATAATTATGTATCTTTTGATCATTTATGTATCAGGTGGACAACGATAAGATCTAATACATAAATATTATGTATCTTTTCCTCATGCATAGCATACACAACTATAATGTGATCTGATACATAAATATTATGTATCAGATTGCACAAATCAACCGTCGATATATAATAAATAAGAAATTCAGAAGGACAATAATACTGATGATACATATTGGCATACCTTCGATTAAGGCCATCATGATGTTTCTCTTTAACTTTTATTTTTGGAGATAACATCTCCGTAACCTTGTTTTTAAAGATGACGATACCGATATCTTAGATTTTACAGTCAATTTCTTTCGTAACTTTTTCATCATAACAGGATTGGGATATTTAGATCTATTTTCACAAAAATATTTATCTTTTGCATCAAATCGCCCAAAAGAAAATTTGATGGTGGATTATGATCACCTAAGGTAGGCATTGCACTTTCTAGATCTAATTCCTCAACTGAAAATCGCTCATATAATTGGGTTATACCAATACTAAATGATGGTCCTGATTTCACTAACTGACTAAAATATGTTTAAGAAAATTAAATTTAAAATGTACTGGACTTGAAAATTTTTAAAAACAAACTAATCTCTTTAATGATTTGGAGAATAAGTTTAAATGAGATTGAAAAACAGTAGATGAATTAAAGAAGAAAACGACTTCAATTCAAACTTTTTCTAAAACCCTCGTTGCATGCAATTAATTCAACCAATTTTTAGGTAACTATCTCTTAATATCAAATTTGATGGGTTCTTTCATTATTTCAGCCGAAAATAATGGGTTATGCTGTCTTTATGTTATCTATCGGATTTGTAGAGAGAGAAAATAGTTTTAGAAAATTTTATAATTATTTTGTAAGGGTCAGAATTTGTGTAAATAAAATAAGTTAAATTGTATGTTTATGTTTTTTTTTTATATATATAATGGACTACTTCTAACTATACATAAGTGAGCCGGATATCAAGAATAAACAAAACAGACCCATTAATAATTAATGAAAAAATTACACAAACTAACAACCTTAAGATATTAATTACAACTAATAGCGACAGTTTCTCAAAATTACAACTAATAACAAAACTAGCAATATTTTACCTCTTTTTTGAGAAACGCGTGTCTTTAAATTATTATTTTTACTTTACCTTATATTTATGCTACTTTACCAATTTCATTTTCCTGATTTTTTTTTTCAAATTTCATTTTTTTCTCTCAAGATCTTGATAAACAGTCTCTCCATCTATTAAGGTAAATTTATTTTTAGAGTTAATGCATGTCATAGTTTTCATATAAATTTTTTTATGTGTTTTTTTGTCGCCAGTTTTTTCAATATTCTTCTGCGAATTGGTCTGTTTGATTTTTCTTTTCTGTACTTGTCGCCATTTTTCTTGAACCTTCATATATGATTTTACATCCAAAAGAGCACAGAAAAAGGTTTGGTTGACTCTTTCACCGACTTCTTTTTTTCTCTTTCTCTTTCTAAATCTTGTAATCTTTCGTGAACACTGTCAAAATTATATATGGTAGCCTTTTTTGTCTTTGATTTTTCAAAAAGCTTAACTTTTTACTGTAAATAAAATAGTAGATTTTGCTCAACAATAAGATGAAAATGACAAAGTGAAGAAGTAGTAATAGTTTATTCAGATCCCAAGATTTTATTTTTCTTTTACCTATACAAAATTATTTCTTTCTCTTTTTACGTTGGATCTGAAATTTACATGAAGATTATGTGATTTTTTTGAATTTATTTTTTTTGTGTTGTATTTTTTTAATTTCTACTGTAATGGAAGAATATGCAAATAGTAGTAGTTCAGTTAGAGATATTCAACCGATTAATTTAGTTTTTGATGAAATTTCGTTGTTTAATCTTGATCTAACACAAGATGAAGACGTTAACTTGTGTTCTACTATCATTGAAGAGCTGAGATCGAAGCAACATAGTGATCCTGTAAAGACTGTAAAATCATGAAACGGAAAGTATTGACAAAATCTTCATCCTCAAAATTCATAAAAATTTAAAAATCGGTGAAAAAAAGAAAGTCGAATGAAAATGTGGAATCTAGTAAAATTGTATGTCCCGTTTCATCTGATTTTGAATCTGAAGAAGAGAAAGTGAAGGAGGTATTTTGATATGTGTAAAGTTTTATAGTTTCTGGACGACATGTTCATATATATATTTTACATATACATGTTCATTTTATGTTTCAATGTAAATATAATATGTATATTGTAAATACATAAGTACCACTATTTTGACATGTAAATATTATACATGATACAAATTAGATGTGTATTTGTTTTGTTTATTGATAAGATATGTTTTTTACTATGATATGTTCTTCTTTTTTATTGATAAATATGATATTTGAACAAATTATGTATAAATAAAATACATATGTAATTTGTTTGTCTGGAATCATATGAAATGTATTTATTATTCGTTAGATATGTATTTTCTTATTTGTACTGTTAATATTTGTCTTTTTTGCTCAGTTGTATATGTTTATTAAGAGTAAATGACAATGTTTGTATATTGATGTTTGATAACTAAGATATGAACCAATGATGACAATGTTTGTATTTTGATGTTTGATAACTAAGATATGGAGCAGTGATGTTACTTTAAGATGTAATGTAACTTTTAAGATGTATTTTCTTAAATACATATGTTGCACTGTTAGACATATAATTGTATTTTTGTGTTGTATAAGTATTGCGTGATCAAAATATACATGGCAAGAGTAATGCATGTATATGTTCCAACTGTTGACAGTGTTTTAACTGTTGACTTTGATCCAAATCTTTTTCGCACGAGATATGCTTTAATTTTATGGCATTATGGTTTGAGGAAAGAAGAAGAGAAGACACAAAGTGATGATGAAGCACCAATGAGGCCTCCTAGGAATATTGGGATAACAGAAGATATTGAAGTGCATGATATTTGAAGATTATTTTGAATTTGTTGTATTTTATAATAGTGAACTTTAGGTAGACTAAGATTTAGTTGAATATTTCTTAGGTTTCATATGTAACTTTAATGTTGAAATTTGATATCTTAATATTTTCTTTACTGTAATTGTTAGAATTTTAATGTTTAAGTTTCTAAAGCACAATTGTTCGTACTTAATTTATGCTACTGTTATGCATATTTTGGTATGAATACATGTTTTCCAGTTTTGAATATAATTTTTAGTAATGAATATGTATGTTTCAGTCATTATATGTATTTTTCATTTATGCATTTGTATTTTTCATTTTATGCATATGTATTTCTGAGTAATGCATATGTATTTCTGAGTAATCCATAAGTATTTATGATTAATACATAAGTATTTTATCAAAAATGTGTGTTGTATCCTTTTATGTTATGCATAATGCATATGTATATATAATTAACACATGTAGTTATGCATAACACATATGTATATATGAATACTGCATATATTTTTTATAAGTCTGAATATATATATATATATATATATATATATATACACATTTGTCTGAATATATATTTTTTTGACTCTGCATATGTATGTGTATTTGTCTAGTTTAACACATATGTATTTTACCATATAAGCATATGTATTTATGAATTATCCATAGTTTTTTTTCATATATGTGTATATCTCTATGAATAATGCATATTTATGTATGATTAATGCATATGTTTTTTTTAAAAAAAATGTATTTAAAGTTGTAGCTACGTAATTATAAGTTATTATATGTATTTTTAATTATTTTATTTATTACATAAATGTATGTTAACTTATTCTTAGTTTTTATAGATTGACATAGATTTTTATTTGATTCTCATATGTATTTTTTCAGATTAAAGATTTAACTTGTGTGGCATACAATTTATTAAATATAAATAAATGATGTTACATGTCTTGTATACTATATTCTTAATGATAACATTTGCAACAATTTAACTACAAAAAGTTCAATAAAATCAAAAAATTTAATCAAAATTTAGAATCATATAATAATCAGTGAAAAAATAAAGCAATTATTTTTGACTGAATACATCAATAAACTTATCAATTATTATATTTTCTACATGAACGTCTATTGTGAATGAACTACATTAATTTTTATTTTTCTTCCCGAGCATATCTCTTCTCAATTTTTCACGATCCTTCTTTGCAGGTCTTCCAGAGGGTCGCTTGTGTTTTGGGGGCAAAATTATCTCCTCCAATATCTCCTATGGAATCACCCAATCATCTTTGTGGGGTATAGGATAAATGGGAAGATCATACGTTCTTGGCCCAGTTTTTGATTTATATAGATCAGAGCAATATGATCCCTTTTGAAAATTCTTGCTATCAAGTACTGCATAAGCATGCGCACACGGTATCTCGTTCTATTGGAATGCATGACAAGAATTTTTTTCCTTAAGGCAAACAATAAAATGTTTATCCTTGTCTGTACTGTATAGACATACTCTGAGGCTGGTATAACCTGAAATTATTAAAATAAAATTAAAATTATAACAATAATTATTTATTTGACATTTGTAATTGTTCCAGTTTAGCAATTGTATTTTACCAACTCTGCATATGTATATTGCATGTCTCAATATGTATTTTTAGAAATATATAGCCTGCATATTTATTTTTTTTAAAAAAACAAATGCAATCAAACACTTAAAATAGAGTGCATATGTATTTTTTAAATACATATAGCTGGCAACATATGTAAACTGAAATACATAAAAGTAACTACCAGTGATCACATAAATAGACTGCATATGTATTTTACAAATACATATAGCTGGCAACATATGTAATGTTAAATACATATATAAGGACTTACCGATTTCATCCATGGTATAAGCAGCTACAAAAGTATCAGTATACAGTTTTCTGAGATAACTTGTATCAACGATTATTACAGGTCTACAATGTTCGAACCCTTTGATACAATAACTTATTAGTATATACAAAACTTCAAAACGAAATCCAACAAGAACAAATTGTTTAATTGAAAACGGAAAAACATACAAAATAAACTGTAACAATTGTATATCAATATTCAACCTACATAACGTGATGGAAAACTCTAATTTGTAAAAATAAATTATCGATCAAACCACTTTGTTCGAGAACTGATCAAACCATTGCTGTTATAATTTTTTCAGCGATTTTCACAAATATAGTTCAAAAATTCACAAACAAAATCATATTTGTTTATTGATACTTGTATTTGCAGCGTTGTCTTATCAAACTATTTGCAGCATTGTCTTATCAAACTTTTCTCAAAATATTAGACGATGAACATAAATTTTGGAAGCAGTCTTTTTTTTAAAAATTGATATGAGTTGCAGATTATAAAAAATGTTTTTGAATTTTGAATTATGTTTCTGTAAAATAATGGTTGTGGTTAAAATAGAGTCATTAAAGAAAAAGGTATCTGTAAAAGGTTAAGAAATCTGTGAAATTAAATATTTCTTAAATTAAGGAACCGTTTTTTCCATATTAAACTGAACATATTGGAGTTAAATTAGGAACAGAATCTTTAATTGTATATGTATTTAACTAGCAACAGTTTAATCAAATACAAAATACATATTACTATTTTTTGTAATTTTGAAAGGGTTGCTATAAAACTTTCAATTAAAGCTCTATAATTGCTATTTCTAAAATTTTCCTATAATTAATCTAAGGTGGATGATATCAAAGCTCAATCAATATATTATTACTAATATTTAGTAACATGATTGATTGAATTATTGATCTTTAGGTTTCATTGGTTAAACATGTAGATAATTAAAGAATCAGGAATTTAAAATTAAAAATACGTTATTTGATTGTGAGCTTGACACATGTCACTTCATTTAAAATTAATTGCAAATTTGTGCTGAAATATAATGACAGGGGTATAGATCGAAAGTATAACAAGAGAGATACATTTAAATAAAAAATGAAGAATATTTAACCCTTTTTTGCCTTTTTACTTTAAGCTTTTTAACTTTTCAGTTTCTAAGTTTGGTACGTGTGATAAGATAATAATTTCAGAATAAAATTTGAAATTAAGTTTATCTCATGTTTGGAGTAAGACATTATCTAATTCAAATACTATTTTATTCCATTATTTGTACTAAAATAGTTGGATTAACAATCCATATGGAAGATGAGATAAAATAATCACATGAGATCTCCCAGTGACCCAACCCATGAGATATCTATACTTATCTCGTCATGTGTACCAAATGACCCTAAGTTCTTCTTTTTATTGTATTAGTGCTATTGAGCATTAGATGTTTTTGTAGAGTCTTTCGAGATCGTACTATTGTTAAACTGGAGAGAACTCAGTTACATCATTTATGTTTAAGTAGTGATTACTTCCTTGATTTATTTATTTATTAAAAAAAATTATAATTGACATGACTATTTTATCATATTATTCCCATTAATTGAGTTAAGAAAACATAAATGTTTACTTTTTCTTGTGTGTGTTAAAAGTAATTTATGGGAGAGATGTTTAAATTGGGCATAAAGTAACAGTTAGAAGTATTTTAGCTGATGTGATTTTTTTCTTTTTCCTTCCAATTTTTATATTTAATTATTTTATTGGGAGAAAGGATTTTCTAACATTTTAAACTAGTTAATATACTGAAAATGATTTTCATTCAAAATTTGTAGATTTTGGGTAGTATTTTAGTGAAATTAAGAAAAGGAGTATTTGAAGTTGATAAAAGTTTGTGAAAGATATCACAACACATAATAATCCTTTAACTGCATTAGTTACGCCATTTAAATTGATAACGGGTAAAACATTTTTGCCTTTCAAATTATTATCTGTCTGATTAATTGTTTCCATTAATGCAAATATTTATGTGAACAAGAAAGCATGAAGATACTATTTAGTGTAATTCCCATATCTTTGTTCTCCTAGAAAATTGAATTGCTTCTTTCCCTCGTGATTTTGAGGATATATAATCATATAGAGGTTGATAGTGACTTCGAAGGCATACGGAGTATGAAGCCAAAGAAGAGGTATGTATTTGGTTGGTTCGATAAGCTGTGTGTTAAATTAGTTCAATTTTATCTAAAAAATTTGGTTCATGATCAGTAAATATAAAATTGATTACACACAACTAATTTTATCTAAAAAATTTTGTTCTTGATCAGTAAATATAAAATCGATTACACACAACTAATTTTATCTAAAAAATTTTGTTCTTGATCAGTAAATATAAAATTGATTACACAACTTGAATGTTTGTTTTTCTTTTGGGGTTCAATTTCTTAGTTAGGTTGAGAAGTTTCTGCATTTCCAAGTAATTTTGCCACTTGAAAGGAAATCAGGCGCTTTTATCAATAATTCAAGTAAAATAAACAATTCAATAGGAGAATTCTACCTTTTTAAAAAATTATTAGTATTAATAATAAAATATTATCAAGAGATTATTAGTATCGGTCGGTTCGGTTCGGTTTTATATGTTATTGGTTCGATTTATCGGTTTTCAATTTTTAAATATGTAAAACCAATAACCAACCGATAAGATATTTTCTTATCGGTTTCGGTTTCGGTTTTTCGGTTTTTAGTCCTAACGGTTCGGTTTTCGATTTAACCAAAAAGAAAATACTCATAAAATAAAAATAGTAACAACTAACATAAAAAAATGAAAACTCAGTTACTGCCAAAATCCTACGCAATGCATTTTAGTGTACAAGAATCTTCAAACTTGAACTGAATGTTAGTTCGGAAAAAAACTAAATCCTAATTGTTGGAAGCTACTAAATGTTTCAAGCTTTCTAATACGATAATACCCGACCTTTATATTGTTTCTTTATTGACCTGAATAGGTTAATACTTTGTGAATTACTGAATTGTGAATAAATAATGCATATATATAGAGAGAGAGAAGTAATATAGATATTTATGTATATAACATAAATAGGGATAAACAATAACTTAGTGTATCCTTATTGGGTTATCATTTTAACCGATAACCCAATAAGCTAAAATCGAAATCGAATCGTTTACCCAATAAAATATTTTATAAAACTAATAAGAAACTATTAACCCAATAACCCAGTAGCATTATTATTGATTCGGTTAATCGATCGGTTTGATTTTTGTACACCCCTACTTAAAATTAAGTAAAAATAGAAGGAACTCAAAAAAAAAAAAAAAGAAAAAAAAAGAAAGCAAAATCTGAAGACACTTACTACAAAAATTTATTAGGAAAAGAGTGTATTCTTTTTTCATTTACACACTTCCCTTTCCATCCATCCATCAAAAGGTTACAAAAGGAAAAAAAATCAAAGCACTTAATTTTGAATTTTTCATAGACGGGTCCCACTCCAACCCATGTTATTCAAAAGTTGTAGCCGTTGGAAAATTATATACTCAAATCAAATTATAGCATAATTCAAGTGGAGCTTCTCAACAAGCAAAACATAGAAAGCCAAAAACTCAAATTAAACTTCGATTTGATTTTTTCTCCACAGTAGCTTGGTAAGAAACCATAATTTGTTTGCGTAAATATTTGTAATTTTTTGGTTCATTTAAATTCGAACTAGTTTGGGATTGGGACGTAGTTATTTGTGATTGACTTATATGTGTATGTGTTTTTCAATTGGATTTGTTAGCAGAAGATTTGGGGGGATTATAGATATCATGTCGTTAACGCCGGATTTAAATCGGAAAGTTGGAGTGGGAGTAGCACCATCTCCGTTGCCGTTTTTTACACCGAGACCGGAACGGCGACGGGGACCGGATCCTAGAGGAATTGATTATAGCTCCAATCGGATGGATAAAGATAAAGAGGTCAATGTTCAAGTTCTGGTTAGATGCAGGTAAGCTTCCCTTGATTTTCTGAGTTCGTGTGTGTGTAACAGACGTGTTTTAGTGTGTGGGTGTGCGTGACTCTATGTGTGTGTGTGTGTGACAGAGGTGTTTCTAATAGGTATCATAGCGGATTCAGAATTTGAAGTAGTAATCGCATATTAATTTATAATGATAACTGGGTTCACAATCAAATATTTATATAATTTAAATGAAAATTTTAATATAGAGTACGAGTAAAAGCTAGTAAGGTGTGGAGGAGGCTTATTAAGATAGAAGGATAGTACGAAGGAGTGCGTCAGTGCTAGTAGGTAGGAGGACTTTGTTATAGTACTAGTTGTTGTTCTTCAACGTTTTTGGGGAAAAGAATCTGTAATTTGACACAATAACTTCAACACTAGTTCAAATTTAAAACAAGAATACTATGAAGTACAACAACACCCTCAACACAAGATCAAAGTGATCTTTCTAAGAAGTGTGTTTTATTTTTTTTAGAAATTAAAATGAAACAGAAATGTAAAGCCAAGTCTCCCGACTTCACGGAGTGTCCTTAAGGAATAATTCCCCTTTGTACCCGAGGTTTTGGAATCTTCCTCCCAGGATAAAATGACTTTCAATCCAACTATAGTGGTACCTCAAATAATTGGATTCGTCGAACTCACTCAACGATTTGATTGATCACAAGGAGTGTTTTGAAGACAAGAAGAGTTTGTATTTCAGAAAATTTTTCATACCTAAACCTGTGGATAAATGCAGGTTTATATAGCTATCAAGTGCCCCTTCCGAAAGGTGGCAATGGTTCATCCGAAAAGGTATATCCTTTGAAAGAGTCATGTCTATTCATTCGAAACATTGTGTTTTTTTCTAAACAGACACAACTATCTGAACAGTCACTTCTTTTCCAAAATAATATGTCTTTTCATAAAAGGTTGTGTCCCTTCATTTTCCATTCACACCAATTGAACCCAACAATCCCCCACATGAATGTGGAATGACTATTCTTTGTAAAACTTTACGGACAAATATGTGATCATCAAGCAAAGACTGATTGCATCAGGATAAGTAGGTTTCCCTTTGAACTTTCCGTAGTAAACATGTATCGTATGCACTCGGTTAATTGGTAGATTTAATATCTTTGAACCGTCGAGCTTTAATGTACACCTAGACAACACATGTCACACAACCAACCTTTTACCGTTTATGGTTCTCACGGTTTTGTTCTTTTCAGCCATGAACACGTTCCAGTTTCATGAGAGTTTAGAAAATAGGCCTTTACTAACATTCTCCTTGAAGCGGCTTCCACTTAGCCCTCACATAGGTGATTTCTAAACGTTCAATCCTATAGATTAAACTATTTGGTCAAATCTGCCAAATTTAGATAATCATTAAAAGACTTTTCACCTTAAGTCTTATCCTTGTTTACTAAACATTGTCTACATCATTAGAATGGATTGGTATTTTGACAATGTTGAACCTGTCAGACACAACTTTATTTGATCTCCTTGAACCTAGCTCTTGGGATCTCCAGTCTGCTAGGTATAGTTACCGCCATGTTGACTTGTCCTAGGCTTTAAACCTATTCCCTTGGATGTTCTCTCAACTCCTTCTCTAGATAAGCTTTTTGTAAGTGGATCCGACACATTATCCTTTGACTTCACATAGTCAATAGTGATAATTCCACTAGAGAGAAGTTCTCTAACGGTATTATGTTTCTGTCTTATGTGACGAAATTTACCGTTGTACATCATGCTCCCTGTCTTACCTATCGCCGTTTGGCTACCACAGTGTATACATACTGGTGCCACTGGTTTGGGCCAATAAGGAATATCTTCCAAAAAATTCCGTAACCATTCTGCTTCTTCACCGGCTTTATCTAATGCGATAAATTCAGATTCCATTGTAGAGCGAGCAATACAAGTCTGTTTGGATGATTTCCAAGAGACCGCTCCTCCACCGATAGTAAATACATATCCACTCGTGGATTTTACTTCGTTCGATCCGGTGATCCAATTTGCATCACTATATCCTTCAAGTACCGCAGGATATTTATTATAATGCAAAGTGTAGTTTTGAGTGTATGTAAGCTACCCAAAACTCTTTTCATTGCCATCCAATGAGTTTTATTAGGATTACTTGTGTACCGACTCAACTTACTAATAACGCATGCTATGTCTGGTCGTGTACAGTTCATTATATACATTAAACATCCCAATACTCTTACATACTCCAATTGTGAGTCACTTTCACCTTCATTCTTTCGAAGTGCAAAGCTCACATCCAATGGAGTCTTAGCAATACCAAATTTTATATACTTGAATTTGTCAAGTACCTTTTCGATGTAATGAGACTGTGACAATGCCAACCCTTGTGGAGTTCTATGGATTCTTATCCCTAAGATCACATCCGCAATTCTAAGGTCTTTCATATCGATCTTGCTCTCGAGCATTCGTTTCGTTGCATTTATATCTGAAATGTCTCTACTGATGATCAACATATCATTCACATATAAACACACAATGACTTGGTGATTTGGAGTGCCTTTAATATAAACACATTTATCACATTCATTAATTTTGAATCCGTTTGCCAACATGATTTGGTCAAACTTTGCATGCCATTGCTTAGTGCTTGTTTTAGTCCATAAAGTGACTTAACAAGTTTACACACCTTATTTTCTTTTCCTGGAACCACAAAACCCTCAGGCTATTCCATGTAAATTTCTTCCTCCAATTCTCCATTTAGGAATGCGGTTTTCACGTTCATTTGATGGATTTCAAGATCATATACCGCCGCCAAGGCAATTAACATTTGAATCGACGTTATCCTTGTTACCGACGAGTATGTATCAAAGTAATCAGGACCTTTTTGTTTAACACCTTTTACAACAAGTCTTGCCTTATATTTGTCAATAGTACCATCAGCTTTCATTTTCCTTTTGAAGATCCATTTAGAACCTAAAGGTTTATTTTCTGGAGGAAGATCAACCAACTCCCACGTATAGTTGCTTAAGATTGAATCAATCTCACTATTGGCTGCCTTTTTCCAAAAGGATGAGTTCGAAGACGTCATCGCTTCCTGAAATGTTTGAGGTTCATTTTCTAACAGAAATGTTACAAAATCCGATCCAAACGAAGTTGAAGTTGTTCGACGTGTACTCCATCTCGGATTCTCATCGTTATGTACATCCTCACTTGGTTCATCTCAAGGTCGTTTAGACCCTTCACTAGACTGTTCATGTCTAGTTTTATACGGGTAAATATTTTCAAAGAATTCAGCATTATCTGACTCAATTACCATATTTTCATTAATATCCGGATGTTCGGATTTATGAACCAAAAATCGACATGCTTTACTACTTTTAGCATATCCTATAAACACGCAGTCCATCATCTTAGGTCCTATCTTAACCCTTTTTGGCATCGAAACTTGAAACCTTTGCTAGAAACCCTCACACTTTGAAATATTTCAAGTTTGGTTTCCTTTCTTTCCATTGTTCATAAGGAATCGATTGTCTTACTATGGGGAACTCTATTGAGTATACAGTTGGCCGTAAGGATAGCCTCCCTCCACAAGTTTTGCGGTAAACCTGAACTTATAAGTAAGGTATTCATCATTTCCTTCAAAGTACGGTTTTTTCTTTCCGCAATTCCATTAGATTAAGGTGAATACGGGGCCATAGTTTGATGGACAATTCCATTCTCTATACATATTTCGGCGAAGGGAGATTCATATTCTTCGCCCCTATCACTTATAGTTTTGATCTTTTTCTCTAACTGATTTTCAACTTCAGTTTTGTATTGGCTAAACGCATTTATTGCTTCATCCTTACTATTTAGCAAGTAGACATAACAATATCTAGTGCAATCGTCAATGAAAGTTATGAAATACTTTTTCCCACCACGTGATGGTGTTGACTTCATATCACAAATGTCAGTATGGATTAAGTCTAAGGGATTGAAATTCCTTTCAACGGACTTATACGGATTCTTAACATACTTTGATTCCACACAAGTTTGACACTTTGATTTATTGCACTCAAAGAATGGCAAAACTTCTAAGTTAATCAATTTTCGTAATGTTTTGTAATTAACATGGCCTAGTCGTTCATGCCACAAATAGGGAGACTCAAGCAAGTAAGAAGAATTTGAACTTTTATTGATTTCAACATTCATTACATTCATTTTGGATAGGCCCTCATTGAGGTAGCCTTTTCCTACATACAGTTCTTCTTCTTTACTAAGTACAATTTTTCCGGAAACAAATACACATTTGAATCCATTCTTTTCTAGAAGTGAAACAGAAATCAAGTTCTTTCGTAACTCAGGAACATACAAGACATTGTTAAGTGTTAACACTTTGCCGGAAGTCATCTTCAAGCACACTTTTCCTGTTCCTTCCACTTTTGCAGTAGCGGAGTTTGCCATGTAGATTTTTTCTTCTACTTGAGCCGGAGTGAACGTGAAAACAACTCCTTGTTAGCATAAACATGGCGGATGGCACCAGAATCCATCCATCATTCGCGAGGATTTCCCACCAAGTTGCATTCGGAAAGTATAGCACACAGATCATCCATTTCTTTCTTAGACTCAGCCAGATTTGCTTGGTCCTTCTTCTTCCCTTTCTTCGGGGCACGACAATCTGTAGACTTGTGGCCAATCTTGCCACAGTTGAAGCACTTTCCCTTGAATTTCTTCTTGGGTTGCTTGCTTTCATTTCCAGCTCTCTTTTGTTTTTAGAGTTGTTTTGGTCATCTTCTACAATGTTTGCTCCACTCATTGCAAAATTGCCTCTTGACCTTCTTTCCGCAGCCTTATTATCTTCTTCAATGCGTAGTCGTACAATCATATCTTCGACTGACATCTCCTTACGTTTGTGTTTCAAATAGTTTTTAAAGTCTTTCCACATAGGTGGTAGTTTCTCTATTATTGACGCTACTTGAAACGCTTCATTCACAATCAAACTTACAATAAAGTTCATGTGAATTCTAAGAACATTTTTAAATTGTTCAACAACGGTATTTGTCAAAATCATACCTTCCGCTAGGAGATCATGAATGATCACTTGCAGTTTCTGCACTTGGAAAACAACAGACTTGTTGTCTATCATTTTGTACTCCAGGAATTTTGCAATAAAGAACTTTTTAGTTCCGGCATCCTCCGTCTTGTACTTCCGTTCTAGTGCTCTCCATTACTCTTTTGCAGTCTTGGTTCTGCTATACACATTGTAAAGGTCATCTTGGAGACCATTCAAGATATAATTCCTGCAAAGGAAATCTGAGTGTTTCCAAGCCTCCACAATTACTAAGCATTCTTTTTCAGAGGTTCCCTTGGGCACCTCCGGAGCTTCTTCAACCGTGAACCTTTGAAGACACAGTGTTGTGAGGTGGAAGAACATTTTTTGCTGCCATCTCTTGAAGTCAATACCCGTGAACTTTCCGGGTTTCTCCGCCGATGCCATAGCTTGCGGAGCATTAGTACGACTCGTCGTGGCAATACTAGTTGTCGCCATAGTCGTTCCAGCATCATGCATTTGACTATCAGTCGTCATTTTCCTGTCACCACAAGACAGTACCTTCAGTATATCGAAATACTTATTAAAAAATTGCAGCAACTTTAAGTTTAACGATGAAGTTTTTACGACTTTCAATCGTCAACCGAGTGATCTTTAACTTGTGATGAAGATTTTATTTCTTCAAATCGCTAGTTAAGTTCAAACGGAGTAGAAAGCTAAAAGCTTTAATCTCCAGAAACCAAGCTATACAGATTCAAAAAAAAAAACTTTAGTAAAAAGAAAATTTCACCAAACAAGCAAAAAAAAAATTTTTGTTTTTCTTTTTCTAAAATTTATTCCTTAAGATTGTTGTTCTTCAACGTTTTCAGGTACAAGAATCTGTAATTTGACACAATAACTTCAACACTAGTTCAAGTTTAAAATAAGAACACTGTAAAGTACAACAACACCCTCAACACAAGATCAAAGTGATCTTTCTAAGAAGTGTGTTTTATTTTTTCAGAAATTAAGATGAAACATAAATGTAAAGCCAAGTCTCCCAACTTCACGGACTGTCCTTAAGGAATAATTTCCCTCACTGTACCCGAGGTTTTGGAATCTTCCTCTCAGGATAAAATGACTTTCAATCCAACTATAGTGGTACCTCAAATAATTGGATTCGTCGAACTCACTCAACGATTTGATTGATCACATGGAATGTTTTGAAGACAAGAATAGTTTGTATTTTAGAAAATTTTTCATACCTAAACTTGTGGATAAATGCAGATTTATATAGCCATCAAGTGCCCCTTCCGAAAGGTGGCAATGGTTCATCCGAAAAGGTGTATCCTTTGGAAGAGTCATGTCTATTCATTCGAAACATTGTGTCTTTTTCTGAACAGACACAACTATCTGAACAGTCACTCATTTTCCAAAACAATATGTCTTTTCATAAAAGGTTGTGTCCCTCCATTTTCCATTCACACCAATTGAACCCAACACTAGTATTATTTCAGAATGTTGTATCGTTTGTTGAATTACTTGGCGAGTCTTGTTTATGGTATTAATGGGTGTGGTAATTTCTATTGTAGCTTGTACTTTTACTATTCCTTTTCTATATTGTTTTATCTTGTGCCGGGGGTCTATCAGAAACATCCTCTTTTCTCACATCTGAGGTGGTGGTATGGACCGCATACACTTACCCTCTCCAGACCCCACTTGGTGGGTTTATACTGGATATGTTGTTGTTGTACGAGTAAAAGCTACTGGGTTCTGGGAACCCATACCTGAAAAGCTGGATCTGCACCTGCTGATTCTGTATCAATTTATGTTATGAATTGTTTTTTAAAAAAAAATTATAAGATTTAGGGGCAGGGCAAGGGGAAACGGGGAAGGGAATTACAAGGTGGGGAATCGAACCCTTACCAACAAGGTGAGAATTAGTTCAGGTAGTCAACCAACTGAGCTACTAAGATTCCCATGTCGTGTAGTGTGTTACGTCATACTTATGTGCCTTAATGTAATTTGCATCTGGATGTGTCTGATTAATTTGGCTTTTACGCATTTTCCCCACCTAGAAAAATGGACAGAAATGAAAGTTCCATTTTTTATTTCTGAACATCTATCATAGTTTGCCTTTTGCCCCCCTTGCAATAATGGCGGAGAATCTTTGTAGTTTTGAAGCTTATTACATCTACTACTAATTAGTGGTGTTCCTTTTCTAAGGTATCAAAATCAAGAACTTTTTATTTCAAATTCAATGCCCCCTTGCAATAATGGCGGAGAATCTTTGTAGTTTTGAAGCTTATTACATCTACTACTAATTAGTGGTGTTCCTTTTCTAAGGTATCAAAATCAAGAACTTTTTATTTCAAATTCAATGCTTCTGTTTTCTGTGTTTACATCTCTTGCTGAAAGAAGTGTTAGTCTGATAAATAGTATCAGTTATATGATGACTACATCCTTCAGTACCTGAAAATTAACCAAGATGTAACATTTCCTCGTCTCCAAAAAAAACTCGTCTAAAGAGATTAAGGAAAGTAGTTCTATGACATGATTTGAAGGCGTATATCTGCTGCTGTTTTATTTCCAAAATTTCATGATTACAAAATTGAATATGAAAAACACACCTCATCATGGACATCAATGGCGTACAATTAAATCTATCGCTGCGCATGGCTGCTCATTTTTGTTATACATTAGTTACATTAGTTTCAAGCAAAGGAAATGCTTCATTTTTCATTTGACTAATGTTGATTGTTGTTTTAGGCCATTGAATGATGACGAGCAACGGATAAATGTTCCAAAAGCCATAACATGTAACGAAAGCAAAAGAGAAATTTCTGTTGTACAGAATGTAGCTAACAAGCAAGTGGATAAAGTTTTCACGTTTGACAAGGTACAGTTCCTTTGTTTTTGCAGTAGCTTTTTTTGGTCATTGGATATTTGGATTGATAGTTGACATGCTATACATGTTAGAGTTACAATTCGCTTAAAATAATTCTTTTTACCAGGTTTTTGGCCCGAAAGCACAGCAAAGATCAATTTATGATCAATCCATTTCGCCCATTGTGAAGGAAGTTCTTGATGGATTTAATTGCACTGTATTTGCATACGGGCAGACTGGTACAGGCAAAACATATACAATGGAGGGAGGGATGAGGAATAAGGTACTAAGTGGTTCACTCATTCTACGCCATAGCATCTTTCACGTCGATGTATTCTGGTCCTTAAATCTTGTTCTTTTGTTATGTCATAGGCCGGTGAATTACCAGCTGAAGCAGGTATAATTCCAAGGGCAGTTCGCCAAATTTTTGACACACTTGAGGCGCAACATGCAGACTATAGCATGAAAGTGACCTTTTGGGAACTATACAATGAGGAAATCATTGACTTGCTAACTTCAGAAGAGCCCTCAAAGCTTTCAGAAGAGAGACAAAGGAAGCCCATATCCCTCATGGAGGATGGAAAAGGTTTAGTTGTAGTGAGGGGCCTTGAGGAGGAAGCGGTGTACAGTGCAAATGACATTTATAACCTCCTGGAACGAGGAGCGGCCAGGAGGCGCACCGCAGACACTCTATTAAACAGGAGAAGCAGGTAGAGGACCTCTATTAGCATTCATTGATTTGAAAAGTAAATGTGAGCAACAAATTAAATATGCTCTTCTTCTGCAGTCGCTCTCACTCTGTATTTAGCATAACTATTCATGTAAAAGAAACGACTGTCGGAGATGAGGAGCTCATTAAGTGTGGCAAGCTCAATCTTGTTGATTTAGCAGGATCAGAAAATATTTCTCGATCAGGTGCCCGAGAGGTATGATATTAGCATCCATCACAGATTTTGCTCTTTGATTCCTTGCTGCTGTAATATATCAGTTCATTGATTGTCAATAATCAACTAGCAATGCTGTAGGAATGCAACATATCTACTTGAAGTATTTCTATCCATAATCAGACCACCCAGTTTATATTTAGTTTGGGAGAGGAAATTATATTTCCTTTGTTTTTCCTTCTTTACACTTCCACGACTTACACAAAGAGTAGCAGATGTCAAATTAGTGCTGGAAAATTTACACGTAGATGTGACACAAAAGCAGTACTGGGAAGCTTTTACCGTTACTCTTATCTCTCAAGCTATCCAAGTAACTTTTAAACTGAATGAAAAATTCACGCTGGGAAACACTTCAAAATAATTTTATCATTCTTCTGGAGTGGTGGTAACAAGTCATGGACTGCATTAACCTATAAAGGGAATCCAACTCACAACATATATATCTGCTTGAGCTCAGGGTCGTGCAAGAGAAGCTGGGGAAATCAACAAGAGTTTACTTACTCTTGGTCGTGTCATAACAGCTTTGGTTGAGCACTCCATTCATGTACCTTACAGGTTTTGTTTCTAGAAACACTTCTTTTCGCGTTCTCCCTTTTCTCCCACTTATATCTTCTTATTTTGAATTATACAGGGATAGTAAACTCACAAGACTCTTGCGAGACTCGCTAGGAGGAAAAACAAAAACTTGTATCATTGCAACAATTTCACCCTCTGCCCACTGTCTCGAAGAAACTTTAAGCACGCTAGATTATGCACACCGTGCTAAAAACATCAAAAACAAACCGGAGGTTATACTAATATTTTTTGCTTATAGTATTTTCCATTTAACGTGTTATATGTTATTTGAGCTGAATAAAGCTCTGCATTTCAGGCTAACCAGAGAATGTCCAAGGCAGTGCTGCTCAAAGATCTATATTTGGAACTAGAAAGGGTGAAACAAGGTATATGCTAGTGCACTTTATTTTTCGTTTCTGTTTTCTTTGTTTCTCTACTAGGATACTTTTTTCACCAATTGTGCTATTTGCCTTTATCATCAAACCAGATGTCCGAGCTGCAAGAGAAAAGAATGGCGTTTATGTTCCACATGAAAGATTTTTGCAGGATGAAGCGGAAAAGAAGGTATATGTCCACAGATTAGCTAGCAACTTCTAATAATTTTCTAAGATGGGTTCGCCTGTAGTTTACCTGGCCACAGTATCATTTCCCCTATGTACATCTTAGAAATGTTCTTGAGTTGTTGAAGTTTAAACTAGATTACTCCCAATAAGTAATTTGGCCATTAACCGGAGATTATAGTCTAGTTTTAAATTAGTTTGAATAATCACTCAGTTCGGAATCACAGAACTCAATGCATCGGTTATAGGTTATTTGGAATTACATTGTGCATGATAGGACAATTCACTGTGAAGAACTTTCCCGGCCCTTTCTGATTTACTTAAATTTTTACAAGTCATCGGTATTATCTTATAGGCAAAGAATGAGAAGATAGAGCAGTTGGAGATTGATCTAAACATTAGTGAAAAGGTAAATTTTGGAATTGTTTCCTTTTCTTTTACTTTATTATTAAGGTTTTTAAGACCCAAATTCATTTGATATATGCACTTACCGAATGCTTACCCCTTCACTCAACAGCAAACTGACAAATTCCGTGAGCTTTATCTTAGCGAGCAAGAAGAAAAGTTGAACCTCAAAGCTGAACTCAAAGACCGTCAGGTAATGCTAAAGAGGAAGTACATAAATCAAGCATAGAGCTTCTTTTTCTGTAAATAATCCGTATCTTCCTATATTGCTCAGGCGAATCTGGAAAATAGTAAAAAGGCATTACACGAGCTTCAAGAGAATTACAGGGTTGCTATTTCAACACTGAAGGAAAAGGAATTAATTATTTCTAGACAAATACATTCAGGTATTTAAAGGTCTTAGCCTCTTACAAGTGAACTTTTCTTCGTATGATCCATCATGTGATTGTTCTGTGACTTGCAAACAGAAAATTATCTGATCGATTATGCGAAGGACTTGCGGAAAAATTTGCAGAATGCATCAGAAGATATATCTTCACTTTTTGCAAGAATAGGTACTCCTGGATTTTTGTTTGTTTACTGATATATCTTGCTGGCATTATATATTCTATTGACAAAAAACTATCAACTCTTCAGGAATAAAAAGTTTAGCAGACTTTTGATTCTACATGTTAGCATAAACCACACCCCTTTTAATATTTAAGGCCTTGCTAAGAAGTAAAGTGGTCTCTCGATTTTTTTACCCCTCCCTATTATTAGCATCAACATTGGGACTTCCAGACTTGCAACCGTTCTCCTAGTGTTTTGAAGTAAAATGAATATGTCATTTTTAAATATAAGCAAGATTTGCACTTTAGAAAAGTTTCTATTTAATACAGATTACAAAGACAAGCTGGAAGCAGATAATCAAAATCTGCTGCGTACATTTGGTTCAAGGCTTGATGATAGTCTAAGTGACCTGCACAAGGTCATTCACGGGTTGATATCCCAGCAACAGCAGCAATTAAGAGACATGGAGGAGCATGTCAGCGCATTTCTTGCCAGCAAATGTGATGTAAGACTTTAAACTGAGCTGTCTATGTAACTTTATATACTTAAGTTCATTGGTGGAGGAATTCAATACCTTTTTAATACCACCAACCAGGTCACTAAGGTCGTGGAATCAAAGATCAACAAAATGCTACAAACATACACTTCTGGCATGGCAAGCTTGAAGGAGCTTGTTGGTGCGTTGCAGTTGGATGCTTCTTCTGATTTGGAGCAGATCAAGTCTAAAATATCATCTCAAGCTACCACAGTTGAGAAGGTAAGAAGTGTCAGTGTTTCTGATGTACCTGCTGATATTAGGTTACTATAAATTAAGCGAAAAACTTTTCAATGCAGTTCCTTACAACTGCATCTTTGGAGGCGAAAGATTTCGTTTGTGATATTAAGAATTCTCTGGACGAACAAAGACAAGTACTAGATTGGTCTGCTAAGCAACAAGAAGAGGTCAGTCAATTTTTTCCCTTGTATATTTTCACAAGAATCATGTGTACAGCCTTTTTATGTATTCTAGTTACTGAAATATAGAACTGACAAATCATGAATGGCACAGGGACTTCACCAAAGTCTTGTTTCAGCACAATTAATTTCTCAGGCGACTGTAAACTTCTTTGATGATCTCCAGCAACGTGCTTCCGAAGTGATGAAACTCCTTGATAAGAGCAACATTAATAAAGTTGACCAACTACAGAAGTTTGAGAAGGCATTCAAGGTTAAGAAGCAGAAGTGACTCAACTATGTTCAACCAATATCTAAGTGCCTGTCAGGAGGCTAAAATCTCTCTTTTTCTCTTTGTGGCAGGAAGAGGCATTTAGAGAAGAAAATTTGGCTCTTGAGAAAATTGCGGCAATACTGTCAACTCTGACAACTAAGAAAACAGCTATGGTGAGTCTGTTGCATTTCTTATCATGCATGACACTTCAGAGATTTATTCATCGCAAATTATTTAATGTCAGGTGTTAGAAGCGTCAAGAAACTTACAGGAATCTAGTGCGAAAGAAAATAAGCAGCTGTTGCAAGAAATATCAGGTGTCCAGCAGGTATCAGCTAGTGCAAAGCAAAAATTGAATGACTACATTAATGAGGTGAAACAAAATTTCTTGGAAGACACGTTCATCTACACAGAAAACAGAATGACTTTGGAAAATTGCCTGCAAGAGTGGTAAGCTCTCTGTTCTTTTTATGGCATGATTTTTCATTTTGAAGGAAGACGAGGCGGTTTCAGATTTGCACAAAGAATATTTGGAAGAAACAGAAAGATGTTGACATCCTGGTGATACTATATACGAACAAAACAACAGAAACACTTGAATTTTGTCAAAAATCAGTTCCACAGATTGAATTATCCATAATGAAGTATTTGAATGTGTAAACAAGTTACAGTGAAGAAAATCCCCTATATATAAAAGAAAAGGATGAGAGGATAGTTAGTTGTGTTTGGTTGGAAAGACTCGGTGCTAGAAGAAGAAATTCTTGGATATTCTACTCATTATTTTTTCTTCTGGTTTAGCACAAACAAGGTGGATAACTTGAATAAACAGTTGGGCGAAACTCAATTAGGATTCCATCAAATTCTTACAAGCAATCTTGCAGAGATAGAACATATTTCACGGTAAGTTTTCCCTTGCAACCTCTTTTAGTTTCTGTTAGTTATTTGAATTCTAATTCTTTTTACATCTCCCCTTGACAGGGAAAGCTCCACCAGAATTGGCTGTGCATATAACGAATTTCTCTCTACTTCCTCATCTGTGGATGGGGAAGTTAAAGCCCATAGTCGCGATTTGCAGACTTCTTTCAATGGTATCAGAATTCTGGATACAGATAGTGACTTTAACCCTCAAATTGAAATTCTTTTACTTAAAAAAGTTACTCTTGTATCTGCAGATTCTTTGACGTTGGACATGGATCACAAGAAAAGAATCGAGTCAATGAGTAGCATCTGCATGAATCAGCTGAGCTCTACGCAACAGAACCATGGTGAATGTGTATCAGATATCCAATGTACAGCAGAACAATGCCTCCAAAAAGATTACCTGGTATATTTACGTTTACTACACATCTACAACAAACCAAGAATCTAAAATTTGAATTTGTATGATTAATAAGTTCTATTCCTATTCTAGTTTATTGAGCAATAATTTTGTAAACAGGTTGACATGTGCACCGATAAGACACCTATGAAGCGAGTGATACAAATTCCGAGCCTTTCACCCATTGAAGATATGAGAACAGTGATATCTAAGGTTAGTTTAGAGAATGAACCCAAGTGGAGTGGTGCTGAGGGCAAGAATCTGCAACAACTACAACAATGTAACGGAGTCTCCCCCAATAGAACTCCATTTGCAGATGTCAATTGATTTGACATTGTTAGATTAGAAAATTGATAGCTCTGAGTCATTTCTTAATATGTACTCACTCATCTACTGATGAGTGGTGAGTGGAGATTTCCCCTACGACTATAACTGCTCAATAGCTTTTAAGGTCTTACGTTGTAAGTTGTGGTGCTGTTGTGGCATGCTCTAAATTATGGATCAAACTCTCTTCATTTCCCATTAATTTGTCAACAAGAATCAAAAGCTCTTCAATTCTCTCTAAATTATATGGATCTTGTTCAAGAATCTGTAACTTTCCCTTCCATCACCATGGATAAGATGGTTCTACTAGATCTGCTTATTGTGAAATTGCAGTCTGTTGTTAATATTGCAAGGACTTTGACTATGCATTCCTACCTCAGAAAACTAGAGCTCTTTGTTACATATTCAGAATATGTTAATTATTACCCTCATCAGGTAACTAAGATGCTAAAGCTTGCTTTTTGTCATGCTGAGCATGTGAGACTGAAGAGTGATATTTTCACTCTGCGAAAACAGTTGCTTTTGCAGGTTGACCTTTAGTTTTTGCTATTAAATATGATGTTCTTTAATTTTTGTCCTCCTGCTCATTTTAATGAAAATTTGTGAAGCAGAGTGCCTTTATCAAGTCAGGCCAAATTCGCTCGGCATGAATTGTGAGAATTTTTGGCTTTGCTTGACGTAGGTTCTGTAGATATTAAGTTATGCGGCAATAAGTTAGTGTCGTGTTCAAAAACTGAAGTGTTTGGCCTTTTGAGGCACATTATGTTCTTTATCATTGCTGTTTTGCAACTATATTATGCCCTCCAGACATGCACATTACATAATTTCTGAAATATAATGATACGAAGGTATTAACTTATGCTGCAGAACAGCTTGTTATTTGACCATTTATTTGTTGCTTAAAGTATTTAAGGGCAAATTAAGCACCATCCAAAAATACCCCTCCCCTAAAGCTCCACAGGATCACCTAAAATCAGTCCTTTACTTTGAGGAGTTTGTTGCTTAAAAAGAGAAACTAACATGCAGTCTGCTAAAAAGAGAAGACCAACAAACTATACAAGACGAGAGACGTTCTGTGTTGAGCAACAACACGAAAACTTGAAAACAAAAAGATGGAGAACGTATATTAACCTTCCATCATTTTAGAAGTTCTATTCAGATGGTCAAATATTAAATTCAATTTCAACTTTCAAACCCTATCTTCCATCTCAATCACCTTACTCCCCCTGTTCCTTTTTTCTATTTTTATTTTTGCAGAACAATGTTGTTATCACTGTCGACGAACACTCGCATAAGCAAATAGTAAAGAGAAGGCTGGATAAAAAGCAGTAAAAAGCTCCTCCAGTTCTCTTGTCAGCCAGAAATAGTAAACAAGAAGTTAAGAACTATAATATAGCTTCCACAAAGTATATCATGGCAATTAACATTGCCAATGTCATGGCAAAGATTAATTTGTCCTCCCACCCAAAAGTCACTTTGGAGGATATGTATTCCCAATCATCCTATCCTTATATAGTCACCGATTTCCTAAGAACCACAGCAAGCTGATTTTTGGGCAGCCTGAGCACCTCCTGCTGCCTGGTCGGGTTGATTAATCCTGATGGTCTGAGGCTGTAAAGTACAGGAAAGCATGAATCAGTACACTCAACAAGTGTAACGCAAGAAAGAGGAGGTCATTGTGCATAGGTGCTGTTAGGGGAATCAGAGGTCATTTTGCCCTTGTAGGTCACAACAGATTATCCACAATCACCAATGAGTTACAATAAATAGAAAGGGGAAGGGATTGACTCTACAAATTAGAAACTAATACCTCAGCCCTTGCGTCAGTTTCAGCAAGTCTCTGTTTTATATCCCCAGCTATTGAAAAGAAAACCTCTTCAACATTCATATTTGTTTTGGCACTCTGCATGAAAATATAACTAGAACAAGTAAGAATGTTATTGGAAAATAACTCCATCAAAATCAGTTCCACTTACGGTCTCAAAGAATTTAATGCCGTATTCATCAGCTAGTGCTTGACCTTTGGATGTAGGAACAGCCTACAGAAAGCTTATATCAAGTGAGACAACAATAGCAAAGCAAGGCTATATACAGATATGAGCAAATAAATGGTGGATGGATAGAGAGAGATAGAGAGAACACCCGTTTGCTTTCATCCATATCAGCCTTGTTTCCCACAAGTATTTTGTTGACATTGTCAGAAGCATGTTGTTCAATGTTACGGATCCAATTCCTGATGTCTAAACAATAGCAAGTGTTACTCTTGAGTTGAACCAACGCAAATATTAATCTAAGTGAAGTTCACATAATATGGAGAAGAGGTGGAAGAGAGGCATACTACAAATCGTACAAGGCAAAGAAATATATTACAGAGAATGGTAAGCTTGGTTAGAGGTTGGAGGATATTTCTAAGGTCAAATATGTCTAAGTATATGACTAGACCCTAACCATTAACCCCACCCTGTGTTTACAGGACAAACATTTATCTAAAAAGCAAAAGGACCACTTTAAATCCAGATTAAAAACTCCTACTCCAAGCATTTCTTTAAACTAGTGGAAACTTACTGTCAAAAGATGACTCATCAGTCACGTCATATACCAGCAAGATACCCATGGCTCCACGGTAGTAAGCTGCACGAGAGCAAAGTACTAAAGATATAAGCATGTTGAAATTTCTTAAAAGAAGCAAATTGACATTAAGAAGCAAATTGACAGGTGACCAGAAGGAAAGGCAATTATAAAGGAAGAAATGGCATAACATTCTGCATAAGAACATAAGTAGCTCCATAACCTTCCAGAGTTCGGGGCTAGAAGCAAAGGACCAACGATATAAGCATGTTGAAATTTCTTAGAAGAAGCAAATTGACCGGTGACCAGAAGGAAATGCAATTATCAAGGAAAAGACGGTATAGCATTCCGCATAAGAGCATAAGTAGCTCCATAACCTTCCCAGAGTCCGGGGAAGATTCCCTATCTCAGCATTGATTTTAAATAAATAAATCATAATTCAACAGGTCAATATTTGTTGCAGTATGCCAGTCTCCAAATTTCATCTATTTCCCTACATTCTTAATACTCAATGAAGGAAATTGTCAAAAGTCCAAAATACCATAAGCAAGCTATTCCATGGAGTTGAAGCAACCACAACAGTCAAAGTTGTGTTGCAATCCAAAGACACTCCCATTTATCGTACCCATTTTCAAGACTATCGAGTTTCCAAAATCTAGGTTGGTGATATTGTCGTGGTGATGTGATAGGATTAACTGATATAATATTTATTCCAGTGTAACTCTACACGCAACCGTTATATCAAAGGAACTGCTGAGTGCCTGCAATAACTTATAATGGGCAAATTTCACATAGCTCCAGTTTATAGCTTTGAAGATCGTACTAGCCAGCAAGTGCAGTCCACCCTAGTTCTAGATACCGATTACAACGAGTTCCTCCACATCTTCCGTTGTCCATGCAGTGACCCTTGCCAATGGGACTAAAAACTGTGGCTAAAGGAATTGATGCATCTCCACCAGCTTTAATGTTTGGGCAATTGACATATACCTTCATCAAGGCATTCTGACATCCTAGGACATTGCCTAAAGCATCTCATTCAATGCAGCAAATTGAGGAGGTTTAGAATATTGTATGCAATATTTAGTTTGGACAAACCATGACGATGACAAGGACTAGGAGAACTCTAAAATCAAGAGATCTGTATTTCTAATTATAAAACTATTTAATTAGTGGAAGACAACTTCTTGATTAGCTGCAATGTATATAAAGCAGCTACTTAATTAGCAATACTATCCAATAGCTGAATTTCTGTACAGTATAAATACACAAGGTAGACATGCATGCACTATCAAACTTTTGGTATTCTCTATAGCTTAGTTTCTACATGATGGATAAACCGAAGTCTCAGAAAAGTAAAACATTCTTTTATGGAATTTCTGTATATTTATTAGAACATAACTCCTGAATAAAAATTAGGCATGGTGTCTTCTTGATGCAAACTGCAGTCGACTTCAAGAAAGAGATAGTTCTCTTTTACAAGCTCAGCATTATTTCAGTTATTAAAAGGTGTATGTTTCTCTCACTTAACAGCAGAAACCTACATAGCAGAAGAGACAGCTGAATATTCATGTAAGGTTAGATGCTCGGGTTAAAAGGCAGCATACAGATAATCTATGTTGCTCGGACTCCTGAAAATCCTTGTCGCACCCGTGTCGACACGATAAGAGGATGGGTGTGGGACCCACAACGGATTTGGTAACTTATCTTGAGTGCTTTGACTACATCTTTGACCGAGAAGTATAAATTGATTGAGTATTTGGTATGATCTTTGGGATTATTTCAATATAGATATAGTTATATTAAAAAGGGGGCAGCCCAGAGCACTAAAACTCCCGCTATGCGTAGGATCCGGGGAAGGGCCCCACCACAAGGGTGTATTGTACGCAGCCTTACCTTGCATTTCTGCCAGAGGCTATCTCCAAGGTTCGAATCCATGACCTTTTGATTACATGGCAGCAACTTTAGCAGTTACTCCAACTTTACTCGTGACCTTCTTGTGTAATAGAATGTTTTTCTATTACATAACATATCATATGAATAAACTGCTTATTTATAAGGAACTAAATTATATTAGTTTTAGCTCAATTAGCTTTAATTAATTGACATATATACTCTGTATGTCATAATGTACATTTATTGACCGTATCTCAGTACCCGTATTTACAATCGGCAATTCAATCCATACCCCCCTTGAATCCTAAATTTATGTGAAGAAAAAGACTACTGACTTGTTCTATATTTCAGGTAAATGATTAACAGCAAACAGATACATGCATACCTGTTGTAATTGTTCGGAACCGCTCCTGGCCAGCAGTATCCCAGATTTGCAGTTTGATCCGTTTGCCGTCAAGTTCTATGGTCCTTATCTTGAAATCAATGCTGTGAAAAAGATAATTTGCATTGGAATCAATTGGCAGAAAAATAAAAAAGTAGAGAACCTTCAAGGATCGATACTCGTATAGTCTTGACATAGACCCTTAATATTCTCAATCTTGCTGGAGACCATGTCACTGAGCTATTTCATGATTTACATGTAATTTTATGAGTTCTCTCATGCTATCCAATAAGTAATCCTATATTATTGTGAATTTTCACTTCTATTACATTCCCATATTTTTCTTTATGTTTGAAACACAAGCAGTTTATGAAAAATACTAAAAAAATGAAAATAACAAACCGTAGAAAGTCAAGAAATGAGAGGACGACTACCCAATAGTGGTAATAAAACTGGTGGTGAAGGAGCCATCTGAGAAACGTAAAAGAAGGCAACTCTTACCCACACCTGAGAATTCAAACATAAGTTGTACATGATTAAATTCAGAAAGACCAAGTAATAAACACAGTGCGTTTATCATATCAGCAAACCAATTGATCACCAATTTGAGTATAGTTATTAAGCTATTCATGGTTTACCTCAGGAGTCAAACCTTCACATGAAACTTTATAGGAATTCCTACACAAAAAGAATTGAATAGAAGACCATGTGCTAACAGATGTCGAAGATTTGAGCTTGGTGAGAAATATTGAGCTATTCATTTGTTTGTTTAGCGATATACTATCATGTTAACAGTAGCATTCAGTGAGGTTCCTTGATTTGTTCCAATGAGAACTATTGTGCTTGAGGAGGTTTTTCAAATATTTTTGTCGACTAAGTCATCTAATTAGTGAAATGAGAAAAGAACTATAGGGGGCTGAGGATTACAGAAGAAGCTCTTCTTGACATGCTAACGACTTTCCAAAACCTTCATCTAAAACTTAGAAGTTTGAAAACTCTCTAGTACTACTCAAGGGAAAAAGGGATAGCACTATGATTATCTTTATATGTACAGTCTATTTTATCTGTGGTTATCTATCGATTTGTGGTAGTCTTTATCTTTTTGTTTGGGATAGAGTACTAATTATTTTAAGATTTCTGACTTGAGGAGAAGGTTGTTAATTTATGAAGGGGAGCATTAATGGATGAAGGATCAAGAAGCAACATAGATCAGGTTGTAAGCACACACCTTATGTGCCCAAACAACAGATGCCTGGCATAATATGGTGCTTATAATGTGTACGCCCTAGATACTTAATTTGACATCATGTAGTGCAGTATTGGAGTATTTTTTGCTCAATAGCTCCTACAAATTCAAGGATTATTACTTTATATAATTATTTAATACTAGGGGTAGTGTGAAAAAAAAAGTAATAAAACTATCTACGTAACTAGATTTGCTAAAACTAACAAGCAAAATGAAACATTTGTTTTTTAGTATAGGGACCAAATAAAATGAAATGGAGGGAATATGATGTACTCCCCTCTGTTTCATATTACTTGACTCCCATACTAAAAACAGTAATTGGAGGGCTATGTTGCTCGAACTCTTCAAAAATGTCAATGGGTGTGCGTCGGATTGTCCAAAAGTAGGTATTGGTACGGCATCAAAAGTGAAGTGTTCGCACAACTTAGCTTGTGGGACAACTCCAAGTCTAGCTCTTCCCCTGCTTGTTCCAAGAGAATTTATTTGCCCAAATTATAAAACCAAGGGAATTTTATTTTCATTTCTGCCCTTCAGTAGTACTAAATAAGGGCATAAAGTAGTAGTAGTAGTAAAATTTAGAGTTTCAAACATCATTAATAAAATTGGTTCAGTAAAATACATCTTCAATTAAAATTAACAAGCAAGTTGGCATAAATGGTCATAGAAAGTGTAGTAAATAATTGAACAAAACAACACGTCTAACAACTACTCACTATATCTCAAATGCAAGACTTATTTGACCACCAATAATATTGAATAAATGGAAGAAAAAAAAGAAGAAGAAAATAATTACCGCTGTCACCAATCAAGAGTAGTTTGATGAGTTGATCGTAATCGGCACGAGCTCTAGCAGGTGGAGCAGTCATTTCCCTTTTGATTTCTCACGAATCCCAGGAAAATATTATGATGAATTGCAAACCCTAGAGAGTGGGACACGAAATAATAAAGTTTTAAACATTTGAATAAAACACAAATTTATAGAATTTAGGGTTTTGTAGAGAAAGATAATTATAAACACAAAATACGTACCGGAGTCGGAGAAACGTGAAGAGAGAGAGGTTGAATATACGTGGGAGATCTATTTAACACTTTATTTATTTAAAGGGGAAATAAAAATAAAATTTTACCGCAGTACCACCGGGCCTCTCATTGAATTTCGTTTTTCCTTATTTTTTCCTTTGACTTTGACTTCATGCTTTTACTTGGTCAATTTATGTAAATGGTACGGAGGGTGTTTGGATTAAATTATAATTTGATCAAAATGACTTAAAAGTTATTTTTGGATTTAGGAGTATGTGACAATTTAAAAAATTGCTTAGAAAAAGTTAATTTTGTCTTTTTAAAAGTCAAAAGATAAGTCAAAAGATAGAAGTTGGTCACTCCCTACTTATTTTTTTTAGCTTATAATCCATTGAAAGTTGACCAAATAAATGACTTTTGTATCCCTTATAATTTTTACTTATTCTAAAATTATCCTCGTAGCCCCTATAATTTTCACTTATAACATTCATGATCCATGATCTATAGCAATTTTTATAACGATTGAATTTTTTTTAATTCAATTTTTTATATTATATTAAATTATATTTTTGTAACAATATATATTTTACTAAAATAATTAATAATATTCAAACAAAGGATATTATTATAAAAAATTTAAGTATACGTGGTAGCTTGCTGACAATGTATACTATTTATGTATTATATTTTTTATTATTTTTTGTTTGTTTTTTCCTTTCAAGAAAACCTATTTTTTATCTAAAAAAATTTTGATAAACCTATTTTTATCTAAATATTTTTTACCTTTTATATTTTTAATTCAAAATTCTAATTTCATCCTTGCTAAGAAAGAGTATGAATTAAAATTAATAATGTTTCAAAATAACTATCGAGCATTAAATAATTCAATTTCTTCTAAAGATTTTTTTAGCGCATAAATTTAACAGTCATTTATGAAAATATTATATTATATATATATATATATATATATATATATATATATAACTGAATTAAAAATATATAAATTTTAGAGAAAATGGTCAATTACCCCCCAATCTTTAGTCGAAATTCCAACTATACACTCAACGTTTATGAGAGTCTCATTATCACTCTAAACATTTTTTTACTGTATTTTATATTTCTCCAATTGCTGACCTGTCAATATAAACCAAACAATTGGACATGCGTGTGTACACGCGTCGGGCCCACCTATTTTTTTAGTTCCCTCCTACAACGCCATTTCCATGGATGACACTCACACCTCTCAGCTCTCTATACACACACTCACCATCTACAACACTACACATAAAGAAGTGCACACAATACACAGACTACTACACACAGCCATACGCGAGAGAGGGGAGAAATATTGAAAGAAAAGAGAGAGAAAGTGGGAAAAACAGAGAAGGGAGGTCCATCGAAAGAGAAAACAACTTCTTTTTTAATCTTTCACCGACGAAATTTTGCCGGAATAACTCCGGCGAATCCATCTTATTTTTTCCATCTTTTTCCGACCAAAGCCCACGAGAAAACGATCGAAAATACCAAATTCGCGATGAAAATGCCCGAAACAAACCCATCTCGCCATAAATCCACTGGAAACACCAACATTTCGATCAGATATCTTACCGAAAAACTCTATTTTCCATAAACATTCAAAAACCACACTCATTCACTATTCCCCTTTGATAATTTTATTGGGTGGTTATTGGGATCTTTGCTGGAGCTGTATTTGTTCTCATACTCTTTATTCTATCATTGTGTATCACCGCCCCTCACCATCGCACTACCACCCAGAAAGGCAAACTTCACCGCCTTATTAAGGCTGAGCTCAGCCCAGTTGTCTCCAAGGAAATACAAGAGATGAGATTTGGCGTTTGGAGATGAAGTATTATCGTTGGGTCTTTTATTAATTGGAGAAGACAAAATTATTTAATAATTAAAAATAATGACATGTATTATACACGTGGCACTTAAAAATACTGATTTTGTAGAGTTGAAGCCTCAATTGACGCGCCTATTGGGGATGGTCTTACCTCCCATGACAGGTCAATAATTGAAGGGGTATAAAATATAGTAAAAAAATATTTAGAGGGGTAATGAGACTCTCGTAAAGGTTGAGTGTGTAGTAGGGATTTCGACTAAAGGTTGGGGGTAATAGACCATTTTCTCTTAATTTTAATTTGAATCATTTTAGAAATAAAAATTAATAATAATTAACTCTATATATTGTTAACAGCTTTAAGGGTATTTCAGACATTTTGATTAAAAAAAAGTGCTTAACAACACTTGTTTACCTAGCAAATCAACAACTTTTTTTAGTTTCAGTACTTTTATCCAGACAGCAACTGCTTATTTTTAAAATAAGTTTAGCACTTTTAAAGAACTTTTTGAAAGTCATTTTTTCCAGCCTATCCAAACGGGGCCATAGTCTTATTTATACTAATTATTATTGTTAGAGTACAACTCCAAGAGTCTTTTGATTGGAAAATAGTTATCCCCAATCATATATATGAGATAATTTATCACATTACTATGTTATAAGTAGTGGAATAAATAATGAGGAACAAAATGGTGTTGAATGAAAAACAATTTCAACAAATGGGTATTTCATGACCAAAATGGTGAAAAGTATGGCAAATGGGTGTGTGAATTCTGTTTGAAGAATATAAAAACTTTACCAATTCATTAAACTCTCTGTACTTTTGTGTTTCTAGATATTAAAGCTTTTGGCTTTCTACTCTGTTTGAACTTAATAGTTATTTTAAAGATATAAAAACTTCATCACAAGTTAAAGTTCATTCAATTGACGATTAGAAGAACATAAAAACTTCATCGTTAAACTAGAAACAAGTTGGTGTTTAAAGTTTTTAAAACTTTAGAGTTAGTATTCTAACATACTAAATTGGCTGTCTTTTTGTGACAACAAAATGTTTGCTAAAATTTATGCAAATGATGAAATGGCAAGTGTAGCAGTAACAACTATTGCTACAACAAGTTGTACTAGTGTTGTGCCCGCAATGGCACCTACGGAGAAATTCGAAAAGTTTTTGGGTGTGGACTTTAATGTTGGCAGCAAAAGATGTTCTTCTACTTGACGACTCTAAGTCTTCAAGGGTTCATCTCAAAAAATATTTCAGAATTGCTCGAAGAGACACCGGACAAAGAACGTTTTATGATAATGGAGGCATGAAAACACTCAGACTTCTTATGTAAGATTATATACTAAGTAGCCTTCAAGAAGACCTGTACAATATGTACAATGGTATGAAAACCTCAAAAGAATTGTGGGATGCTTTGGAACAAATATATAAAATCGAGGATGCAAGAATGAAAAAGTTCTTTATTACAAAATTTCTTGACTTTAAGAAATTGACAGTAAGACTATCATAGCTCAAGCGCAAGAACTGCAAGTAATCATCCATGATCTCCTAGAAAAAGATTTGATTATGAAGAAAGCCTTCCAAGAAGTGGCTATAATAGAGAAGTTGCCATTTTCGTGGAAAAAATTCAAAAAATACTTGAAGCATAAAAGCAAAGAGATGTCAGTTGAAGACCTCATTGTGAAGTTACGTATTGAAGAAGATTACAAAGAAATCGAGAAGAGGTCAAAAGGGAATTGTGCAATTAGTGGAGCAAACATTGTGGAGGATGACCCTAACAACTTAAAGAAATGCAAGAAACCATCTGGACAACAAAACAATCCTCCAAAGAAGAAATTCATAGGACTACTTTAATTGTGGCAAGGCTGGCCATAAGTCTGTGGATTGTTGGCCCTTAAGAAAGACAAGAAGAAGGATCAAGCTAACATGGTTGAATCCAAAACTGAAGTGGATGATCTATGTTCCATGCCTTTAGAATGCAACTTGATAGGTAATCCTAGAGATTTGTGGATTGATTATGGTGCCACCCGCCATGTATGTGCCAATAAGGAGTTGTTTGCTTCGTATGCTCCAGCTCAAGATGATGAGAAGATTTATATGGTTAACTTCGCAACAGCAAAGGTAGAAGGAATGGAAAAAATTTGCTTAAAGATGATATCAGGCAAGGTGTTGACCCTCAACATCGTCTTTCATGTATCAGAGTTGAGAAAGAACTTGGTTTCTATATCACTTCTAACCAAAAATGAGTTCAAATGTGTATTTATTTCTGATAAGGTTGTAATTTGCAAAGGAGAAGTGTATGTAGAAAAATGTTACCTCACCGATGGCCTATTTAAGATCAATGAAATGACTGTTGAGATTAATAAAAGTTCTAATTCTTCTTACTTGATTGAGTCAAATGAATTGTGGTATGAACGTTTAGGACATGTCAAGTACAAAACTTTGCAAAAACTGATTAACTTAGAAGTTTTGCCTAATTTCGGAGTAATAAATCAAAGTGTCAAACGTGTATGGAACTGAAATATGCTAAGCATCCGTATAAGTCTGTTAAAAGAAATTCGAATCCCTTAGACTTAATCCACACAGACATTTGTGATATGTAGTCAACACCATCTCGTGGTGGCAAAAAATATTTTATAACTTTAGTTGACAATTGTACTAGATACTGTTGTGTTTATTTACTAAATGGTAAGGATAAAGCAATAGATGCGTTTAGGTAATATAAAAAAAGTAGAAAATTAGTTGGATAAAAAGATCAAAATGATAAGAAGTGATAGGGGATTGCCGAAAGAAAAAATCAAATATTAAAGAAAATGATGAATTCCTTACGCATAAGTTTGGATTTACCGCAAAACTTGTGGGGGAAGCTATCCTTACAACTAACTAAATACTCAATAGAGTGTCCCATAGTAAAACACTTTCAATTCCATATGAAAAATGAAAAGAAAGGAAATCCAACTTGAAATATTTTATAGTGTGGGGGTATCTAGCGAAATTTTAAGTTCCTGCGCCTAAAAGGGTAAATATTAGACCTAAGACTGTAGACTGCGTGTTCATTGAATATGCTAAAACAAGTAAAGTATGTCAGTTTTTGGTTCATAAATTTAAACATCTGGATATCAATAAAAATATGATAATTAAATAAGATAATGTTGAGTTCTTTGAACACATTTATCCATATAAAACTGGACATGAGTAGTCTAGTAGAGGGTCTAATGAACTTAAGATGAACTAAGCGAGATTGAACTTAATGATAAAAATCCAAGGCATAGTACATGTCAAAGAACGTCAACTTTCTTTGGATCAAATTTTGTGTTATTTCTTCTTAAAAATGAGCCTCAAATGTTTAAAGAAATAATGTCATATTTGGCGCATCCTTTTGGAAAGAAGTAGTCAATAGTGAGAATGATTCAATCTTGAGCAACTACACTTGAGAGTTGGTTGATCTTTCTTCATAAAATAAATCTTTAGGCTTTACATGGCTCTTCAAAAGGAAAATGAAAGGTCATGGTACTATTGACAAATCCAAGGTAAAACTTATAGTGAAAGGTTTTAAACAAAAAGAAAGCCTTGAGTATTCTGATACGTACTCGCCTGTAAAAAGGATAACGTCCATTCGTATGTTAGTTACTTAGTTACCTTAGCGGCGTTATATGGGCTTGAAATTCATCAAATGAATATGAAAACAACATTCCTAAATGGAGAATTAGAGGAAGAAATTTACATGGAATAACCTGAGGGTTTTGTGGTTCCTGGTTAAAAAAAAGTGTGCAAACTTGTTAAGTCAATTTATGGATTAAAACAAGCACCCAAATAGTGTCATGCAAAGTTTGACCAAAACCACATTGGCAAATGACTTCAAGATAAATGAATGTGATAAATGTGTTTACATAAAAAACACTCCAAATCACAAGGTCATTGTTTATTTATATGTGGATGATATGTTGATCGTCAGTAGAGACATTTCTGACATAAATACTATAAAATAAATGCATAAGAGCAAGTTTGATATGAAAGACCTTGGAGTCGCGAATATGATCTTAGGGATAAGAATCCATATAACTCCACAAAGGTTGACATTGTCACAGCCTTATTATATTGAAAAGGTACTTGAAAAATTCAAGTATTTGGATTTTTGTATTGCCAGGACTCCATTAGACGTGAGCTTTGCACTTCAAAAGAATGAAAATGAAAGTGACACACAGTTGGACTATGCAAGAGTGTTGAGAAGTTTGATGTATATCTTGAATTGTACGCGATCAGATATAGCATGTGCTATTAGTAAATTGAGTCGGTACACGAGTAATCCCAATCAAACTCATTGGATGGAAATGAAAACAGTTTTAGGGTATCTAAAATATACTCAAGACTATGCTTTTCATTATAACAAATATTCAGCAGTAATTGAAGTATATAGTGATGCAAATTGGCTCACCAGATTGAATGAAGATAAATCCACAAGTAGATATGTGTTTTCTTTAGGTTGAGGAGCAGTCTCTTGGAAATCATCCAAACAAACATGTATTACCTGCTCTACAATGGAATCTGAATTTATCGCATTAGATAAAGCCGGTGAAGAAGCTAAATGGCTCCAGAATTTCTTGTAAAATATTCCTTATTGGCCCAAACCTTTAGCCCCAATATGTATATGATAGTCAAACAGCGATAGGTAGGGCAGGGAGCATAATGTACAACCGTAAATCTCGTCATATAAGACAGAGACAGAATACAATTAGAGAACTACTCTCTAGTGGAATTATCACTGTTGACTATGTGAAGTCAAAGGATAATGTGTATGATCCACTTACAATAGGCCTATCTAGAGAGAGAGTTGAGTGATTATCGAAGGGAATGGGTTTAAGGCCTAGGCTAAGTCAGCATGGCGATAACTCTACCTAGTAGACTGAAGATTCCAAGATCTAGATTCAAAAAGATCAAACAAAGTTGTGACAAAGGGTTCAAGATTGTTAATATACTCAACCCATTCTCAGATGAAAACAATGTTCAGAGAACAAGGATAAGTCTTATGATTTGAGGGTTTTTAAAACATTGTTAATTTTTAGTTAAAATAGCCATTCATTATTCATGTGGGGGATTGAGGATTTTTAAAAGGTGTGATTGAAAAATGAGTACCTATTTTTTCCGGAAAGACACCAAGAGAAAGGATACAAGTTGAATAAACATCTTTTTGGATCAAATGGTTATGACCTTTCCAATGGGTTGTGACTTTTTCGTAGAGTTGCACTTTAATGAAGGGGAGCACCTTTCTGAACCATTGCTTCTCTTCAAGAAGCAACACCTTGCTGGCTATAAATACCTGAATTTTTTCTCAAGTAAACATATAATTTTGAGTTGAAAAACAATCTTCTTCTTTTAAAAAAACTTTTGTGTGATCATCAAATCATTGAGTGAGTTTGAAGTCTTAGAAAATTTGAGGTACCGTTATTTTCTAAAAGAGAATCATTTTATACTAGGAGAAAAGATTCCATAACCTCGGGTACTTGAGGGGAATAAATTTCTTAAAGACACACTGTGAAGTCGGTGGACTTGATTCTATATTTTTTGATTTATCTTTATTCTTAAAGTTGATAAACACTTCATTTTGACAGTTTATTTGATTATTCATTTGAACTTGTGTTTGAAGTTTTTGAAACTTCATTGTAGTTCTTGAAATAGTTCTTGAAGCTAGTGTTGAAGTTCATATTAAATTATATAGATTTTATATCCAAAATAATAATTTATAGCACAAAGTGTTGTTTATAGTATCAAACAACTCATAATTTTATGGCCTATAAGAAGTTACTTAAGGAAGCTGAAAGTAAAGCCTAATTATAGAGATAACTATAAGGTAGTGTTGTACCAAAATTTTTTGCCTGCATGCAAGACTTTGATAATCTTGTCTAAATAGATGAGCCAGATTATTGATCAAATAACGAGAATCATGTATACCATTGCACATATGTCATGATCAGAATCAGGGCCTAGCCGTGACGGGTATCTCAAGTCTACCGTAGACCGGAGACCACCCCCTATGACTAGCCAAATAGAACATAATACCCTAGAAGTAGATGAATTCAAAACATATAACAAGATAGAAAAGATAAGATCAAAGGAAATTTAAGATATATCAAAAACCATACCCAATCTACAGTATCCATAAATCCTTCTAATAAGCAAAACCAATCTAGTCGGGACATGCCCCCGACGACAGCAAAAAAATAAAAATAAGTCCAAAATAAAGTCTATGACATAAGGAAACCAAAACATGAAATGAGGGTCCTTTGAAGTATGGAAGCTCATCACTTTAAGTCAACTCAATGATACCTCGAAATCCTATCATTGCACAGGAAAAATAGAGGTGTCTCTGTGTCCTACATCACGTGGGAATACAACATCCGAATATGGTTAACGGGTTGAGCACTAGCATGTAGCTCGGGGATAAGGGGTAAAATAATGCCATGATCAATAGTTCAAAATAAATCAGTCAAAATCCAATACACAGAATCATATGCTTATACATATAAATATATATCACGTGCTGGGATAGGGAAAAAAGATTAGCATGAACTTTAAAACATTAGACTGGAAGGTGTAGCTCAACCGTCATAATAAGGTACCCACAGGCTATATGGGTTCAGCTCTCCCCCAGCTGAGAAGGCCCTAATGTGTGCAGCCGCATGAATGAGAGAATAATCATATGTACATATGTACCATGGGGGACTCAAACCTCTTAGTCATATATCAAAGCTGACTTATGCACCCAGTCATTTTACATGGGGGGACTCGAGCCACTCGGTCATTTAGACCCCTGTGCTGCACATGCAGTTTCTAGTATTGGTCCCTCGGGACCTCCACTTTCATGGCCTACCTACAAAAACCTCTTTAAAGACCAATTACAACAAGTTTCACACATTCTCATTCCTTGAACTAATTCACTCACTTAGGCACCCCATTGGTATCATCATACCAACTTAGCTTGCAAGTTAACATAATCATGCTGTATTAATTATCCACCACATGAGGGAATTCACAACCCCCTTAGATTCAATTATTCATTCATAAGGGGAATACACGAACCCCAAGATTCAATTAAAATCAATTCGTGGTTCATTATCCTTTTAAAGCCATGCAATAGTATAAGTGAGCAGGTCAAACCATGTGACAAAATCATATTTCAATATCCATTTCACAAATGGGTTGCGAAAATACAATTTCCAAACCATATGTCAAGCCAAAATCATCAAATTAGGGAAAACCATGACCCCTAAGTTTATTCACCATGCCCATGCACCCATAAGTTCAAAAGCATTATTTAATCTTAAACGATGTATAATAAATCATGGGAAAGTAATTTAAGAATCAACCAGGTCAAAACCCTCAACCATGGTCAAAAGCCACATTCAGTTTCTCATCAATAATCATTTAATACACATGTTTTAAGGAAAATAATTTTAAATATAGAGTCACATTCCCTAATCACCAAGAATTTGAGGAAGGAATCACCCTCGGAAGCTCTAGTTGCCAACCATGGAAAACCCCAAGTATTTTTGCTTGAGAGAATTTGAGAGAGAGCCTTAAGAGTTGTTTTGATTATGCCATGGATGATAATGGGGTCCCCAATAAGGTTTTAAGTCATGCGTTATTATTAGGGAAAAAGGGGAAATGCCCAAAGTGCCCCTAATTAAAAGACTGAATAACTATTGCCAGTCGTTACGGGTGATCATATGACTCGTAGGGTCACCTTACAACTCGTGACATCTATTCGTAGGATGGACAGTGACCATGGGCACCAACACTGGTCTGACTATGATACCCTATGACTCGTATTCAGACCTTACAACTCGTTTGGTCAAATCGTAGGCAAGATAGAAATATTAGACACCTTTACTGGTTAGGCTAAGAGAACCACTGTACGAATCATATAGAGTCTTTACGACTCTTGACCTCAAGTCATAATCACAACAGTAACATGGGTACCACCTACTGTTCAGGCTATGATTTAGGTCATACGACCCGTATAGAGATCTTATGACTCATACAGTGAGTCATAGGTTGGGCAGTAAGCTCAAAGGGCAAGAAATTTTCAAGGTAAAAACTCTGGGGTGTTACATTCTCCCCCCTTATGATCATTCATCCTCGAATGATAAGTCAAGGCATTTTTTAGCATGATTTAACACAAAAACACAACCGCAATTACCTTTAACAAAGGCAGAAAACAAAGATGTCGAGGAAAACACATACCTAAGCATTATCCGAAGTAGGGTACAAGAATAAATATTTGGACTTCATGTGCTCTTCAGCTTTCTAAGTAGCTTCTTTCACCTTGTGATTCCTCCAAAAGACCTTTACTGAAGCCATGTCCTTGGCCCGCAACCAATAGACTTATCGGTCCAAGATTTTCATCGGGACTTCTATATAAGACAAGGAATTTGAACATCCACACTCTCCAAGGGAACAATCAAGAACGGATCACCCATACACTTCTTTAACATCGAGACGTGAATGATGAACAAAACCTAAACTAAAGGCAATTCCAACTCATAAGCGATGTTACCCACTCGCTTCAAAATCAAGTAAGGGCCAACATAATAGAGAATGAGCTTCCCCTTCCTTCCAAACCTCATCACTCCCTTCATGGGAGACACCTTTAAGAATATCCAATCACCAACATCAAACTCCAACTCGCTTCGCCTCATATCCACATAGGACTTTTGGCGACTTTAGGCGGTATTAAGCCTATCTCGAATCACCTTCACCTTCTCCATGGCCTGATGAACCAAGTCAGGGCTAAATAATCTAGTCTCCCTAACTTTGAACCATCCAACAGGATAACAATATATCCTACCACACAAATTCTCCAAAGGATCCATCCCAATACTAGAGTGATAATTGTTATTGTAAGCGAACTCGATGAGAGTCAAGCGATCAACCCAACTACCACCTAAGTCAATCACACTAGCTCGAAGCATATATTCCAAGGTCTGGATAGTCCCCTCTATCAGTCTGAGGGTGGAAAGTGGTGCTAAGGTTCACTTTAGTCCCTAAACCTTATTGAAATGAATGCCAGAAGTGGGACGAGAAATGCGTACCACTATTAGATATGATAGAAATAGGTTCACAATATAACTTGACAATTTTCTGAATAAACAACTTCGCATAATCCTTAGCAGAAAAGTTGGTCCTCACTGGTAAGAAATAAGAGGACTTAGTAATATTATCCACAATGATCCAATTCGAATTGAACTGGCTACAAGACTGCGGAAGACCAGTAATAAAATCCATATTGATCACCTCCCATTTCCACACGGGCAACTCAATATTTTGAGATAACCACGAGGCCTCAAGTGCTCAACCTTCACTTGTTAACACACCATGCACTTAGCCACAAAATTGGCCACATTTCTCTTCATATTATTCCACCAATATATCTCTTTCAAGTCATGATACATCTTCATAGAACCAGGATGAACTGTATATCGTGACCCATGGGCTTCAGCCAAAATCTTTCTCACAACCCATCAATAACGAAAACACACAACCTACATTGGTATCTCAAGATACCATCACCACCAATCTTAAAAACCATTACTTTCTGCTGAGTGACCTTATCCTTGATCTGCATCAAGATAGGATAGCAAGAAATAATTTTACCACTTCTCAAACTATCATACCTCTATACTCAAAATCCAAAAGACGAACTTCAAGATTAGCCAATTAGTGAAGATCCTTCACCAATCCTCGCTTCTCCTCATCCACATGGGATAAACTACCCATAAATAACCTGCTAAGAGCATCCGCAACCACGTTAGCTTTACCTGGATAATAATGGAGACTCATGTCATAATACTTGAGCAACCCAAGCCATCTTCGTTGCCTGAGATTCAACTCCTTCTGGGTGAACACATATTGTAGGCTCTTATGATCTGAATAGATAATAACATGAACTCCATACAAGTAATGACACTAAATTTTCAAGGCAAACACCACAACCAACAACTCCAAATCATGAGTTGGATAATTCCTCTCATAAACTTTCAGCTGCTTAGAAACATATGCCACCACCTTGCCATGCTGCATTAAAACACAACTAAGTCCCACACGGGACGCATCACAATAGACAATAAAACCATCAGTACTCTCTGGTAGGGTCAAAATAGGAGCAAAAGTCAGCTTATCCTTCAACTTCTCAAAGATACCCTCACAACCATCGAGCCACAGAAATTTCACTTTTTTCTGAGTCAACTTAATCCACAAAGCAGCAATAAATGAGCTCTCCACAAACATCCTATAATAACCGAATAAACCCAAGAAGCTCCGAATATCGATTGAAGTCGTGGGTCTAGACTACTTTTTAACCACTACAACGTTTTGTGGATCCACCATGATCCTTCACTAGAAATGACATAGCTAAGAAAAGTCACAATACTCAACCAAAATTCACACTTCAGAAACTTAGCAAATAATTATTGATCCTTAAGGGTCTGCAATACTATACGGAGGTGATTGACATAATCCTCCTCTCTTAGAGTACACCAGAATATCATCAATGAATATAATAATGAACAAATCAAGAAACTAATGGAATACCCAGTTCATAAGATCCATAAATATCGCTAGTGCATTAGTCAAACCAAAGAACATTACCAAAAACTCAAAATGACCATACCGAGTTCGAAAAACAGTCTTAGGATATCTACCTCCCTAATCTTCAGCTGATGATAACTCTATCGAAGATCAATTTTAGAAAAGTACTTAGCACCTTGAAGCTGGTCAAAGAGATCATCAATCTTAGGGAGAGGATACTTATTCTTCATTGTCACATTATTCAACTGGCGGTAGTCTATGCATATTTGAAGGGAACTATCCTTCTTATGAATGAAAAGAACAAGAGCACCCCACGGAGAAACACTAGGGCAAATAAAACCCTTATCAAAAAGATCTTTCAACTACTCCTTAAGTTCTTTCAACTCAACCTGATCTATTTTACAGGGAGGGATAGAGATAGGACGGGTATTCGGTCCAAGATCAACCCTAAAGTCTATTTCCCTATTGGGAGAAATACCATAAAGATCACCAGTAAAGACCTCAGAACACTTATTGACCATAGAGGCAAATTGTAGTAAGGGACCCTTTGAATTAGAATCCTTAACATGCACTAGATGATAAAGACACCTCTTGGAAATTAATTTTTGGGCTTTAATATATGAAATGAACTTTCCCTTGGGTACCAAGGAACTACCTTCCCACTTGATCATGAGCTTATTTCAAAATTGGAAACTGACCCTTCGGGTCCTACAATTAAGAGAAGCATAGCATGAGTGAAGCTAATCCATCCCCAATATGACATCAAAGTCCAACATATCCGACTCTATCAAATCTACCAAAGTCTTCCTACCACAGATAGATACCACACAACCTCTATACACCTTTCTATCCATAAGAGAGTCACTTACCGGGATAGATACAGAAATGGAATAAAAAATATACTCAGGACCAAAACCAAAATGAATAGCCATGTAAGGGGTCACATAAAAAAGGGTAAACCCAGGGTCAAACAGATAATACACATCATGGGAAAAAAGTTGTAACATACCAGTGATGACATCAGAAAATGCCTCAGATTCTTGGCGGGTGGCGAGAGCATAAAGACGGTTCTAACTAGTGTCGGAGCCAAAAGCAACACCCTTTGGTGTAGGAGCTGATAAAGTGGCAACCGAGACTTTTTATCCCCAAAAGCAACCTTAGAAGGATAATCCCACTATAAGTGACCGATATGTCCACAACTAAAACATCAATTCCTCTGCTTATCATACTAACCACGATGCAACTGACCACAAAACCAGCAAGGAAGATATGCTGGAGCTGATTGAGCTCTACTAGCTTGAGTCTAGGCACCTTGTGCGTTAAATCCACTGTTAGCCTGGAAATGACGATCACCGAATGGCTTTGGGTAAGAAGAACTTTCCATCGAGTAAGAGTTAGAACTTTTCTAATTATTCTTAGAGCACTGCCCACTCTACCACTCGACTACTGACCTTTATCATGATTTAAATATCTGAACTTCTTACTTTATCTTTGTCCCATTTTTGTTTGCTTTTTCTTCTCCTCCTCAACTTACTGTATGTATACTACCAGTTTAGAGATATCCATATCCTTGTTCAATAAGATGGCCTTTCACTCTAACACCAAATCACGGGACAACCCAGATATAAATTTCCTTATCCTAGCCCTTATACTAGACACTAACTCAGAAGCATAGCAAGACAACTGACAGAACTTCAAGGCATATTCCTTCACCATTATCCTACCTTGCTTTAAATTTATGAGCTTCTCAGGTTTTGTCTCCCTTAACTCTCGAGGAAAGAAACAATCAAGAAAAATACTCGAGAAATCATCCCACAATGAAAAATTCACATCACCACCCATTATAACACCCCAAAAATGGTCTCAAGATGTCACACGATGCTTAGGACCACAAGTGAATCCAAGCTAACCCTTCTACTGGCATAACTTATAAGCAACTAAATAAAATATATAAATCTAATCAAAATAAGCGAGAGATACCTGTTTTCTAAATCTGATCAATACAGAGCTAAATTAAGATATTTACAATACTGCTTTTACAAAACAACACTGGAATCAAATACCTTAACTCTACTAACTGTCTATGAAACTTCTATTAGTATTGACTATAGGTAGCCAGGACATGACCCCCAGCTATCCCAAATCTATACGACTGAATTAAGAAAAATAAAGTACTGGTCAAACTATATAACTGACTCGAGACCTTGAATCAAGAGAACTCATCACCTATTGACTGGAAGCTATAATCTGTCTAAATATGGTATGGGTGCTACAACTGAACTGATACCTACATTATGAGACAATGTAGCATATATACATATATGTAGATCAATACTTTAAGGATGTACTGAGTATGTGAGGGTAAATGTAATAAGTAAGCAATATCATCACAATTTATAAAATCATGCATGCTAAATGTAAATGACTCACATAGGCTTGAGTAATCTGAAATCTGAAGATCATAAATCATGAATAATAAAGCATATAATACAATTCTTGTGAGTCACAACACTTAGTTCTGAAATTTGTGTTATGTTCTTATTCTCAAATCATATAGGCTAAGTTAAAAGGGCTCACCTGTAATTCTGTAGCTAAAATCTTAAGTAAAGTAATATCTTAGTAAGTTTGTGAGCACTTACACTTAGTTTCTAAAATCTGGAAAATACTTTATCTTAGGGAGGTTCTCTTAACCGACATAAACCATGTGAGCATTCATGGAGACCAACGTTCTTTCCCCCTAAGAAGGAATCCTCATATTGAGGAGAGGAGTCATACTCTTGTCAAGGAGTATAACCTATATGGGTGATCACATATCTGTCATCTACGTAGAAGTGGGAATAATCTAAATCCTACATTGTCATGTAGTTCTGGGGCATGAAATCATAGTAACGTAACCATCTCGGTACTAAATACTACTTCCATTAAATGTGTATGCTCATTCTGATGAAAATTCACTTTTTAAAATAGTCGAATAGTTTATGATGAAAACCAACTGTATCTCTGTAAAGCTAAATCTATAATCTGAATTCTATAAAGTGGATTTCATATCTATTCTGAGACCAAAAGGTCAAATCTTTATCAATAATCTGAAAAGAATCTAGCCATAAAGTGCTCATAGCACAATCAATTTTGAAATTGCAATACTCATTAGGGCTTAGTGACCCAAGCATCAAACTCATGTTAAAACATCTTAAAATTCATGCTTGATAGTGTAAACATTTATAATTTATCATAAAATCTGGAAATTTCTGCAATATGCATGAAAATATGAACAAAATCATGTAATTCAACTTCTACATCAATGGAAATCTCATAATCTTATGAATAGCAATATTGGGTATAAACCCTAACTTCAATTTCATGGAAAATCACATAAAATCAAATAACTTTTGTAATTAAAAATAAGTTTTGGGCACAAGGATGAAAGGAGTATCCTTGTTCATAACTCCACATACCTTTATTGATGATCTTAGATGCTAAAACTTGAATCTTGGATCTCTATTGGTGCTTTGAAGATGAATTCTTAGAGTTCTTATATTGAAAATCCTTAATCTTGAATTTCTTTGGAGAATTAATGGAGGAATTTGGATTTCTTGGAGAAGGAGCTTTGATGATCTAGGGTTTTTGTGAGAGAAAAATGATGAAATAAGCATAAAGTGCTTTGGTATAAGTTTAATGATGTATTTTGGATGGATTGGGGGCTAGGTAATTTACCAAAATACCCTTTTTAAACTCCCAAATGGAACTGGAAAAATGACCAAAAATCCCAATTTACTGGGCCACTACGACGCGCCACTATCGTGGTGGCTCACTGGAAAAGGATGAATGGGAAAATGAGCTTCTCCGCGATGTGGGGCTATCACGGAGGGCCACTGAAATTTGACAATTGTGGATTTTTCCTTCTCCACGACGCGCCAAGTGCCCAAGTGGCACACTGTCAACTTAAAATTGCCATAACTCCTTCACTGAGTGTTGGATTTAGGCGAATTCTGTATCGATAGAAAACTTATTCAATTTCTCACACAATTGAAAGTCGAAATCTTGAAAATTCCACATGAAATGAATATAATTCATTTTGTAAGCTATCCCTTAATATTCTAGGAATGAATTTAAGCTAGGAAAAATATGGGGTATTACAATATCTCCCCTTTGGGAACATTCGTCCTCGAATGTGTCTAATTAGGCTGAAATCACTGAGGATATGAGGCTATAAGATATCATGCATAACTAAAATAAATTGTATGTCTAAATCCCAACGTAGTGGGCTACTGAACTGATCTGTGAGTGCATAAACTGTCATGAAAATAACTATATGGATGAGATCGAAACGGTAGAGTCAAATTAGGGGTAAAAATTTCTTTAGGCTGGATCTAATTTCATGATAAAAAGATGAGAGGTTTACGACATGAAAGGCATTGCACCACTAAACTGATCCCACTCCTCATACCACTGATACGCTACAACCCTCTACTGATAAGCAGTAAACTTCACACCTTCTCATCAGTAGCATGCTTTACTCGAAATATCTTTTCCATTTAATCTATGAATCCTTGAGGATCCTCCTCAACCTTAATGCCAGTTAAAGTCAGAGGACTCAACCTCATAAACTATCCAACTTTAGTGTCCTTAGAAGAACTCACAGCAACATCAACAGGACCCGACTGACATTACTGAGATGTCACCAACTGGTCAAAAGATAAATAAATCAATGAAACTCAGCGTTAGAAATATCTCCTTGAGGTGCCTGAGTATGAGAGTCACCAATTGGAGAGTCACCAATTGGAGAGGCATCAGTGAGGACTGATGGAACTCCACTGGGGAAATTAGAAGTAGAGGCCTTAAACGAGGTCTGTGACACATAGGTAGGACGAGTTCCATCCACATTGTACTCATGTGGTACAGAAGAGTTTCCACAAGTATCAGATCTTTTGAGAGGCATGATCTAAAATGCAATCAAATGGAAATTAGAGGAGATTTCAATATTCTAGACTCTACAACCCGAAAGTAGAACACAAGAAAGGAAAATATTCTTAATTGTCTCGTAACCTCTCTCTTATAAGTGTGTCATGCTGCATACCCATAAAAGAGACTCTACTTGACATGACTTTGTGGACACCCAATTAACCATGAATCTATGCTCTGATACCAACTTCATCACGACCCAAGCCAGGGTCTGTCCATGACGAGTATCTCAAGTCTACTGTGAATCGAAGGCCACCCCTTTGCCTAGCCAAATAGAACATAATACCCTAGAAGTGGAAAAATTTTGAACATATAACATGATAGAAAAGATAATCTCAAAGTAAATCTAAGATATATCAACAATCATGGCCAATCCACAGTAACCATAAAGCCTTTTAATAAAAAAATAAATCTAGTCAGGACATGCCCCTGATGATAGCCAGAAAAAACAAGTCCAAAACAAAGTCTATGACATAAGGAAACCAAAACATGAAATGAGGGTCCTCCGAAGTATGAAAGCTCACCACTTTAAGTCAACTGCTGATACCATAAAATCCTATCACTACACAGGAAAAACAGAGGTGTCTCTGTGTCCTGCATCGCATGAGGATACAACGGACAGAGACGGTTAGTAGGTTGAGTGTTAGCATATAACTCAGGGATAAGGGGTAAAATAATACCATGATCAATAATTCAAAATTAAATTAGTCAAAATCCAATGCACACAATTATATTCTTATACATTAAATATATATCACGTGCCAGGATAGGGAACAAGGTTTAGCATAAACTTTAAAACATTAGCCTAGATTGTGTAGCTTAATCATCATAATAAGGTACCCACAACTATATTAGCTCAACTCTCCCACAGTTGAGAGGGGCCCAATGCGTGTAGCCGGATGAATCAGAGAATAATCATATGTACATATGTACCATGAGGGACTCAAACCTCTCGGTCATATATCAAAGGTGACTTAAGCACCTAGTCATTTTACATGGGGGACTCAAACCACCCAATCATATAATAAGGGGACTCAAACCACCCATCATTTAGACCCTTGCACAGGAAAATACGATTTCCAGTATTGGTCTCTCAGGACCTCCACTTTCACGACCCAATTACACAACCCTCTTTAAAGCCCAATTAAAATAAGTTTCACACATTCCCATTGCTTGAACCAATTCATTCACTTAGGCACCCCATTGGTATTGTCATACCAACTTCATTTGAAAACTAACATAATTATGTCGTATCAATTATCCACCACATAAGGGAATTCACAACCCTTCTTAGATTAAATTATTCATTCATACGGTGAATATACAAATCCTACGATAAAATTAAAATCTATCCATGGTTCATTAGCCTTTTTAATCCATGAAATAGTATAAGTGAACAGGTCAACCCATGTGACAAAACCATAATTTAATATCCATTTCACAAATGGGTTGAGGGAATATAATTTCCAAACCATATGTTACGCCAAACTCATCAAATTGGGGAAAACCATGACCCCTCAGTTTATTCACCATGCCCATCCACCCCATAAGTTCAAAAGCATAATTTAAGCATAAACAATGCATAATTAATCATGGAAAAGCAATTTAAGAATCAACTATGCCAAAATCCTCAACCCTTATCAAAACCCACATTCCATTTCCCATCAATAATTATTTAATACAAATTCTTTAAAGAACAATAAGTTTAATGGTTGAGTCACATGCTTTGATCACCAAGAAATTTGAGGAAGGAATAACCCTTGGAATCTCTAATTGATTACCTTAAGAAACCCTAAGTATTTTTGCTTGAGAGAAATTGAGAGAGGAACTTGAGAGTTGTTTTGATTATGTCATGGATGATCATAGGGTGCCCAATAAGGTTTTAAGTTATGATTTATTATTAGGGAAAAGGGAAAATGTCCAAAGTTCCCCAAATTAAAAAACTGAAAAACTATAGCCTAGTCATTACAGATGACCCTATGACTTATAGGGTCACCCTAAGACCCGTGACATCTAGTCGTAGGATGGACAGTTCCTATGGTAATCAACACTGATCTGACTACAAGTCGTACCCTACGACTCGTATTCAGACCTTACGACTCATTAGGTCAAATCATAGGCAAGACAGAAATATTAGACACCTTTACTGGTTAGGTTACGAGAACAAATATATGACTTTCATAAAGGTTTTGTGACTCTTGAACTCAAGTCATAATCACAACAGTAGAATGTGCACCACCTACTAGTCAGGCTATTATAATGCCCCCTAGTTTTTCTAGCTTAAATTCGTCCCTAGAATGTCAAAAATTTGCTTCAATGATGAATACCATTTATTTCATGTGGTATTTTCAAGATTTTAAATTTTTATTATGTGGGAAATTAAATAAGCTTTCCATCGATACCAAGTTCGTCTAAATTCGACACTCGGTGAAGGAGGTATGATATTTTTTTAGTTGACAGTGTGTCACCTAGACTCTCAGCGCATCGCGGAGCTAAGAAAATTGGAAATTGTCAAATTTCAGTGGCCCTCTACAATAGCCCCGCATCGTGGAGAAGACCATTTTCCCAATTGTCCTATTTTAGTGAGACTCAGCGATTCTGGCGCATCGCGCCAAGGGCCAAAATGGCAATCCAAGGGGCACCATGATTGTGGTGCGTCATCGTGAGTGCCCAGTTCTCGTTCATCCTTTTCCAGTGACCCACCGTAATTGTGGTGCATCACGGTGGCTAACCAAATTGGGAAAAAAATATTACGTTTTTCAGTTTTGACTTAAAGTTTGAAAAAGGGCTCTTTGGACTTTTCCAAGCCCCAGGTTCTGAATAACAGAGAATTTAACCCATTCAAAGCTCATCATATTCACTTTTTATCAATTTTCTCTCAAACAAAAACCCTAGAGTTCAAAGCTCCTTCCCCAAGAAATCAAATTCCACCATAGATTCTCCAAGAAAGCTTTAGATTGAAGATTTCCAAGACAGAATAGCCAAGACCTCATCTTTAAGAACTCAATTAGGAATCAATATTTCAAGATTCTTCATCCAATCTTCCATCAAGATATGTGGGGTTGAACAAGGATAATTCTTTCATCCTTGTGCCCAAAACTTGTTTAAATTTCAAAGTTATATAATTTTATATGATTTTTCTTGAATTTAAAATTAGGGTTCATACCCAATAATGCCATTTAAAAGATTATGAGATTTTAAGTAAATTATAAGTTAAATTGCATGTTTATTTTCATATGTTGATGCTTATTGCAGTAATTTTTAGATTTTGAGATGAATTATCATTATTTTTACTATCAAACATGATTATTATCATATTTGACATGATTTTAATACATGGATTTTAAGCCCTAAGTTTATATGTTGAGATTTTGAGAAAAATGATGCTTTAAGTATCTTATGAGTTGATTATATTAGATTTACAATAAAGTTTTGATCTTTTGATCCTCAGATTAGTTTTGGAATCCACTTTTTGGATTATTACATATTTTACCAGATTAATGCATAATTGATTTTAGATAAACCCTTATGCTAGTTTTAAAGTGGATTTCCAACAAAATGAGTGTAGCAAATAAAATGGGAGTAGTATTTAGTACCGAGCGGGAAATATAGGTTTAGTGCATCCTACTTCCACAGAACTATGTAGCCAACGTAGGTACAAATTATCAAATTATTCCCACTTCTATGTGGATGATAGTTACAGATGTGATCACTTAGCTCAGGTTACTCCCTGGCATGAGTATGAAACCTCTCCCCATGTGAGGTTTCTTTGTTAGGAGGACGAGACGTTGGACTCCATGTTAGCTCACATATTTTATGTCGGTTAAGAGAACCTACCTACAGATTAAAATATATGTTTCAAACCCTGCTAATCAAAGTAAAAGGATGAAAGAAATAATTTTATAAAACAAACTGTAAGGGCTCATAGTTTTATTCAGAATATGCTTTACAGAAAGACAATAGCTTCAGATTTTAGCTTTTAGATTTCAGATTTAGAGTGAGCTCTTTTACACTTAGTTAGTATGATTTAAAGAAAGAGTATTAGCACATCTTTTAGAACTAAATGTTATGGCTCACTAGATTTACAAGTATGAATTGTTCTCATGATTATTATTATTTTTAGTATTTTAGATATTTCAGCTTATGTGAGTCATTTACATTTAGCATGCATTGATTTACAAATTATGATGATAATATGATGTTTTACTTATGCATTTCACCCCCATATACTGAGTACATCCTCAAAGTACTGATCCACATATATGTCTATGTGCTACATTATCTCATAATGTAGGTATCTGCCCAGTCGTAACACGTATACTATATTCAGACAGTTTGCAGATTCCAGCCAGCAGATGACGAGTCCTCCTACTTCAGGGACTTTAGTTAGAGTTATTTCTGTACTTCATTTTCTCATTCTTATGTATTGATTAGTGATAGTTGGGGTCGCATCCTAGCTATCTATAGTCAGTATGGTAGAGGCTTTATATATGTTAGTTAGAGTTAGTTATGTATTTTCAGTCCCCCTTTTAGACTTTATCAGAATGTAAAAGTTATATCAGTATTATATTTTCTTAGATTCCACCATTAGTATGTTTTTGCGTTGTAAACTCAGTCGTTTTATGCACATTATTCAGTTGCTTATGAGTTATGCCAGTAGAAGGGTTAACTTTGGATCACTTGTGGTCCTAAGCACTATGTGACATCTCAGGACAGATTTTTGGGGCATTACAAACTTGGTATCAGAGAACAAGGTTCAAGTATCCTAGGGTGTCTGTGAAGCCATTTCTAATAGAGTCTTGCAGAATGATATGGAGATATCTGTACTTTTCTTTGAGAGGCTACAAGGTATTTAATAAAAGTTTCCCTCCTTTCATACTTTAGATCATGCATTAAAGTTGTTCTCTCAGAAATTTCTATCTACTCATATGTTACCCTAAAATTCTTCACTTATGACTTATTCTCGAGATAATATAATCAGCAAGTTCTAGTTCCTTCCCAGATAATGCTCTCAGATTTGCTAGCAGAAGTTTCAGAAGTCACACAAGAGGCTTGAGAGAAGCTCCCTAGTGTTTTAAGTTCCTTGTGTTAAAATTTTATGTTCTCATCCTTAAGAGTTGTTTAGTTGAGACCGAATTAGATATGCATTCAGGTTTTTTATTATTCATTTAGTACAGGCAGTGCTCGTAAGAGAAGAAGTATGAACCTAGATTATTGAATAGAGTTTGCATTCGAGGGATAGTATGATCCTCAAAGTTATGATTTATGAATAGTAGAACCCTATTATAGTTGAAAGTATGGGTATAGAAGAGTAGTGACAAAAAATGGGAATGATCATTGGTAAAAAGTATAGAGATAAACTTGTCCATGTTAGCGAGTTGTATTAAAGTGATATGTTCATGTGTGTTAGTTTGGTGGAAGAAAGAGAAGAAGTTATTAGTTAAGGTGAATTATTGTTTGGTTGAGGTACGAAAGGAGTTATTGATGGTATTTATTACGTTAAAAAAGAGTTTAGCTAAAACTTATAGAGCTGTGATAGTAATCTAGATATATAAAAAGTTAAATAGTAATGATGTGTAAGAGGAGGATGTGTTAATGGATTATGCTGAGATAGGCCATATGATTATGATCGATTATTGTTGTTATGAAGTCTTAGTAGACTAGTGTTTCTTGATGATTTATTTCATAGCTTCCAAGCGAGAATGATATGTGAGGTTGGGTTGTTGAATTACATTAGCACTAAACATTAAGTTTGAGTAGTTGATGGTCATCAAAGTGGATGTAATGATTTCTTAGCTAGTGATGCTAGTTGTATGGAAGTGATCTAGTAGGCTTGAACAATGTATGCAAAAAGTTTGAGTTCAGTTATTTATAATTAAGTATGATATTGTATGTATGATGAAGACGTATGCCCAAGGTGATATGGGGTTGCTTTATTTTCTAAGGTTATTACATATTGTGCTTGATTAGTAGTACTATTGAGTTGCTAAGAAGAAGGAGACTAGTTATATACATATATGATGTTCTTAATAGCTAAGTTAAGGAGATTGTAGATAGATGATGTTGAAGCCTTTTTGGCATGATCTTGATTCTCATGGTTTAGAAATACAAGTTTAGAGATGTGATGTTAGTAAGCTATGACAAGAGTAATTTGGTTTATTAGAGGTTGATGATATTCGTGTTAAGTATTAGAATCTAAGTTTGAATCCTTGGAGATTGAGCAAATAGAAATAAGAGTTGAAGCTCTAGATGGTGTGAACGCAGGAAATGGTTATACTTATGAAGATTCTAAGTTAGTAAGCGTTCAAGATATTATGTGGTGATAAGTGAGGCTATAGAAAGATAAGAGTTGTATCTCGAAAGGAAGTATTATAAGAGGGTTTTACAATTTTAGGTGTAGTCTTCCAGAGTAAGTTTATTACTTACGTGTATTATTGTGTTCCAGAATCTAGAGTGCAGTGAGTGTAGTTCAGTTTAGAGTTATTCAGAGCTCTACAGACTTAGATTGATAGTTTATAGCCAAAGGGGGAGATGATAGAATGAGTAACCATGTCAGATTTTCAGATGCTAGTAGTGATGCCAGTATAGTGTAGAACATCAGAAAGTGAGGATGTGGCTCAACCTATTCTTATTTCAATATTTGTTTTTCAGATATTCCACTATTTACTCATGCCTTACATGTCAGTTCCATGAATTCTGATATTTACTCATGCCTTACATGTCAGTTCCATGATCATAGTTTATGTTCATGTGTATAATAGAGAATCATGTACTCTCCTAGTTCCTAGTATGAGGAGTTCCAGTTCATCCAGTAGTTGGAATCCCATTCCATAAGTTATGAACTCCAAATTCAGGTCATGCAGCTTATGACTCATGCATTAATGCTTTATAGTCTGTTCAGTTCCAATACCCATGCAACACTGTTAACAATCGACGAAATTTAGATTTATATCTTGTACGTCCTCAGATTAGATCTCCTTAATAAATCCATATTGTGAATACTCTATTCCTCAGGACTGAGTAAGGTGCCAAGTTATACTTAGTATCCCTTCATGTTTCAGACGCTATATTTCACCAACCTTTCGGTGACCTTTTCTCAGGTCAAGATAGTGATGATAAGAAATTGTGTGGATGGGAGATAGTAAATGTTTTATGTTTGGGAAGATTGTTATAAGCTGATTTTATGTAAGTCTATAAGTTTGAAAGAATTTTGAGGTGAAGTTTATTTTCTTGTGTATGACTTGGTTAGTTGAGAATATTTTATGCGTGCCTTATTAAGATTAGTATATGAAAGTTGCTATTGATAGAGGTGTTAGAGAATATGATGCTCTTATGTGTATTTGTTTGGAAGTGCATATGTGGTTATAGAGATAGGCTTGAACGTCATGTTGGTGTATAAGTGTATAGGCAAGTAGTGCATTAATGAATTTCCTAGTAAGATGTTGAATTTGTTATAGAAAGTGATAAGAAGAATTATCTTAGAGCGGAGTACTCATGACAATGCTTGGGATATTAAATCCATAGTTCAGACTAGTCTTATGATGATGTATGCAGTACCTTGCTATTTCGAGTTAGGCCTGACTGTGATGAGAGGATTTAGATCAGTTTAGACTTTAGTAGATGGATTTATCAATGCCATGTGGGAATTATAAGCTGAAATCAAGCGAGTATAGTATTTGAAGGGAATAGTATAGCTAAAGGAGTGTTTGACAAGTTTTTCTAAGCTTGAAAGTACGAAGTTTCATTGCTTAAGGCCTAGAAATTCTATCTTAGCTTATGATTTATGGGTCTATGTTCCATGCTATGGAGATGTAGCAATATTGTGATTCCTTATTAAGAGGTCTTGTTTAAATCATGCTAGGAGTCCTTTACTCCCTAATATCGTTAGAGTTTCTTAGAAAAGTGTTGAAGAAGTACTCCATCTGAGTATGAGCATTTAGTATGATTCAGTCAGTGTAGCCAGAAATTCAGTCTAATAGTCAGATAGTCAAATCTCTATAGTTTTTCAATCTTTTGATTTAGTTCAATCTCACTACCTGAAATTTCATAAGTATGGCCATTTCAGTATATGGATCATGCATCAGTTTCAGATTCAAATATTAAGTCATGATTCAGTTCATAAGTATCCTACGATCATCTCAGCCTTTTCCTATTATTTCAACCAAATCAGTATCATTCGGGGATGAACGATCCCAAGGGGGAGATATTGTAAGGCCCCAAGTTTCATGAAGTTTATATGTCATAAACCTCTCATTCTTTTCTCATGAAATCAGATCCATCTTAAAGTAATGGTTACTCATATGTTGAACGCTCTCGTTTCTATCTCAGCCATATAGTTATTTTCATGAGAATTTATGCACTCACAGATCAGTTCAGTAGCTCACTACGTTGGGATTCAGTCATACAGTTTATTTTAGTTGTACATGGTAGCTTATAGCCTCAGATTCCTCAGTAATTTTAGCCTAATTAGCCACATTCGAGGACGAACGTTCCCAAGGGGGAGATATTGTAATACCCCAGATTTTTCTTAGCTTAAATTTGTCCCTAGAATGTCAAGAATTTGCTTCAAAGATGAATACCATTTATTTCATGCGTATTTTTAAGATTTTGACTTTTTACTGTATGGGAAATTGAATAATATTTCCATCGATACCAAATTCATCTAAATCTGACACTCAGTGAAGGAGTTATGGCATTTTTAAGTTGACAGTGTGTCACCTGGACTCTCAGCGTGTCACGGAGCTAAGAAAATTCGCAATTGTCAAATTCCAGTGGCCCTCCGTGATAGCCCTGGATCGCAGAGAAGCCCATTTTCCCAATTGTCCCATTCTAGTGACACTCCTCAATTCTGGCATGTCGCGCTAAGGGCCAAAATGTCAATCCAAGGGCCAATGGTACATCGCGGTGAGCGCCCAGTTCCCATTCGTCCTTTTTCAGTGAGCCACCGAAATTGTGGCACGTCACAGTGGCTAATCAAATCGGGAAAAAATATTGTGTTTTTAGTTTTGACTTGAAGTTTAAAAAGGGCTCTTTGGACTTTTCCAAGACGCAGGTCGTGAATAACAGAGAATTTACCCATTCAAAGCTCATCATATTCACTTTTCATCAATTTTCTCTCAAACAAAAACCCTAGAGTTCAAAGCTCCTTCCCCAAGAAATCAAATTCCACCATAGATTCTCTAACAAAGCTTTATATTAAAGATTCCCAAGACAGGATAGTTAAGACCTCATCTTCAAGAACTCTATTAAGAATTAATATTTCAAGATACTCATCCAATCTTCCATCAAGGTATGTGGGGTTTGAACAAGGATAATTCTTTCCTTGTGCCCAAAACTTGTTTAAATTTCAAAGTTATATGATTTTATATGATTTCCCATGAATTTGAAATTAGGGTTCATACCCAATGATGCCATTTGTAAGATTATGAGATTTCAAGTGAATTAGAAGTTGAATTGCATGTTTATTTTCATATTTTCATGCTTATTGCAGTAATTTCAAGATTATGAGATGAATTATCATTATTTACATTATCAAGCATGGTTACTATGATATTTGACATGAGTTTGATACATGGATTTTAAGACCTAAGTTTATTTGTTTAGATTTTTAGAAAAATGATGCTTTAAGCATTTTATGAGCTGATTATATCAGATTTACATAAAGTTTTGATCTTTTAATCCTTAGATTAATTTTGGAATCCACTTTTTGGATTATTACAGATTTTACCAGATTAATGCATAATTGATTATAGATAAACCCTTATGCTAGTTTTAAAGTGGATTTCCAACAAAATGAGCGTAGCAAATAAAAAGGGAGTAGTATTTAGCACCGAGCGGGAAGTGTGAGTTTATTGCATCCTACTTCTACAAAACTACGTAGCCATCGTAGGTACAAATTATCAGATTATTGCCACTTCTGTGTGGATGATAGTTACAGATGTGATCACTTAGCTCAAGTTATACTCCCTGGCAAGAGTATGACACTTCTCCCAAGCGTGAGGCTATTTCCTTAGGAGGACGAGACGTTGGACTCCATGTTAGCTCACATGGTTTATGTTGGTTAAGAGAACCTCCCTGCAGATTAAAATATATGTTTCAAACCCTGCTAATTAAAATAAAAGAATGAAAGAAATTCTTTTAGAAAACTAAGTGTAAAGGCTCACAGTTTTATTCAGAATATGCTTTACAGAAAGACAATAGCTTCAGATTTTAGCTTTCAGATTTTAGATTTAGGGTGAGCTCTTTTACACTTAGACAATATGATTTAAAGATAGAGCATTTTAAAGATAGAGTATTAGCACAACTTTTAGAACTAAATGTTGTGGCTCACTAGATTTATAAGTATGAATTATTCTCATGATCATTATTATTTTCAGTATTTCAGATCTTCCAGCTTATATGAGTCATTTACATTTAGCATGCATTGATTTACAAATTATGATGATAATATGATGTTTTACTTATGCATTTCACCCTCATATACTGAGTACATCCTCAACGTACTGATCCACATATATGTCTATGTACTACATTGTCTCATAATGTAGGTATCAGCCTAGTCGTAGCACGTATAATATATTCAGACAGTTTGCAGATTCCAGCCAGCAGATGACGACTTCAGGGACTTTAGTTAGATGTTTATTTCTGTACTTCACTTTCTCATACTTATGTATTAATTAGTGATAGTTGGGGTTGCGTCCTAGCTATCTATAGTCAGTATGGTAGAGGCTTCACATATGTCAGTTAGAGCCGGTTATGTATTTTCAGTCCTTCTTTCAGACTTTATCAGAATGTAAAAGTTATATCAGTATTGTATTTTCTCAAATTCCACCATTATTATGTTTCTGCATTGTAAACTCAGTCATTTTATGCATATTATTCTATTGCTTATGAGTTATGCTAGCAGAAGGGTTGGTTTTGGATCACTTGTGGTCCTAAGCATCGTGTGACATCTCGGGATAGATTTTTGGGGCGTTACAGCTATGATTTGGGTCATATGACCCGTATAGAGACCTTACGACTCGTATGGTGAGTCGTAGGTTGGGAAGTAAGCTCCAAGGGCAAGAAATTTTTAAAGTCAAAATTCTGAGGTGTTACAACATATTCATTGTCATCTTCAAAACCATCAGGCTCAAGATTGCGATTTCTTTTATCCCTCCAAATTTCAACCTCTTTAATAAAGAAATAATGTCAATTAAAGTTAGATCTGCCTATCTGATCCAACTGAAAACATTTGGGTTCCTACAATATTCTACTTAGAATATACTATACCAACCTAAACTGATGTACTACACTATCTGGATAGTGTCACTCAACTACATCCCAAGTTATTACCGGTACAATAGCATGCCAAACACTGGAACCATTCACACAATAATCTGGTAATATAGCAAAAATATCAGGATTGTATGACTGCCATATAAACTATATATATATATATATATATTAATAAATTAGTTAGTTTTAACGACTTAAAAAATTAAAATAAAATAGATAAAACTATTATTCAAAAGTAAAAACTACCTGATATTCTATAAGTAAATTCAGTTGATCACAAAATAAATATAATAAGTGAGTTGCTTTTGTATCGTGGCATGACCCATTAGACTATACATAAGTATGTGGTGGTCCTGAAAGGATAGAAATAAGTCACTCATCAACTAGAAGATCAGGATCTCTCCGTGGCCTGAGAGGCAAAATCCTCTCATATATCCATACCTTCACATATTCATATAAAATACAATAAATAAATATTAAAAATGCATTACTTTAAGAAAATAAATTAAATTACCTATCCTAAAATGAAGGTAAAAAACCACCAATGACTCTAACCCCCCTTTTCGATGCATGACAAAGATATCTATAAAGTATTGCAAGTGTTGCTGCATCCCAAGCATATTGACCAACTTTGGACAAATCTGTAAGGAAATTTAGATACATCATTTTGTTACCTGATGTATCAACAACAAACATGCCTTCAATGATAAAAAATAAGTACAAAATCACTCATTACTAAACATCAACCTCACGACTCACATCAGTAATCAAAGAAAGATTTATAAAATGTTTAATAAAAAATGTCATAAGAAATATACCACCCTGAAATTCTTGATCAATATCTATTGATTTCCAACCAAGAAGATCTACCATAATATTTGCTACTCTTTAGGGTTCAAGGTAAGATCTATATCTGGTAATCCATCGACTGGCAACCCATATAATATATCTATGACCTGCAATGTAATTATGGCTTTCTCAAACCTAAGATAGAATGTTTGTATTTCTAGTCGCCATCTTTCTACCAATGGTGATCATAGCATGATCAATTGTCATGTGTCTAGCTGCATATATACCATAAAATCCAACATTAAGCAAGTAATGACACAAGCTCATGTAATGAATTTTTATTTATGTAGTCCTCAAAGTCACCTTCATACCGATGACATGTCGATGTGTCACATATGCCATTATTTCAAATATTTTCACTGCGATGACTAACTTGTCCTATAAGGACACTCAGAATAAATGGGCCCGAATGCACAGTAGGCGGTTCCATTAGGCCTAAATATATAGATTATGTGTTTGTTTAATTTAGAAACTATTTAGCATATGACAAAATCATTAGTAACATTCACCAAGACTACCTCATTGAAAACCACAAAGGCCAAACTAGAAAAAAAGCAAAGTCAAACTATTTTCTAAGATAACTTTAAATAAATTAATAGTACAAAAATGATTCTATAAGATACTTTTTATTATATTCATATTCTATAAGAGAAAAACAATAATAGTAGCACAGAATCATTATAATGAAAAAAATAAATGTGACAAACGATTAATACACAAAATTTAAAAGTAATTATAAAAAATGTTTAAATTAAAGCAAAAAGTTACCTTTTCTAATTTGGATGATTGATAATGTTCTAAAACCCCATCTTTCAAATAATATTATGAATTTTTATTTTCTAGTCTGTTAAATAAAGCTCGTAGGGTCTATCTTGGAGAAAACTACAATGGTAAAGAAGGAAAATCACAGGTAAAGCTGAGATTTTTTTTCAGTAAAGTTGAGATGAAGTGAAGATAAAGAATCACATTTAGAGATAACTCTTAATGTGATTGAAGGTAGGTTAATGAAGATGAGTCTTTAGTGTGTGAAAAAATTACTTCTTGTTATCCCATCAGTTCAGAAAATGACAACCTTTTTAGATTTTTGTATACTAAAATTAATATTGAAGGTGCATTGAGAAAATGAGTCTTTCTTCAAAATGTAATATTCACGGAAGACTCATGACCTAATGATCCTTTTTTTAAAATGTAAAAAATTCACTGAAGGCTTATGAGAGTGGAGTACCTTCAATGTAAATATATTTAATGGTTCGCCTATTTTTTAACGTAAAAATTACACACTAGCTTATAATGCAGTTGCCATTTACTAAGATTGTTAGCTTGAAGTTTGCTTGATTAAAAAAATAGAAAATAGGTAATTGGGAAGTGTAAAATAGTTTATTAGAGTTTATGCATCTTATTGTTGTTATAGATTATCATATTAATAGTCTAGGACTTTGCATTAAATATATAGAACAACTTTAAGCGTACAGGATAGCGACAACAATAAACTTCGTGAATTTGGAGCTAGATTATCTAAGTTGGATTTGAATTCCTTTAGAGCTACTGGTGAACAAGGTAGGGGTTACATCGAGGATCAATATCCTCGAGAGGATGAGTATATCAAACCTCGGCCACAATTCAGGCATAAAGGTAGATGACAAACACAAAGAACCAACTATGATAGAGGGGAAGTTGCAGGGACCCAATTAACTCTTGTTCATGACCATGTTTCATCTGAAAGACATCAAGCTCTATTGGAAAACTTTTTAGTAGCATTCCAGAGAACACATATGCTTCTAACTTGCATTATCCCGGTGAGACAAGCGATAACATAAATGATAGTCAATTAGTGTTTTATCAGCCAGAGTGCATCACACATCAGTGTTTGCCTCACATGCCATATCAATCTACAAAATTCATGGATTTTAATTTTTATGGACACTCTCCAATCATTCTAGACCCAAATCCATGAAGAGTACCTCATACTGATCTAGTTTCTTTTATGCTAGAATTTGAGTCTCTAGTTGAAGATAATAGCGAGGACACATTGGGTGTTGGAGGTAGGCGAGGTGGTAGGACACCCGGTAGAGGTAGATTCCAGGATACTTCGGCTATTAGGAGGACTAGGCTAGATAATATTGACGATGATGAGCCAACATATCCCCGCCTGCTTAAGCCTCGACTAGATATTCATCCAAGATGTTGTGGTACTCATTAATGTTTTTATTATTTGACAGATAATGTTTTGTATAAATTTTGTAGTAATATGATATGATGAATAATAGTTTCTGCATACTTTTATCCATGTATAAGTACCTGTCTTTGGGCATGTGCATTGCATGTGTATCTCATGCTAATTATAAATATATCCTTAAAGTTTAATAACTTACGAGAAAAAACAATGATGGATAGGAGAAATAAGTAACTAAAAAAATGATACAAATTGATTACTAATAGTCATGAGATGGCCTCCTGTAATTGAAGTGTTTAAAGGACATCTCATGACACTTTGAACTTGAATTATACACTATGTATTCAAGAGACAGAGCTACAACTGAGCAAGTTACAAATGACATTTTAGCAAGTTACAACTAAACATTTTTATCAAATAACAAAAGCAAAAACATAGACCACCAGTGAATGTCCATTTTAACCAAAAAAGTAGCCAAAAGCTTAACTTCTACGAATACATACCATGAATTCAAAAGAGAATGTTAGCCAAAATCTTAACTTTTATGCATACATACTACAAATTCAAATTATTAAGTGGTCATTCATAAGAACAAAAGTTGATAAAAGTAAACCAAACACATAACAAAAAGTACATAATATGACATTACAAATACAAATATATTTTAGCTACTGCATATGATTATTACTTGCACGTTTTTGGTTCGGACAACTACGTCTGTCATGCCCTGTTAGTCTGTAGATTCCACAAGCTTTTGATTATCTTGTACGTCCAACGTCCATCTCATTTGGAACATGTGTAGTTCTTCTAGCTTCTTTCTTTCGGATAAATAATGTCTCATTGCAAACCATTTTAAAGGGCATCTTCGACCATTTCACTTTATCTCTAAGTGGTTGGAAGAACACTCTATATGTCTCAAAATATTTCATTGTGCTATAATATTCACTGACCAAATCATGTACAACCCTATTCATATGCTTTGTAACCCTCAACACATGCAAACATGGCACGCGATATGCTTTCTACTTTTGACATTCACACGTATTCTTGCTAAATTTAATGATATATTTTCTTCCACCACGACCTTGACAATAATATGTTTCAACCTCGAATACACCTGTTTATTTGTTATAACTTGTCACCTGGTGGTTCTTTGACTTTAATTTATACTTTACAAAAATATTTTGCAACCACAGGTGGCCATAGTTCTTTTTCATTAATGAATTCTTGTGCATACTGCTTTTTGGACACAAACCTTTTCACAATTTGATCGTATGTAAGTTTAATCATTGCAGTAATTGGAAGAACTTGAGATTTATTTACAAATCCATTAAAAGATTCAAAAATATTGGTTGTTAAATTGCCCCGTATTCTACCTCCATCTCGATGAACCGTCTATTTTTCTAGTGGAATTTTCATAAACTAATTGTACGTACTTGGCTCTATATCTTTCAAACATTGTGTAAGAGCTTTGAATTTATGTTCTTGGTATTGGATAGTAGCCTATCACATTAATCCCTCAAACTGCTTGTTAGGAAAGTTGAACAGAAAGTTACTCTTCGCATGCCTAAGACAAAAGCGATGATATGTATTCGGCTCATGTAACTCAATCAAAGCATTAAAAATTTTATTTATTCTAGGAGCATGATCAGATATATACGTAAAACCTTTACGACCAACCACCATATGGATTATAAGTCACAAAAAAAATTATGACCATGCTTTCTTTCTTTTCTTATCAACAATTTCAAAAGCAAGTGAAAATGTTTGCTCATTTGCATCAACAATCATAACATTTAACATCTTAAAATTATATCTTTCATAAATATGAGTACCATCAATAGAGATGATTGATCTACATCTTTTAAAACCTTTTATACAAGGTTTGAATGCCTAAAACACCTATTTGAAAAAATTTACCTTTGATGTTGATTCATCAGCATGCATCTATTCCACTACCATTCCTGGATTAAAATGTTAAAGTGCATTCATGTAGATTAGAAGTTATGCAAATGACTGATCAATGTCCCCATATATGAATTTGAAAACACATCTTTAGCCAAGCCACACCTTTTTGTGTGAAGGCATATTTTCAATTCAATTTCAACAATAGCCTAAACATCTTTCACCTTGAATTGAGGGTTATTTCTGAGGTAAGGTAACAACAAAGAAGCAATTAATTTAGAATCAAAGTTAAAATGATTACACCTATTTGACAAGTATTCCTGCCATAATATATTACGATAGTCCATAAATTTGTTGGTATTTTTTAACCTAGGAGCATCCAATCACATCTAATCACATCCAGATTCTGTAACACCTTATACTTTTACCTAGCTTAAATTCATCCCAAAAATATCAAAGACTTACTTTAAAGATGAATACACTTTTATACATATGGAATTTTTAAGATTTTAACTTATTATAGTGTGGGAAATTGAATAAGCTTTCCATCGATATAAAATTCGCCAAAATTTGATAACCGGGTAAGAAGTTATAGTGATTTTAAGTTTCAGTCATTAAACATCGTCATTCAAGCCCGTAGCGCATCGCGGAGTGGGTCAAAATAGCAATTATCAATTCCAGTGTTGCCTTGTGATATTGGCGCATTGCGTTATAGACCCAGTTCACAATTGTCAATTTCCAGTAAGGCAACATGATTCCACCGCGTCGCGCCAAGGACCAAAATCGCATTCAATGAGACACCGCGATGGAGCCACATCGCACCATCAGACCAGTTCCCAGTTGTCCACTTTCTAGTAGAACAATGCGATAGTGGCGCATCGTGCTAGGTGCACGGTTCGAAAAAATTTTATGAAAAAATTAAAGTCGCACCCAGGGTTAAAACAGTCTTTTCCCATGATTTTATTCTGCCCAGATGTAGAATTTAAGCCCTAAAAATGTGTAAAACCCCTCATTATTCATTCAATTTTTCCCCAAATTAAATTATTCTCTCTCAAGAGGCAAAAACCCTAATTCAAGAATCAAGGTCAATCCTCAAGAATCTCTCCAAGAACCTTCAAGAACTCTTCTTCTCATGTATATTAGATATTCATTCATGGATCCTTACCTTCCATGGATCCCAAGAATCCATTTTCAAAATACAAGATTTATGATTTATGGTTTTCATTTTTGAATTAGATTGAAATCATGTTCATGGTGTTTTTTAAATTTTAATCCATGATTTGGATTACAAGTTCTAAGAATTGATTTTAGTATGTGTGGAATTACAAGATATTCATGATAATTCAGCCAATTCAGCCAGCAGTAGCAGATTTAGTAGTGAGTCCTCATCTATCGAGGATATGCTTTTATTTCAGTACTTTAGCTTAGCAGTATTTTAGTAGATGGAGTTAGTTGGGGGATTGTCCCATCAACTCCACTTTCAGACAGTTTTAGTTAGAGGTTTTTTAGACTAGATTCAGACAATATTTTAGATTCAGATGTTATTATTCATTATCAGTATTTCAGATGTTTTGAACCTTATGACATTTCAGCCCATTATTCCATATTTATTTCAGTATATTCATTCAGTACTCACAACAGATATCAGTCATGGGTTAGCTTGTGGTCCTTCGGGGTGGTAAGCACCATGTGACAACTAGGGGTTAGTCCCGGGACATTACATATTCCCACTTCCTACACTTAACATTCCAATAAGTTTTTTAATTCCTACATAGTGAACTCTCTGTTACCCCACAAACTTTATATTTTTACAACATTCTTTAATCTTTCTTTACTTGGAAACAACTGTACATACTTAAGATATTACTCTTTATCATCTAACCAACTTTACATTCAATGCCCTATGATTCATGGGTAAAAGTATACACCTCTAGATGATCCTGAAGATCATACAAAGAATAGGATACTCTTCTTATGAAATAGTATGTTTTGTGGCAAATCAATAACTGGTTGTTGATCATTGTCATTATCATCACTAGTGTCACCCATTTCATTTGACTCATATGTATTATTAAGCATCACTGTCAGAATTGTCATTCGCATAAGTATCAACACAGGCATCAACTTTAATCATAGCTTGTATTTCAGAAACTCTTGGAATCTCCAGAACCTGAGGTAAACTACTAGTTCCTACACCATCTCTAAAATCATAATGATGATAATTATGGACATCAAAATTTGTACCTAAATCAATACATCCATGGCCCTAATTATTGGATGTAATATCAACTTGTCGTTTTATAATCTGTGACAAAAAGCTCGTAAAACTTTGAAATTCTAAAAATTACTTGTCATATTTGTAGATGGTTCACAAAATCAGGAGGGGGTCCTTAAAATTCAAAGAGGGTATAACAAAATTCAAAGAGGGAGAATTTAAATTATGTGTAGGTTCAATAACATCCAATACTTTTGTTTTAATATACATCGCCAACAAATTAAGATTCATCATATAATACACCATATCAGGTGCCACCATAAATTCTCGCAAAGACTCATTATCAAGTATGGGAATTTCATAATAACGAGCATTGCCCTGCACATTTGAAAATGGCCATCTACCCGAAATAACAAGTCTTAAATCATTTGGATTAGTTTTCATTCTAATATGCAAATTTCTAACTAGTCAATCATGCTTAACATTTAGTGAAAGTTTAACAACTACACAAGCACCACAACTACATCTAACTGTATCAGATTCATATATGACATCGCCTCCAATATAATGCAACTCTAACACGATGCTCATTTGATATTTTTTTAAACCTATAGAAATAACTTTAGTTAACAATAAATTATTTACTCAATAAGGAGAGTAATATACTAAGAAAAAAATCACTAACCTTTTTTTCTCCAATTCAGATTGAAGGATACATCAACTGTAATGTACAATACTTTTTGGTGAACTTTATACTTGTATATAAGAGAGGATACCAAAATTTGGTAGTCCTCACAATGACATTATGGTAGTTTTATTTTTTGATAAAATCCTCTAAAATTGAGACATGTTGGTAAATTATTTTTCTCCTCTAAAATTATGATGTGTAGTTGATAAGATTATAGTAATTTTAATTTCTTTAACATCCTTTAAAATTGTGAGATGTAGTTGATAAAATTACCTTCCCACTCCAAAATTGTGACATGTTGATTAAATTATATTTTTTCTCCTCTAAATTTGTGACATATAGTTGATAAAATTATTTTTTTCACACATTTCATTTCATGTCACTTGGGCGTTTACACTTGGTATATCATAATATGATAAATTACTCTACTTATTGAATTTGTCTTTGTATTTTTTATTATTTAACATCGATAATTCTCTCAGAAGATCTCATTGTACACACATTTCTATTTTACGTGTTTTCAAGTATTTATCTTGTTTATTACTATTTTTTGATGCACTTTACTTTATGTTCTTTTTATTTATTATTAGCACCTACTCTTTTACAAATTTAGTAAAAAATATATTCATAAAGTATTTAAAAAGATAAGATCTTTTATGTAAAAATCGGTCTTTAAAGAAAAACATACTATGATTGTGGAGAATTTTCTTCCGTTGCATGAGCATTTCATGACTCTTCTTTTTTCTTATCATTTTTACAAAATATGGTAGCCCTCATGATAGCATTATGATAATTTTAATTTTCCTAAAATACATTAAAATTGAGACATGTAGATGGTAAATAACTTTTTCCCTCTAAAATTTTGACATAATTTTTATTTTTTTAAAACCTCTAAATTTGTGACATATGGTTGGTAAATTACTTTTTTCCTCTGAAATTATGATATATAGTTGATAAAATTGCTTTTCCCTCTCTAAAATTGTGACATGTTGATAAAATTATTTTTTCTCCTCTAAAATTGTGACATGTAGTTAATAAAACTACTTTTTTCACACATTTCATTTCTTTGAGTGTTTGCACCTGGTATATCATAATATGAGAAACTACTCTATTTATTGAGTTTATCTTTGTATTTTTAATTGTTTAACTAATCGGTAAATTCTCTTAGAAGTTTTCATATAATATTATATTTTAGATAAATTATACGTCATTTCATTAAGTCAATTAAGAAGTATAAATATTCAATATCTAATAATTTATTTTATCTATTAAATTACTTGTATTTCATGACTTTATTAATGCATCTTCCAATAACATTATTTGTACGAAGTTTTGACAATACTTATTCGATGATAAAATTAAAATATTAATGCAACATCTTGATTTATCTTCAAATAATTAAAATAATATTTTAAAAATTAATATTATACACATATTTCTATTTTACATATTTTCAAGAATTTATCTTATTTATTAGTACTATTTTTTGTTGCATTTTAATTTATGTTCTTTTTATTTATTATTGAAATCTACTCTTTTATGAGTTTAGTAAAAAATGGTTTAATAAAGTATTTGAAAATATAAGATCTTTTATATAATAATCGGTCTTTAGAGAAACATATTATGATTGTGGAGAACTTTCTTCCATTGAATGAACGTTTCATAACTCTTCTTCTTTTTTCTTACTATTTATATTAAATAATATGCTATGAAAGAAGTTTGTACAAGTACTTTGGGGATGAAGAAGAGGGAAAAAAAGAGCAGTTAAAATTGTTTTGAACTTTTGTGATTATACAAGTTTATATTTTATTTCTGATGAACTAATTATGGTTTTCATGTAATTTTTTTTCTAATTACCTTTTATGAATTGTATATAATTTTTTGTGTACAATTTTCTTCACTGCTCATAAAATATTACTGACATATTTCAAATAGTGAAATTGAAATTTTTTGATAATGTTGACAATGAAGGTAGCGGTAAAAGTTATATCAAATTATTTTAAAAATATCTTATTTGTTAATTAAAAATTAATATTCTTAAGAATAAGTCTTGTAAGAAGAACTATTTGATTCTTGAGGTTCATAACAAATTTAATTTTTTTCTTAATTTTGTATAAAACTAAATTTAAATCATCACATTTATTTAGCATAAATTTATGTATTTTTATCAAATTGTAATTATTTTACATATTTTAAATCATGTTATTATAAAATATCAAATTTTTTGAGTTTGGGCCCGGGCTTAGCACGGACATTAGAAAACTAGTAGTAATATATATGGCAATGTAGAGCATGTCCATATATATATATATATAGAAATGAAAAATAATTTTGAAGGTATACAAAAATCACTTGTGGAGAAGGTTCTCTGCATAAGAGCGAATTCATAATTTATTTAAAGGTGCATTGCTTTGTATGAGCCTTTAGGGTATGAAAAAGTTGTCCTTATTGTCCCATCAATTCAAAAAATGACAATCCTTATCATATTCTTGGACCGTAAAAGGCTCATGACCATTAATGAGCCTTTCTTTAAAATGTAAAAGATTCACTGAAGGCTCATAAGGGTAGAGCACCTTCAGTATAAATGTACTTAATGGTTGGTCTTTTTTTAACGTGAAATTGCATACTGAAGGTGCTCCATTCACCATGCGTTTTCACCAGTTTATTGAGAAAGAGTTATCCCAAAATAATTAATCCTAGGATTAGTTATTCCACCATGTATATGAGATAACTTATTCCATCACCATGGTGTAAATTGTGGGATAAATAATCCCGGTACTAACTAATACCTCACAGAAACATGGGATAAAATAGTCCTTCATTTTATCCCGAGACTATTTATCCTTATACTTCACACCAAATGACCCCTGAGTCTTATAGAATATAGTCTAATTTTTATTGGTTTTCTGTTTATTGATTTTTAGTCATTAACGGTTTGATTTTTGATTTAATCAATAAGAAAATAGTCATAAAAACAACTAACATGAAAAGAAACTGAATCTTTTTTGCAGCCAAAATTCTACATGCTGTGTTTTAATTTACAAGAGTCTTTAAGCTTGAATAGATTTTCAGAAAATTGAATCGGTTTGTAGAAATTATATATATATATATATATATATATATATATATATATATATTACAAGTAGGAATAAAGTAGTAATATAGTATATTCTTATTGGGTTATCTGTTAACCCAATAACCCAATAAGAAAAAAACTTAACCAAACCAATAACCCAATAAGGAATTTATAAAACCATTAAAAAGCATTAACCCAATAAACCAATAACATTTTCATCGGTTTGGTTTATTGGTCAGTTTGATTTTTGCATACCCCTAATTTAAATATTTAAATTTAAGGTATAATAGGTTTTTAACGTTAGTAACAAAAGAAGAAAGACAATTGTAATACATTTTCAATTCAATATATTATACGTATTACATGTGAATTTCAAATATTCCTTTACAATTTAAATTGATTTTTGTTGTTAGAAGAATATTATATTTGTTATGAAATAACAACTATCAGATTATTACAATGTATAATATTAAATTCTAATGTTATTACAAAGATGTTAATATTTAACATAGTTTTAATACAACTTCTTAAAAACTTCACCTCTTCTACTCTGGTGAATCACCACCACCAAACCACCATCAGATCCACCATTCCCAAATAAACCAGTCACCAAACAATCGACAAACACAAATTTGATAGACCTTTTGATGTTAGATATTGGGTTTATATAAAGTTACAAACTTAGGCAAGTGTCTATGGCTATTAGACCATTTCACAAGTCGTCAACCAAGTATTATGGACCTTATGTGATTATTGGTAGAGTTGGGGTTGTTGCTTACAAGTTGTTATTGCATGTTGATGTCTCAATTCACCATACATTCCATTTATCTCAACTTAAAAGATGTCGTGATGTTCTTGCAGCCATTTCCCATCCTTCAGTTCTTTAGATGTCCAATCCTTATTATCCCTTGCCTGAATCTATTTTGTATAAAAGAATGGTAGAGTGGGGAAAAAGGCTATGTGTCAGGTATTGGTCAAATGGATTGATGTTGATGCTGCTTAAGCAACTAAAAAATTTCTCTCTGAGTTGCAACATAGATTCCCAGCTTTTAACCCTTAAGGTCAAGGGTAGTCTTCAAATAAGGGGTATTGATATAAATAGTTAAGAGATAAAGCTGACTGAAAGAGAAGATGGAATTGATGGAGTTATTAATATTCAATAATTGAAGTCTGTGTCTGTTAGGCAGTTAATATTTAAAATTCAGATAACATTGTTCACGAAACAATTGTCACTGTTCCATTATGTAGTTGGCAGTTAGTTAGTAGTTAGATTGATTTAACCAAGCTGTAATTATCTACAAATACCAACTGTAAACATATGGAATGCATACATGAATATAGATCAACTCTTTTCTTTTCCTAATTCTCTCTTAGCTTAATTTCTCGGCTAGTTTTCAGATTTTAGTTCTATATTTCTTGAGCAAAGCTCTTGAATTATATCATCTTTTACTCAATTTTTGCAATTGGTTCCATTGGAGCTTGGAGCTCGATGTTCGTTAGAGTTGATCTTGTTCATTATTGTGAATCTACGATAGTGTTGGGTCTCCATTGATTGTTGACTGTGGTGTATTTGTTGGTGGTTGTCGGTGTAATAATAATGGTCGGAGTTGGCAGTGGGGGTATTGTTGTTAGTGAATTTTACCAAAAAAATTATGGAAAAAGGGAGTTTGGTGTTTGTCGGCACCTATGTTTCACCACCAGAGAAAATAGGAAGAAAACTTTACCTTTATTCTAAGTAAATCAACTGTGAGTACAAGTTGAAAAAAATAGGAGGAGGTTGTTAAGGGTAAAAATAGGCGATAATTCATAATAAAATAAAAGTAGTATTTTTTAGGGTAGTAATACCTTTATATTATACCATTTATGTAATTGTCCTTTTTTTACTTTTAAGGACTAATACTCTATTAGATGGTCGTTGTTTATTATTCATAATGTATGGTAATGCTGCTCAAACAAACAGTATACAATTGTACAAGTAATATAGACTTTTTAAGTATGAATATCGTACCCCAAGGGACTTGTCAATTAACTACTCACTAAATTAGACTAATGCTAATTATTTATTCAAGAGGTAGATCTCAAAGATATATTCGTGAATTAAATAAACTAAAATAAAAAATAATTAATGAACAATTAACCAAGTAAAGAGCATATTTTTACATAATCAGTGTGATGAAGCGAAAGAATTATGGATTCGCTAACAATCATGTTGAGTAATCAAGTTCATCAACTTACTTGTTTATCCAGTTATTGATTTATGGGGTTGATTATATGATCACGGTCTTCCAAGCCTCTAATCATCTATTCCGATTGACCTCACAACTACGACCATTGAATAAGGATATGATAACCCAATCCGAACGCATTTATATATCTTTCCATTTTGTAACAAAATAAGGTGATCTAGGTATATTATTATCCCAACCACAAATTAATTCTTTAGTTTACTAAAAAAAGATCTCTTCCTTATATTCTTCGTTCTAACTCGCGATTCCTCTTTCGAGTTCATAATGAGAATACAAATTTACTTTAATAGTAACTAAGAATTAAAATAGTAAGCACAAATTCATAAGAACAACTAGTATGATAAACAAATACCCATAGAAACAAATTGTTACTTAAACAATCATGTAATTAGCTACCATAATTCTAGAACGAGAAGTTTCACTCCATGTAGACATAAAACAATTACAACAAATAATTCAAAGAAAAATGTAAAAATAAATAAATAAGGAGACTAGAATATTAAATCAATTTTCACCTCTACAACAACCCTAGTTTTTCCTAGGCCACGCCTTGGATGCGCTAGGCTACAGTTTCTTGGTTGGCTTCTTGAATCTCAGACATCCTGTTGTGGTGCGCTTTGCCCCAGATTCATATTTGTTTGAAAGTATCTAACATCTATCATACTCATATTTTGCTTCCTCAATCATTCTAGCTTTATTTTTGCTGCATTTTAACCCGAAGATTGTCTAATCACATCTATTAACTCCGCAACATCAGTTATGCATAATGTATGTGTGTGTGTGCGCCAGCATGAGTGTGAACTTATTTTCAGAACTTAAGATTAAATATAAGTTAAATACAGCACAGGGGTGCATAAATACACCTAAGATCATATGGTATTGTAATATGTTGTTTTAATAGATATAATATTTGAATAAATTGAGTCATTTTTTGTCATTATATAGTATTAAGCATCAACAATTTAAATGATAATACTATAATAAAAGTAAGGTATGAGGTAGAACTATTAATAAAAAGGTAGACAAATAAATACAATAGGATTGTTATATAATAAATAAATAAATAAATAAAATATATAAGAAAACAAATTCAATCACAAAAAATTGATCGTGACACAAAATGAAACTTTTTGCCTCTATCTAACGATGAATTTTGCAACATGATGCAATACAATTTAAGTAGCAACCAAAATAAATATTATATTTAAATTAACAACATAATATAATTGGGTAACAATCATCCAAACAAGCTGTAAGGGGTCGTTTGTGTGGGATAGCTAGGGTTTTGATAAAAGCGGAATATAATAACAAACTTAGATAAATTTGTTTGTGCTTAAAATTTATTTAAAATATAAAATAATAGGTTTCAAGATAAACATTCAAAATGTCTTCAATAGTACAAAAATTTTATTCATAATTTCTTATTAAAAATATGGGATTATGTTACCTTAATCATCATTATATAATCAATATGGTGTGGTGGACACGACTGTAATGTCTTACCCTGTAAAACGTATTAGGACATAATTTATAGTGCATCAGGACATGAATCTGATGTGTTATTCTCATAAAATCGTGTTGGGCTTTAGTTTGTTCAGATTCCATTCCAATATCTTATTACGCTGCATTAGGAGTACTCAAATTTGATATCTTACCTTTATGGTGTTGTGGACTTGAACAGTTTACCCTTATATAATATTTATCACAAGCAGTCTCATTCACTTCAGCGAATGGAACATAAGTTTGTGTAGCCGCATGTCACGACTCAAAATTTGGGGTCATGATGATGTTATCTCGGTCCAACCTTGATAAGTAAGACTAAATCCCAAGAGTTAAGAAAGTTCAAAATCAATAATATAATAGAACATGAGAGATATCTAGAACAAAATCAGGCCCTAAAATATAAGTCAAAGCGGAAGTCTGAAAAAATACACAAATTCAATCCCAAAACCTGGTATTATAAGTATGGAGTATCTAATAATACAACTGAGCTTAAAATGTAACATCTATCTCTGAAATAACTAAAGGCATAAATAAAAAATAGGATGAGGCCTGGAAATGACTCTAGACGCCTAGAGTATGTAGGTACCTTTAGTCCGACTGTCTCATGCACGAACTCAGCCACCTCGATTAGTGCTAGTACTAAGATCTACACCGAAAGAGCACAGTATGATTGTACTCAGTGGGAATCATAAGTCGAATGAGCATAACTAAAAATAAAATAAGTAAAATATACTATGAGCATGTCACCTGCAAGCAGAAAAGTCCCAAATGGTAGCTCACACCATCTCCACTAACAATTCTAATATATGCAAAGAAATGGAAACAGTATCAGTATATACAAAAATACATTAAACTAAGAACAAGTCATGAAAACTAAAAAAATCAAGCAAGATGCATGTGCAAATGTAATGCAGTGCAATGTGGATGGAATGAATGATGAAAGCCATCACATGACTTTCTATATACACCTACTGAGCTCGCATCTCCCAGGTAGGATCCATAGGGGTTTTGCAACTCATATACTATATCTCATATCTCAATCTTAACTCATCTCTCTAGATCATGTTCACAGAGAGGGTTTTCATAAAAGTCTCATTTTCTTTCAAAAACAGTGTGTCTCAATGGTATCAATATCTCATAAATGTATATGTATGGAATAAGGATGTAATGCTCACAATCAGCTTAATATGATGATAATCAATCCATCCAACAAGTATATATATATATATATATATATATGTCCATAATTCAAGATCATCAACATCAATTAGGCACCATTAGAATAAACATACATGTAAGACATTATTAATATCATATCAACCCCTAACTCAGGTATTTTTATTATGATAAAGGCAATCGATGCTTAAATAAGGCTTATGTTAACAAAATAAGCCCCTGCACAAGCATCATACTAGAATAAAGGTATTTAAATGAACAGATAAGGCCAATGATGTCAAATAAAGCCCCGACACAAGCACAAAACAATAATAATAATCTTGAGATATAAACCTCATAGTTATTTTCCCCAACTCATAGCATGCTTTACTTATTTATTAACTGTTCAACTCAATCTGAAAGAAGTTAAGCCATTAACTACCTCGAAACGATGAAATCCAAGCCTAAAGTGCTTCAACACGTAGTCTTCCCCTTACGAACAACCTCAAAATCAACTACAACATTCAAATATAATATCTACGTGTTAAAAAAAATCTAACAATACTTATATTGCCCATATTTAGATCGAAATAAAATGTGTTAAAAAATAAAAGGATAAAATCAAAGTTTTATTTTAAAAACACATTTTCCAAGGATATAGGAGTATATAAGAGAAAACCCATGTGAAAATGGATTAAAAATGAGGTCTAAATAGAAGAAAATCCCTTTTTATATATTACCAATGAAAACTCCAATTTTTCATTTTGAAATCATAATTTAAATTTATTTTTGAGGCATAATCGATGAAAATAATGGGCATAAGGTTCCATAGCTTAGCCAAGCTCAAATGGAGAAGAAAAATATGAAAATAGGTTTTATACTATTTAGTGAACAGTACCTCATAAATGTAGTCAACACATCGCGTTCGTGAGGATCAATGCTGATCGGCCAATTAAATTATCCTTCATGTTAGTGAAGGTTCTAGACATTGGCACTCTCATTCAAAATAACCCAATTTTGTTCGCGATGAAGGAATAATTCCTTTCTTGCATTCATGGTCGAAGGCCCGCATTCGCGAATAAGGTGACCTCATGCACCAGATATCAATAATCAATTGATTTTCATGGTTTCCAAAATCTCTGAATGGATCATTGGGATTTGTTAGGGACTCGACGAAATAAATCATATATGCTACTAGGCAATTTTGATATTTCAGGCTTAATAACAATGCCAAATTTTTGAAAGAAAATACTATTTTCACTGAATTGAGCCCCGAGACTCCTTTTTCACTATTTTTCAAATGAAGGATCAAAATGAGATATAAATATCCCAAGCATAAACCAACCATGCAACTATAACACCCCAAAAATATGCCCTGGATGCCATACGATGCTTACGACCTGAAAGACCACAAGCTAACCCATGAACTGGTACCTGTTGTGAGCACTGAATAATAGTAACAAAATACACATGTACGGCATAGTTGAATACACCTTAAGGTTTTAAATACTGAGAATATTACTAAATCATAGGTCTGAAAATAACTTTCTGAAAACTGATAATCTAACTGACTATCTGAAAGTGTCTAAAAAGCCTTTAACTGATTGACTGTGAAGCTGATGGGACAAACCCCTAACTAACTCTGACTGAATAGAAATACTGAACTACTAAGATAAACTAAAATAAAGAATTCATGTCTTTGAAATATGAGGACTCACCACTGCTTTTTCTGATAATCTGATTTGTCTAAGTACGATCAGGAAACTGAGCGTCTGAACCTGTCATATTAAACATCATAGCGTAAGAAACAAGTATGCGATCAATACTTTGAATGTACTGGTAAATGAGATAATGTTAGACTAAATGCATGGGCTAACTATGCATAGAAATAGTAATAATAGACATGCATGGAAATACTAAAATCTGACTGAACAAGACTAATAACTAACTGGCTGAATAGCATGAGATAACGGATGCATAGATACATCAAAACTATAAAATCTGAGTATGTATGACTAAGCATATAACATGTTTATGAAATTGTCTATAAACTGAAATACTAAAATCTGATAACTGAATAACTGATAACTGTATGCTATGGTTAAGCAAAATTGAATAGAGTCCTGAACTGAAAACTAAAACTGAAACTCTGGGAGGTATCATCAAACCGACATGCCCTGTCTGAGCTAATCGAGGTCCAACCTGTGACCCAAGTTGGAAAGGTGTTAGTACCTTGCCATGGGTACTAACAATGGATGTGAGTTAACCCTAACTGGCAGGAAGATATTTTGTCAACCCTCAACTGGCAGGAAAAATCATGAGATATGTATCAATACTAAACTGACAGGAAGACATCTCAACCTACACTGGCTACATAGTTCTGTAACTCAGAGATTGCTACTAAGGGTCAAACCCTAAATGGAAGGAATACCCCTATCCCTGGGTTCGCTCGGTGCTAAATCCTACTCCCAACTTAACTAGCTCAGATTACTGAACTGACTTAGATTATGAACTGATCTAAATTTGATTGATTATGATAGCTGACTGAACTGATTATGCTCATACCTATCTGAACTTATTCTAAAAATACTAAGACTAAGTAAATAGCTAAGTTTCGGGTATTCATAACCCCCAGGACTCGATAGCAATAACAATAGGAACACATGAAAGTATGCGAAACCATAATAAGGAATCACTACTCAAAATCCATCACTTTGGCATTTCATCAAACACATGGGGATTAAGACTTTAACATAGGGATACTTTTAAACATGATGAGATAGCATGATCACATAGCAAAATTATAAACTGAGGATTTATTCTGAATTTTCATAAACATGATATGGGAACCATAATATTTAAAACATACTATAATGCATTCCACTTGAAAACAATTGAAATCATAACTTGAAATTAAATTACGAAGGTATAGATAAACATACTTCAACTTTCAAACGTGTAAGTGCTCTTTCTATCAAAACTTTTGGAAACATAATACAAAATCAAAATTCGTACGATTTTCGTGGAGGCAATTCATTGTAAACATGTAATTTCATAAATTAAAGAATAAAAATAAATTCTTGGACTCCATGGGTGGAAGGGACCCATGGATGAGTATCACACATACCTTAAAGTTTTAATCATGAAAGAGAATCAACTTTTCTTGAAAGTTCTTGGATTGGGAAACACAATTTCTTGATTATCTTGAAGAGAATGTAATGGAGTCTTGATGTTATTGGGAGATGGCCTTAAGAAGAAACCCTAATCTTATTCTTGGAAATAAAGAGGGTTAATGACTTTTAAAACTGATTGGTAATGGCTAAGTATGTTTAATTGCTGATTTATGTCATGGGAATTAGGGTTTGAGGTGAGGAAAAGGCCAAAATACCCCTCCTAAGCTAAATAAGAGGTGCTGAAATTTTTAGTTGATGACTTGAGTTAATAACTTATCAACTAGTTGATGGATTATCAACTCAAGTCGTCACTTTTGTAGGTGAGATGGTTATAGGTGACAACTTGGTTGATAAGTCATTACTTAGTTGATGACTTATCATCTCAAGTAGTCACTTTGAAGTTAAACTTGATGAATTTCTGGTTTGGGCTGATGACTTGACTAATAAGTCATCCCTTAATTGATGACTTGTCACCTTAATTCATCACTTTGTTGACAGACGGACATGTTGAGGTAAAATGAGTATAACTTTCCACTCTGATATCGGATTAAGGTGAAACCAAATGCCTTGGAGAGAAGACTCAAAGAACTTTCATTTGATATAAAGTAGGACACCTGAATTGATATATACTAGGATATACAATCATTTAAAGTTGACCCTAGCTGGAGTATTTTTCAAAACTTTACAGATAGAAAAGTCCTCAACTCCTCTTTGAGTTAGGAGGGTATTATGATCTCGATAAATATACAAAGATATTCCCACATCATATATTTGCTAATCACACATGTATATTGTAATGTTTCGTACTATTCCTAGCCTAGTTTAGCTCTTAGAATGTCAAGGGTCAACTTCAAAATGAATAACTCTTGATACGTGTTAAATTTTCCAAATCTAGACCCACCAATGTGTAAGCAATTAAATTAGATTTCCAATGATACCAATTTCTCCTTAATTCGATACTTGGTTGAGAAGTTATGGTGATTTTAGTTAAAGCAGTAGAACACTGTGATAAGTACCCCATCACAGTAAAGGACAAATTCACAATTGTCTGATTTCAGTGAAGCACCACGATTAGCCCACGTCACGGTGAAGCTCCAGTTCCTGTCCATCCCATTACAGTAGATCAATGAATTTGCCTATCACGCGCTAAATTTCCCAATGGGGCAGACACCGCATTGCGGTGGAGTGCAAAATGGCACTCGTCCTTTTTCAAAGACGCAACACGATTATGCCGCGTCACGCCAGAGGCCAAAATGATAGTCATCCATTTTTTATTAAGCCACCGTGATAGTGGTGCGTTGCGATGGTATGCCAAATCAAGATTTTCCAGTTTCGAGTTAAATTTTACAAAGGGCAATCTAGTCATCTCCCCAAGCCCCAAATTGTGAATAATAGATAATTAATCCTATTCTAAACCTAATATGCTCACTTTTTATCAACTTCCTCTCAAAAAAACCCTAGAACATCAAACCTTAATCCCCAAGAAATCCAAATTCCACCATTCTATTTTCAATATAGCTCAAAATTAAGGATTCCTAATTCAAGAACTTCAAGAATCAATCATCAAGAGCATAACTAGAAACTCAAAGTTTAAGCTTCTTCATCTAGTCATCAATTATGGTATGTGAGATTTTTCAACAAGGATAATTCTTTCATCCTTGTGCCCAAAATTTTTTTGAAGTTAATTTTTATATGAATTTACATGAGATTCAAATTAGGGTTCATACCAATATTTCTATTTGCAAGAATTATGAGATTACAAGTGATTTAGATGTTGAATTGCATGATTACTTTTGTATTTTCAAGCATATGATATAAATTTTTAGATTTCGAATTGAATTATCATTATTATCATTATCAAGCATGAATTTTATGATGATTTGGAAAGAATTTGATGCATGAGTTATTAATTCTTAGTTTGTATGTTGATATTTCAAGAATGACTATGCCTTAAGTATCCCATGATTAGTTATTTTCAGATTTTGATAAGGATTTGAACTTTTGATCTTAGCTTAGACATGGAATCCACTTTATAGTCTTAGTTGCAGTTTTTAATCAACAGATATACATTTGGTTTTCATTATAAGCCATTATACTAGTTTTAAAGTGGAATTCCTACAGAATGAGCATACAAATTTAAAGGGAGTAGTATTTAGCACCGAGTTAGCTATGTTCACATGCCACAGAACTATGAGCCAATGTAAGTTCAAATTATCAGATTATTCCCATTTCTATATAGATGAAAGTTATAGATGTGATCACTTAGATTAGGTTATACTCCTTGGAAAGAGTATGACACCTCTCCTTAACGTGAGATTTTCCCATAAGGGAACTAGACATTGGACTTCATGTTAGCTCACATGGTTTATGTCGGTTAGAAAAACCTCCCTACATCCTACAGAAAAGAATAACAGAAATTTTTGTAGAACTAAGTGTGAAGGCTCACAACCTTATTCAGATATTATTTTAAGAAAGATATTAGCTATGAGATTTCATATTCCAAATTACAGATACAAAAGTGAGTCCTTCTGCACTTAGATATCATGATTTAAAGACAGAATACTAGTACAACTTTTAGAAAGTAAATGTTATGACTCACTAGATTTGTGCAGCATGTTTTTCTATTCATGAATTATGACTTTTATTTTTCAGATATTCCAGCTTATGTGAGTTATCTACATTTAGCATGCATTCTTTTTATAATTTTATAATACTATTGAGTTATTGTTTTAATTATGCATTCACCCTCATATACTTTGTACAATCCAGAAGTACTGATCCACATATACATCTATGTGCTACATTGTCTCATAATGTAGGTTTAGGTGCTCAGTTTCAGCAGCATAAGTGATTTTGAGCATCTCTATCTGCATCTCGACAGTTTGTGAGTTCTCATAGTTCGGGGATCCAGTCCTTCAGTTTTTCAACTTATTAACATAGATAATTTAATATTTTCAGACAGTTCAAGTCAGCTAGGGGTTTGTCCCAGTGACTCTTTAGTTATTCATAGTAGAGACTTGTCAGACTGCTAGATATGATTCAGATTTCTAGTATTTATTGTTCAGACTCTTGAGTCTATTATTTTTATATATTATATTTAGAAAATTTTAGCTTAGCTCATATAGAATTTGGCATTTTATCTTTGATTATATGTGCATATATCTCTATTATGAGCTCCAGATATAGTAGAAGGCTTACAGGGTTAGCTTAAGGCTACTCATAGTCTTGAGCACCGTGTGACATCTCAGGATCCATTTTTAGGGTGTTACAAAATTAGTATTAGAGCCTAAGGTTATAAGAGTCCTAGGGAGTCAGAAAAGAGTCATTACGTAGAGTCTTGATAATGGATGTGAAGCACACCACATTTATAAGCAAGATATTGTGGGATATTTTTAGGAAATCATCTCTTTCTTTCATGATCTATCATGCTTATAGTATCAATATCTACTTTTAACTTGTGCTCTTATGTGACATTTGACTATGCCTCTTTGCCTAGTTAATGCATGTAGAAATGATTACCAGCTATCCCAGCCTGCTGATCCTCTGAATGAGAATGTATCCCATGCTAAATTTTAGGCTCCTTTCAGGCGTTAGCCCAAGATGTGACTGCTAATATTCAGGTCAACCATCAGGTGGTAGTCCTACTTCATTAGAATGGGGATTTAGCAGCAGCCAAAATTTATGACTTTATGAGAATAAATCCGCCAGAGTTCTTTGGGTTAAAAGTAGGTGAGGACCCATAACTTTATTTAGATGAGGTGAAAAAGATCACCTAGATTATGTATGTTACTGAAGAGGAGAGTGTAGAGTTGGTATCCTATAGATTGAAGGATGTAGAGCATTTGGGTGGTTATGTGAAAAAATGGTAGAGGTGAGAATGCAGCTCCTATGAGTTAGCAGGTGTTTCAGGATGCATTTCTAGTAGGTTCTTTTTACATGAGATGAGAGAATATAAGGTAGAGGAGTTTGTGAACCTAAGTTAGGGCTCAATGACAGTGAAGAAGTACTACCTTAAGTTCAATTAGTTGTCTAAGTATGCCCTTAATATGATGACTGACCCTAGGGCGAGTATGAGTAAGTTTGTTACTGGAGTATCTGGTTTAGTAGTCAAGAAGTGTAGGACTGGCATGCTTATTGGGGATATGTATCTTGCTAGGTTGATAAATCAGTCTGAATAGATTGAGGCAGAAAAGTTAAAAGGAAGAGAAAGAGGAAATAAGAAGGCTAGAATCGGGCAGTTTGAGTATGGCCAGACAAAGTTTGGAGGGGGAAATCATTCGCAGTTTCAAAATCATTTATCTATTCTAGCCCCATCTTCAGCCAGTGCCCCTGCCCCCAAGGCTAGATAGGAGTAGTGTGGTAATACTTCTATGTCCAGATCTCAGAATAGTGTTAGTGAAAAGCCCAGTTATCCTCCATGTGCTAAGTGTGGTAAGAATCATCTTAGTGAGTGTTTGTTAGGAAAGAAAGGTTGTTATGGTTATGGTAAGTTGGGTCATAGAAACAAAGAGTATCCTCATGCTAGATAGGGAAATAGAGATGTTTATCCCCAGACTCAGGCTACTAGTGTACCAGCTCCTCTAGGTCATCTAGTCCCTCCTTAGGGCGCATCATCCAGTACCAGTGGCGATCAGTGCCAAAATTTGTTTTATGATTTACCATCCCATTAGGAGCAGGAGGATTCACTAGATGTTGTTAATGGTATGCTTCGTCTCTTTCATCTTGATATTTATATGTTGTTAGACCCCAAGTCAAATTTCTCTTATGTGACCCCATTAGTTGCAGTAAATTTTGAAATAGCTTCTGAAAAGATCCCTGAGCGCTTCTTAGTTTCTACCCCAGTGGGTGAGTCAGTTATTGCCAAACAGATCTCCTTTACAAAATTATGTTAGCAAATTTAATATAGTTAGATATGGTTTACTTTGACCTAATTCTTGGTATGGATTAGCTCCATTCTTGTAATGCTTCTATAGATTGTCGCACCCGAGTGGTGAAGTTTTAGTTTCCATTTCATATCTTATATTAAAGCTAGCAAGTTGATCTCAAAAGGGTGTATCTATCATCTAGTTCGAGTCAAAGACACTAAGTTTGAGACTCCAATAGTTTAGTCAGTTTGTATAGTTAACGAGTTTCTTGATATTTTTCCCAAAGATTTGCCAAGGTTACCTCCGGATAGGGAAATAGAATTCGGTATTGACCTTCTCCCAGATACTCATCCCATCTCTATTCCTCTATATTACATGGCACTAACCGAGCTTAAAGATTTAAAAGAGAAGCTTAAAGATATATTATATATAGATTTCATAAGGCCTAGTATCTCTCCATAGGGCACTCTCATCTTATTTGTGCGAAATAAAAATAGTTCTTTGCGAATGTGCATTAACTATCATCAGCTGAATAAAGTTACAGTAAAAAACAAATATCCTCTTCCTAGGATTGATGACTTATTCGACCAACTCTAAGGTGCAAGTTATTTTTCCAACATAGACCTTAGATCCGGCTATCATCAGCTTAGAGTAAGGGAATGTGATATTCCAAAGACATCTTTCAGAACTCATTATGGTCATTTTGAGTTTCTAGTTATGTCCTTCGGGCTAACAAATGCCCCAGTAGCCTTCATGGATTTGATTAACAGAGTGGTCAAATAGTATTTGGACATGTTTGTTATAGTCTTTATCGATGATATCCTTGTCTATTCCCGTAGTGAGGATAATCATGTAGACCACCTTAGGATTGTGTTACAAACTCGTAGGGATCACCAGTTGTTCACCAAATTTAGAAAATGTGAATTTTGGCTAAGATCAGTGCTTTCCCCAGTCATATTATTTCTAGTGATGGAATTAGAGTTGATTCCCAAAAGACAAAAGCACTAAGAAATGGCCTAGACCTATCTCTCTATTAGGCATTAGAATTTTCTTGGGTTTATCTAGCTATTATAGATGTTTTGTTAAGGGTTTTTCTTCTATTGCACCCCCTATGTCTAGATTAATTCAGAAGCAAGTTAAGTTTCAGTGGTCAGATTCCTATGAGAATAGTTTTTAGGAGTTGAAGACTCGAATCACTTCAACCCCAATTTTAGCACTACCTAATGGTACAGATGGTTTCATTGTCTATTGTGATACCTCTAGAATTGGTCTGGCTAATGTTTTGATGCAGAGAGGTAAGGTCAAAGCCTATGCCTTTAGAAAACTTAAGCCTCATAAAAAGAACTACCCTACCCATGATCTTGAGTTAGCAGCTATTGTGTTTGCGTTAAAGATCTGGTGGCACTATCTTTATGGGTACATGTTGATGTGTTTATTGATCACAAAAGCTTACAATATGTGTTTACTTAGAGGGAGTTAAATCTTTGTAAGAGAAGGTGGTTAGAATTGTTGAATGATTATGACATGAGTGTTTTATATCATCTGGGCAAGGCCAATGTAGTGGCAGACGCCCTTAGTAGATTTTCTATGGGCAGTGTTGCTTATGTGGAGAATGGTAAGAGAGAATTAGTTTGAGAAGTTCACCGGTTAGCTAGATTGGGTGTAAGGTTGGTTGACTCAGCTGAAGGAAATGTTTGGGTTCAGAGAATCTTCCCTAGTTTCGAAAGTGAAAGAGAAGTAGGACAAGAATCCTAGTTTGGTCCAACTGAAGGAGTCGCTTAAAGACCAAAAGGTAGTGGTTTTCTCCCAAGGGAGAGATGGTGTAGTGAGATACCAGAGTAGATTGTGTGTGCCATGTGTTGATGATTTAAGGTAGCGGATTATGGAAGAAGCGCATGGTGCACGTTATTCCATTTATCCAGGAGCGACTAAGATGTACCATAATTTGTGGGAGGTCTATTGGCGGAGTGGTATGAAGAAAGATATCACAGAATTTGTAGCCATGTGTGCAACTTCTCAACAGGTTAAGGTAGTGAACCAAAGACCCGGTGGTACATTGCAGGAGTTTTGTATTCTCACTTGGAAGTGGGAAGAGGTGAATATAGGCTTTGTGACTGGATTACCCCATTCGCGTTGACAACATGATTCAATATGGGTTAATGCAGACAGATTGACCAAACCAGCCCATTTCTTGCCATTTCACATGTTTTACATCGCTGAAGATTATGCTAAGATGTAAATAAGAGAATTTGTTAGATTGCATCGAGTTCCTTTGTCCATCATCTCAGATAGGGTACTCAGATTACCTCTCAATTTTGGAAAGCCTTTTATAAGGGTCTTGGTACCCAAGTTCATATCAGTTCAGCTTTTTATCCACAGATAGATGGTTAGGTAGAGAGGACCATTCAAACCTTAGAGGATATGTTGAGGGCCTGTGTTCTTGATTTCAAAGGGAGTTAGGATGACCACTTGCCATTGATCAAGTTTGCCTACAATAACAGTTACCATTCTAGTATTCAGATGACTCCATTTGAGGCTCTTTATAGGTGGAGATGTAGATCACCAGTCGGTTAGTTCAAAGTTGGTGAGGCCGCTTTGATTAGGCTAGATATGGTTTTTAAGGCCATGGAGAAAGTTCAGTTGATTCGAAAGAGATTGAAAGCACCTCAGAGTCATCAAAAATCTTATGCATACGTAAGAAGGAGAGATATTGAGTTTAAAGTAGATGATCTTGTGTATTTGAAGGTTTCAGATTCAACCATATAGTTATCTTTATGTAAATTCATGCATTCGCAGATTAGTTCAGTCTCTCAGTATGTTTTAGATCCAGTGATGCAGCTTGTTTCAGTTGTGTATGCCAGCATATAGCCTCAGTTCCTTATCATCTTTAGGTTAACTAGTCTCATTTGAGGAAGAATGTTCCCAAGGGGGAGATAATATAATACCCTATACTTTTCCTAGTTCAGTTTAGCTCCTAAAATGTCAAGGGTCAACTTCAAAATGAATAACTCTTGATACGTGTGAAATTTTCCAGCTCCAAACCCACCAATGTGTAAGTAATTGAATTAGCTTTCCAACGATACCAATTTTACCTCAATACGATACTCGGTTGAGAAGTTATGGCGATTTTAGTAAAGGTAGTAGAACACCATGATAAGCACCATGTCGCGGTGAAGGACAAATTTGAAATTGTCCAATTCCAGTAAAGCACCTTGATTAGACCACGTCGCACTGAATTTCTAGTTCCTGTTCGTCCCATTCCAGTAGCTCAACTCGATTTGCCTGTATCACATCAAGTTTCCCAATGGGGAAGACACCGCATAGCGGTGTAGTACAAAATGGCACTCATCCTTTTTCTAGAGATGCAACGCAATTACGCCGTGTCGCGCCAGAGCCAAAATGACAGTCGTCTATTTTTTCAGTAAGCCACCAAGATAGTGGTGCGTTGCAGTGGTATGCCAAATCAATATTTTTCAGTTCCAAGTTAAATTTTGCAAAGGACAATCTAGTCATTTCTCAAGCCCCCAAATCATGAATAACAGATAATTAATCCTATTCTAAGCTAATATGCTTACTTTGCATCAACTTCCTCTCAAAGAAACCCTAGAACATCAAACCTTAATCCCCAAGAAATCCAAATTCCACCAATTTTTCCAAGATAGCTCAAAATTAAGGATTTCCAATTCAAGAACTTCAAGAATCAATCTTCAAGATCGCAACTAGAAACTCAAAGTTCAAGCTTCTTCATCTAGTCATCAATTAAGGTATGTGGGGTTTTTCAACAAGGATAATTCTTTTATCCTTGTCTCCAAAATTAGTTTTGAAGTTGATTTTTATATTAATTTACATGAGAATCAAATCAGGGTTCATAGTCAATATTGCTATTTGCAAGAATTATGAGATTACAAGTGATTTAGATGTTTAATTGGATGATTACTTTCGTATTTTCATGTGTATGATATAAATTTCTAAATTTGGAATTAAATTATCATTATTTTCATTATCTAGCATGAATTTTATGATGATTTGACAAGAATTTGATGCATGGGTTATTAAGCCCTAGTTTGTATGTTGATATTTCAAGAATGACTATGCCTTAAGCATCCCATGATTAGTTATTTTCAGATTTTGATAAAGATTTGATCTTTTGATCTTAGCTTAGACATGGAATCCACTTTACAGTCTCAGTTGCAGTTTTTAAGTAACAGATATACAGTTAGTTTTTGTTATAAACCATTATACTAGTTTTAAAGTGGATTTCCTACAGAATAAGCATACAGATTTAATGGGAGTAGTATTTATCACCGGGTTGGCTATGTTTATATGCTCCAAAACTACGAGCCAACATAGGTTCAAATTATCAGATTATTCCCATTTCTGTATGGATGATAGTTACATATGTGATCACTTAGATTAGGTTATACTCCTTGGCAAGAGTATGACACTTCTCCCCAACGTGAGATTTTCTCTTAAGGAAACTAGACGTGGGAATAAAGTTAGTTCACATGGTTTATGTCGGTTAGAAGAACCTCCCTACAGCTTACATAAAATAATAATAGAAAAGCTTTTAGAGCTAAGTGTAAAGGCTCACAACTTTATTCAGATATTATTTTACAAAAGATATAAGTTATGAGATTTTAGATTTTAGACTACAGATACAGAAGTGAGTCCTTCTACACTTAGATAGCTTGATTTAAAGATAGAATACTAGTAAATCTTGTAGAAACTAAATGTTATGACTCACAATATTTATACAGTATGTTTTGCTATTCATGAATAATGATTTTCAGTTTTTAGATAGTCCAGCTTATGTGAGTCATTGACATTTAGCATGCATTCTTTTTACAAATTTATAGTACTATTGAGTTATTATTTTACTTATGAATTCACCCCTATATACTCTATACAATCCAAAAGTACTGATCCACATATACGTCTATGTTCTACATTGATGTTGGGTGTATTTATGCTTTCTAGTGTCCCTATTCTAGCCTTTTTAGACTTGTTTTGAGGATAATTCTAAGATGTAATGGTTGATAATGAGATAAATATGTTAAAACATGTGTTTATAAGGTTCCAAGTGAAGTCTAAGTGAGTTTGTACTTGAAAGAGTCAATTTGAGTTCAATATAGAATACTAGTCTTCCTAGCTTGAGCTAGTTGCTTGTCTAGTCTATCTTATTGAATTCTATTGACTTCTATGTGCTCCTTATGGTTTTAAATGTGTTATTATATGTGGAATTTTTTTTTGGAAGTTTACAAAGTTCAATTGAGTCAAGGAAAGAGTGGAAGACCATGGAAATTACCCTAGTTTAAGCTCTTGTTTTTAAATCATCGTGATGGATATAGTGTTGTTTGTGCTTCTAATTCATGTGGTGTGTTCTTGTATAATCCTTTGTGAGCTTAATATTATGATATATAGATGATTTGGAGACTATAAAACCATGGGAAAGACACCACAAAGTCAAGGATAAATGGAGGAACGTCCAACACTTAACCAAATTTCAAGAAGCAAATTTCAAGAAGCAAATTCCAGAGAGGTGTCACGATAAGGGCATGTCGCGATGCCCATTTGAGTCAAGCCAACCTCGTATAACAACCCCTACTTGACCTAAGTAGCTAGTGCATCGCGACCCTTAGTCAAGTCAAGCCAGCCTCGCGTCGCGACCCTATTTCAAACACGGCCAAGGAGTGAAAATTGAATCCTAATCGGCTTGGAACTTTTTGTCTACTATAAATACATCTTTGTAGTCATTATTAATCATCTTTGAACGTCTTTGAGCATCAAGAAGGCTTCTACAACTTTATAAATTAGGTTTTTATTATATTAAACAAGTTCATACATGTTCTTAGTCGTTAATTATCTTATTGTGATTGCGATTATAACTATGTGTGGCTAAACACCCTCTTTCCGGGATTAAAGCCTAGCATATGATTATTATTATTATGGATTAAGTTTGTTTTCTTTGCTTATCAATATTGGTTGTTTGGTTATTTTTATTTTAACTATTTTAAGAATTCACGACCCTTAAAATACATCTATTGTCAACCTTGTGAACTCGGGAGAGGGAATAGGGCAATAGAATAGGGGAATAAGCAGAGTATGGTTCTTGATTCTTTATAAAATAAGAAACTTGAATTAGTATCTAGGATAGGGATGTACCTAGATACCTTACTTGATTTATATGTAGGATGATATTTGTAAAGAGCTTAAGTGAATTATTATATCCTTGCTCAACGATGTAGGTGTAAGGTTCAACTTAGGTAATAGATCAGAGGTTGGGAAACCATAATCGTGTAATTAACCTTACGAATCAACAACCACGATAAGCAAGTTAACGAGTGAAATCCAATATCATAATATGATTGTTCAGAGTGCTTCAACCCTGGGTTTTCTCTTATTGATTTTCTCAAGACCCGTACTTTCCGCATTGTTTAGTTTTAATTTATAATTTCCAAACTCTTTATTTGGTTACTTGCATCAAGTGAATCTAAATTGTGAACTAAATCCAAATCGTTCCCAAATCTAGTCTCTGTAGGATCAATAACTCAACTTTCTTTAAGGCCACTATATTACTTGGTAGACCACGTACACTTGTGTGTGCGCTGTCAAGTTTTGGTGCCGTTGCCGAGGACTTGTAATTTGGAAATTGTTAATTTTAGTTTAATTTTTAGATTTATTGGGTGTTTTTATGCTTGGTCTTGTTTTTGTGCTTGCAGTAGATAGGTTTTTAAGGTTATAAGTTGGCAAGGGATCTGGAGTTGGTAGAACCAAGCCAGGAACCCGAGCATGGTAGAACCAAGCCAGGAACCCGAGCAACTTTACCATCAACGCAGAAGAGAAGAAATCCTTCTTCCTAGAATTCCTCAAATCCAAGAAGGCCAAGAGAATACTGTTCCTATGGCTGAACAACAAACTACTGGTAGAAGGGTTAGGGAAGTGGCAGTCCCACTTCCAACGAACTTGACTTCCCCAATTCAAAGACCAGTAGCTGGGGGAAATTTCGAGTTGAAACACAATATGGTGCAACTTCTTATTAGTAGTGGACAGTTTGTGTGCTTTCATATAAGGATCCACAAGGCCACTTGCAGATCTTTATTGAGCTTACTGATACATTCACTCTGACTGGGGTGACTCTAGATTATGTGAGGTTGACACTGTTTCCCCATGCACTTTTGGGGGAAGCAAAAAGGTGGTTGAATATGGAGCCAACGAATTAAATTACTTCATGGGATGACTTAGCTAGAAAGTTCCTCATTAGATTTTTTCAGTTAGAAAAGACAGTGAAACTTTACAGTAAAATTGTGAGCTTCAAACAGAAGCCTGATGAAAACCTCTATTAGCTTAGGAACACTTTAAGGCTCTTCTTCAGGAGTGTCCACACCACCAACAGTCTAATGAGGTACTTGCTCATACTTTTGTAGAAGCTCTTAATCACAATACGGAGATTTTGCTAGATTCAGCCGTAGGTAGTCAAGCACTGGAATTGACTAATGATGAGTTGTACACATTGCTGAACTGCATAGCATAAGGAAATCCAAATTGGCATTCAGATTCTAGAAGTGCCACAAAAAGAATTGCGGGTGTATTGGAGGTGGACCAATTCACAAGCTTATCAGCATAGGTTTCTGCACTATAGAATTTGGTCAACACACCATTCAGCAGCATGAAGTTGGGAACAGCACAATCTGCAGCCACAATCAATGCCGTCCAACAAGCTACAGGTTGGTGTGAGGTATAAGGAAATAGTATTCATACAATAGTCATGTGTGCTTCAAATCTAGAATTTGTGATGTATATAGGCAATTCTCAAAGGCTAAATTATGGTAATGCCTACAACATGAAGTGGCATACTTAGCCATGGGACACCCCACAGCGATAGGCCCAACTAAATTAGTCCAGTAGCAATATGGAGGAGATGATGAAACAGATCTTATCTAATCAGACATAGTTTGCTGCAGACTTAAAAAATTTGCAAGCAGACACAAGAAGTCTATAGTTGCACATGGGAAACAATTAGCAAGAAGTAATTACAAAGCCACAAGGTGGGTTGCCAGGTGACATAGAAAATCCAAAGCAAGTCATGGCAATCACCTTCAGAAGCGGTAAAGAGCTATAAGGAGAACTGCCAAAGGTAACAAAGAAGGTAGATGCTGATGTGGTGACGCAACAGGTAAATAAAGAAGTTACTGAAAAATCAAGAAAGTCTGAGTACTTGAAAGAAAAGGTTGTTGAATCAGAAGTGAAGAAGACACTGCCACTACCATTACCTTTCCCTTAGAGGCAAATTAAAGCGAAAGAGGATGCACTATTTTAGAAGTTCTGTTATACATTCAGAAAGGTTCACAGTAACTTACCTTTGTTAGATGTTTTGTAGAGTATGCCCAAGTACGCAAAGTACTTGAGGGATGTGGTGGCTAAAAAGATCAACTTGTAGGATGCGGGAGCTATAACACTCACTGAAGAGTGTAGCACTGTGATGACACAGAAAATCCCTAAGAAATTGAGAGATCAGGGGAAGTTTACCATCCCAATCTACATTGGGAGTAAAACATTCCATGATCTGAGTGATTTAGGGGCAGGCATCAACTTAAAGCCCCTATCGCTGTTTAAAATATTGGGCTTGGGAGAGCCGAGACAGATCAACGTGGTGTTGCAGTTAGCAGACTGGTCATTCACATATCCGAATAGAATAATTGAGGATATCCTCATAAAGGTTAGTAAATTTATTATACCTATTGACTTTATTGTTCTTGATTTTAAAGCAGATGAACAGGTGCCATTCATCTTGGGGCATCTATTTTAGCAACTGGAGGAACGTTAATTGATGTTAGAGAAGGCATGCTCAAAATAAGGGTAGAGGATGCAGAGGTAGTGGTTGATGTAAACAGAGCACCCATAATTACGTCCTAAGTTAAAGATTTATGTATGATCAATGTTATTGAAGAGGCCAAGTGTGGGGTGACTAGTCCACAAAAGACCTCTTCAAACTACCTAATTAAGTAGCCTAATACTCTACCTCCTAAGCCTAACATAATGGAAGTTGGTGAGCCTAAAAAGGCTAAAGTTAAGAAACCTATTGCTATTGAGAATTCACACCCAAAATGGGTAAAAAAGATAAGAAGATGGCCTCCAAGTGTGAGGAAAAATATGAAGGAATATGGTTATGTTGATATGGGTCGTGCCACAACACTAAATTAGGAACTTCTTGGGAGGCAACCCAAGCTAAGGTATGTTTTATTTTTAGTATTTTTAGTTTTTAATTCATGTAGTTTTTGTTTTTGATTGAGTCGCAGGTTAATGGAAAATATGAGTACCATATACTTGAGTAAGAAGCATGGCAAAGATTAAGTTTGGGGTCCCATGGATCTCCTTTATGTTTAAAGATGCTACTAGCTAGGCCTAAAGGCCTTAGGGAGTATTTCTATCTTTTACCTTTAAATTCACTTTGGGGACAAAGTAGATTTTTAAGTATAGGGTGGGAAAAATTCCCAATTTTTGGCTTAATTTTTTTTTTTTATGATAGGAATAGGTGAGAGATTCTTGTTGGTGCTATTTTTGATTACATGATGCAAGTGTTTTTTTTTGTAAAAGCATGTTTATTGGTGTGAACTACTATTTTTGAGACTCCCAGGCTTATGTTTATGACTCTTGTACTCGTGACTTAAAATTGAATTCATGCTTTTATTTGGTTAAGAGTCTATGATGATCCTATGGAGCTGAGCATGTGCCATGTGTCAGTGAGATTTTTGTATATTCCTTGTTTCATGTAATGTCTAGAACTTGCCTGGTGTATGTGTGAAGCGAAATAAAGAATGTGGGTTTAGGAGATGATTTAGGCATTTCCTTGACAACCTTATTTTATACCTTCATTTACCTACCCCTGTGGTTTATCCTAGCTAACCCTCATTGAGCCTTTAGATTTTTCTTTGGAAACCTCATAAGTAGCCTAATCCTTTCTTTGATAGGCCATAATTTGATCCAAAAATCTCCTAAGTGCTTTAATGAAAAATTGATTTAGTAAGGAGTTTGAGAAATTAAAGAAGAAAAAGGTGAAATTGATGACCCAAAGTAATAGTTATTGGTGTTTATATTTGATGTGTGGTGGATTTTTGTGATATAATTTAAGCTAGAAATATTTCCGTGGTTGAGAAAAAAAAGAAAAATTGATTCTTGTGGTAGTAAACTATGTGTCCACCAAGTGTTTGTGAATTGCTTAAAAGAGATGGGGCAAAAACAAAATGTATGGATGAATTAATATGTAATTTGGTTGTTGGAGAGTTATTTTAAATGTATAGTGTAGTGTATTAAAGCACTTAGAGAGGCTAGTCACTATCCCCAAATAGTCCTACCCGTCCCTTAGCCTACATTACAGAAAAGTTACAACCCAGAAAAGTCCTAATTGATGCTAAGCTTTACATTCGACTATTAGTGGAGCATTACACTAAGGTAAAGCCTATCGTTCATTGTATGTAACTTGTGAATTCTTTGTGAGAGTGAGTGTAATTTGATTCTTGTACCCATTATGTTATAAATTGCGTTATTGTGAGTGATTATGGGTAACTCTCTTATTGTGAGGGGCACATGTTTGATGAATGTGGGTGATTTGTATGATGTCTTTGATTGAATGATAATCTTGAGTTTGCCAATTTGGTGAGTCAATTCTTGAGGCTAGAAAGTTTTAGAGTAGCGTTCATGAGCTATCAATTGCGTAAATAACTTGCTTAGTGAATAACTTGCATTCCATATAGTCATTGTAGTGGTAGCTTGAATTTAGTAGAAGTGTAGAGTCTTCTTAGTTGATGATGATTGTATTTAAGAGTTGTTCGAGGATGAACAAGGTTTTAAGTGTGGGGTGGTGATGTTGGTTATATTTATGCATTCTAGCATCCTTATTCTAGACTTTTTAACCTTGTTTTGAGGATAATTCTGAGATATAATGGTTGATAATGAGTTAAATGTATTAAAACATCTGTTTATAATATTCCAAGTGAAGTCTAAGTGAGTTTGTACTTGAAAGAGTCAATTTGAGTTCAATGTAGAAAACTAGTCTTCCTAGCTTGAGCTAGTTGCTTGTCTAGTCTATCTTCTTGGATTCTATTGAGTTCTATGTGTTCATTATGGTTTTAAATTTGTTATTATATGTGTAAAAACTTTTTTTAAGTGTACAAAGTTCAATTGAGTCAAGGAAAGAGGCAAAACATTAAATGGAAGACCATGGAAATCACCCTAGTTTAAGCTCTTGTTTTTGAATCATCGGGATGGATATAGTGTTGTTTGTGCTTCTAATTTGTGTGGTGTGTTCTTGTAGAATCCTTTGTGAGCTTAATATGATGATATATATATGATTTGGAGGCTGTAAAATCATAGAAATACACCACAAAGTCAAGGATAAGTGGAGGAACGTCCAACACTTAACCAAATTTCAAGAATTAAATTCCAAAGAGGTGTCATGATAGGGGTACATCGTGATCCACATTTGAGTCAAGCCAGCCTTGTGTCATGAACCCCTACTTGACCCAATTATCTAGTGCATCGCAACCCCTGGTCAAGTCAAGTCAGCCTCGCATCACGACCCTACTTCAAACACGGCAAAGGAGTTGTAACTTGTTGTCTACTATAAATACATCTTTGTAGTCATTATTAATCATCTTTGGACGTCTTGGAGCATCAAGAAGCCCGCTAAAACTTCATAACTTAGGTTTTTATTGTTTTAAACTAGTTCATACATGTTCTTAGTCGTTAATTAGCTCTTTGTGATTGCGTTTATGACTATGTGGCTAAACATCCTCTTTTCGGGGTTGAAGCCTAAAACATGATTATTATTGTTATGGATTAAGTTTGTTTACTTTTATTATCAATATTAATTGTTTGTTTAGTCTTGTTTTAACTATTTTAAGGATTTACGACCCTTAGAATCCATCCATTGCCAACCCTGTGAACTCGGGAGAGAGAATAGAGAGTTAGAACAGGGGAATAAGCAGAGTATGGTTCTTGATTATTTATAAAATAAGAAACTTGAATTAGTATCTAGGACAGGGATGTACTTAGATACCTTATTTGATTCATATGTAGGATGATATTTGTAAAGAGCTTAAGTAAATTATTACATCCCTGCTCAACGATGTAGGTGTAAGGTTCAACTTAGGTAACAGATTAGAGGTTGGGAAACTACAATCGCATAATTAATCCTACGAATCAATAACCACAATAAGCAAGTTAACAAATAAAATCCAATAGTATAATATGATTGTTCAGAATGATTCAACCCTGGGTTTTCTATTATTGATTGTCTCAAGACCCGTACTTTCCGCATTGTTTAGTTTTAATTTACAATTTCCAAACTATTTATTTGGTTACTCTTGCATCAAGTGAATCTAAATTGTGAACTGAATTCAAATCATTGCCAAATCTAGTCTCTGTGGGATCGATAGCTTAGCTTTCTTGAAGGCCACTATATTACTTGGTAGACCGTGTACACTTGCGTGTGCGCTTGGGCGCTGTCATACATTGTCTCATAATATAGGTTCAGGTGCTCAGTTTTAGCAGCATAAGTGATTTTGAGCATCTCTATCTGCATTCTGACAGTTGGTGAGTCCTCATAGTTCGGGGACCCAGTCTTTCAGTTTTTTAGCTTATTAGCATAGATGATTCAGTATTTTTAAACAGTTTGAGTTAGCTGGGGGTTTTTCCTAGTGACTCTCTAGTTATTAGTAGCAGAGGCTTGTCAGACTGCTTGAGACGTGTAACGTCCCGTGTCTGTACCCCGAATGCTATAGGGTACTTATATTCCCGAAGGACCACAAGCTAACCCATGACTGATATCTGCTGTGAGCACTAAACAGTAATACTAAAATAAATGTGAAATTAGGCTAAATTCACATAAGTTTCAAAAATTTAAAATACTGCTGAGTAACAATAACAATATTTAATAAGCATCTGAATTTGAAATACTATCTGAAAGTCTAGTCCGAAAAGCCTCTAATCTGAATTGACTGAAAGCAGAGTTGATGGGACAATCCCCCAACTAACTCCAACTACTCAAATACTAAATCTATTGAAATACTGAAATGATAGAATATCCTCGTATGATGAGGACTCATTGCTAAATCTACTTCTACTGTCTGAATCTAGATCTGTCCATGTGTGGTCGGGAACCTAAGCATTCGAACCTATGATATGAAACATCATAGCGCAATAAAGTATGTGTTAGTATATGGGAATGTACTGGTATGATAAATGAGGTAGGCTGATATGCAAGAGTTCATATGTATGAACAATAACTGGCTGACTAACATGAACATAACTAAATGAGAGTACATGTATGAATGCATAAACCGTAACTGAGGTTATGATAGCACTGAATACTGAGTTCTAAATACTGATTAACTGATATCTGAGTTTACTGATACGATAATACTAATAATTGAGTGACCATTTTTGACAGTCCTAATTGATAATTGGGTGACTATTTCTGACAGTCCTGATTTTGTAGAACTGAACTGAGTTCTATACTAAGCTGGGTGACTGTGTCCAACAGTCCTAATTCTGTAGAACTGAACTGAGGTCTAAATTGATACTGAAACTAAAACTTTGGGAGGTAATCATCTAACCGACATACCCCAAATAAGATAATTGAGTTGGGGTCCAACTTGTGACCCCAGTTGGATGGGTGCTAATACTATGCCATGGGTACTAACATCTGCTGTGGAGTCAGTCCTATCTAACGGGTGACCCTTGAGATTAGTCCTAAACTAGCGGGTGATCCCTCAGTATGTCAGTCCTATCTAACGGGTAACATCTCATAACCTACACTTGCTACGTAGTTCAGGAACTTAGGTATTACTTCTAGGGACCCAGTCCTAGCTAATAGGTGAGACCCCATCCCTAGGCTCACTCGGTGCTGAATCCTACTCCCAATTGAAAGACATTAAACTGAGTATACTGAACGGGACTGGACTGATACTTGAGACTACTGAGTTTTCCTGAGTTCTATAACTGACTGAGTTCTACTGAGTTTTGTAACTGTCTAAGAGTACTACTGATCGTGACATGACTTAGGTTCTGTAACTAACACTGGCTCTAGGTACACAACTAAATTATTGGGTATTAAATACCCCCAGGACTTAATAGCATGAAAAGTAAAATATAGCATGATCATAAAGGCATAGCAATACTTTCATTCTAACAATGCACTCATTTAGACACTCTTTCAAACACTTGATATACATGATCTTTTGTATGAATGAAATCGCATATTAGCATGTCATGTTTTCACTAGTCAAATCACATAATAATTTTATCAAACACTTGTAATGCAATAACTTGTACATGAATGGGGAATACACGTTAGCATACTATAATGGCATTATCTCATTCTCATAGACAATTCATCAAACACATGGGAAACATACCTGGTTTATTAAGTCATAAACACTTAGGGTTAACATAGTTACAACAATCAACTTGCAAATTGAAGGTTTTATCATGAATATCATGTAATTCAACACATGCTAGGATCAATTCTTGGAACTTATAATTTAAATCATGGATTCAAACCCAACAATAACATAAACATGAATTCAATTGAACCAAATCATAGAAATTATAAATCTAAGATCTTGCGTATTTAAAAAGGGGTTCTTGGACTTCATGGGTGAAAGAAACCCATGAAGGAACACCTAACATACCTTGGGGATTGAATTTGTAAAGACTGATGGTTCGTTCTTGAAGGTTTGCTCTTGAAATTAAAAGCACTAGGGTTTTTTCTTGAGAGAATTTGAGAGAAAGTAAATGTATTTTGCTTATTGAGGGATGAATTTCATGTTTTAGGGGCTGATTTAGGGTGGTAAAATGACCTAAATACCCCTCAGGATATGGATTTTAATGACTAAAAATGTATCCAGTGACACACAACCCAATGCATCGTGTCAATGGGGATGACGGTATGGCCGATGCGCCGCATCGAGTCTGCATTGGCTTATTGGAAATTGGCACTGGGAGCTGGGGAAAACATTTATCAACGTGATAGGAGACTCGGCGCGTCGATATCACATTGATGTCCACTGGTTTGGGCTTCCAAATGTGCTTCAAACGAAGTCTAAAAAATCTGAAACTTATCAGAGAACACCTACTGACATTCCTGATCATGAATCAACCTAAAGATCAATACTTTAAGGTCATAAGGGTCATGAAATAGGATCGCCAACTTATGAAGGCTAAAATACTTCTAAGTATAAACACTTAGCTGAAGTTTCTAAGTCTGGGACCTCTTTTCAAGCTTTAACGGACTAAGTTAAGATTAGAACTTTGCGGGGTCTTACAATATGATTCAGATTTCTAGTATTTATTGTTCAGACTCTTGAGTCTAGTATTTTCAGATATTATATTTAGACAGTTTCAGCTTAGCTGATACAGAATTTGGTATTTGAGCTTTGATTATATGTCTATGTTTCTCTTTTATGAGCCCCAAATGTAGTAGAAGGCTTACAGGGTTAGCATACGGCTACTCGTAGTGTTGAGCACCGTGTGATATCGCGAGACCCATTTTTGGGGTATTACATATATACATAGAATAATTGGGTTCAAGTCTGTACGCATAGGAACAACGATTTAAATTCTATCCCAAAAATGTGGGGTGTTACACTATCTCTCCCTTGGGAACATTCATCCTTGAATGAGATTGGTTAGAATGAGAGTACTGTACTAAGGTAACTGAGAGCATATAATGAACATGCATGAATTTAAACAGGATTGCATAACTGAGTCTAGGCATGATACCTGAACTGAACTGACCTCATGAATACATGCACTGACATAAGAATGGTTATAAGGCTGAGATAGAAAGAAGAGAGTCAACCTATGAGTAACTATTACCTCCAGCTGGATCTGGTTTCATCAAGAAAAGATAAGAGATTTAGGACATGAAAACTCGGGGTATTACAACATCCCTCCTTGGGATAGTTCGCCCTCAGAATGATATTGACTTGGCTGAAATGCTAAGGAAAGACTGAGAACAGGACACTTACGGACTGAATCATAACTGAATATTTGAAATCTGAAACTGAGGCATGATACATGAACTGCGCTAAACTCGCAAACTACCAGGATAAAAATATTTTTCCTCTTGGAATAGTCATATTTATGAGACTTAGGATAGTATGACTATATAGAAAGATGGGAAACCCTAGTAACTTGTCTGTCTGACTGCTAAATTGAATTGCTGGCTTTACGGACTAACTCATACTGAAAACTTATACTCAACTGGAGCATTTCTTCAACGCTTTTTCTAAGAAGTTCTAATAATATTAGAGAGCAGAGAACCTTAGGCATGATTTGAATAATACATCTATATAAGAAATCCCATTATGGCTATAATTTTGTAGCATGGAACATAGGCCTATGAAACCCAAGCTAGGATAGAATTGTTATGCCTTAGACAATGCAACTGCTACTTTCAAGCTTAGACATATTCCTCGAATACTCCCTTAACTATACCTTCCACCTTAATACTGTACTTCACCTGGGACTACTAAAATATTCACATGAGCGTTGATAACTATACCTACTGAAGTGTAAGTTGAACTGAATTCTCTCACTATGTTCAAGCCTACTCGAATCTACGAAATGTAAACATAACACGGTAATACTGGTCTGAATCATGAATTGAATACACCCTGCATTTTCACAACTTCTCATCTTATGAATACTTATTATTACCACTTCAGCAACTACATTTAACCTCTTACTAGATATTCACTAACGCGCAATGGATTCATCCAATACCTATAAAAGAATCTTTCTCATATCTTTCTCATATCCTCCAATACCTTTATCAACACAAACTTCTAGGCACTGACCCCCAAGAAGACACATACTAAATTTCAACTAACCACGACATGTATCCAAAAAGCCTTACCTCAATCATTCTTCAAACCTATAACCTCATGTAAAAAAAGTATATAATAATATTTCCTTAACATGGAAATTTTTACTCTCTCACACCTAAACAATTTACTCATTATCTCTAACACAACATAAGAGAAGGTCACTGAAAGATTAGTACATGAGGACCTAAAGCATAAAGGAGCACTATACAGAAATTGAAACTTAATTGAGGCTTGGGGAATAGAATATCAATATCATAGACTCGTGAATAGATCTAAACTGAGGATATACATAACATAAATCTAAATTTTATGGATCATTAAGAGTGTTGCATGAGTACTGGAAATGAACATACTGTAAAGCATGAGCACATGAGTCATGAGCTGCATGACCTGAGTTTGGAATTTCTAAATTCATGGAACATGATTCGCACTGCTGAGAAAATTGGAACTCCTAATACGAGGGACTGGAAAAGTACATGATTCTATGGAAAGTGCATGAATATGGGCTATGATGATGGATCTGACATGTAAGGCATGAGTAAACATCGTGATGACTGAAAAACCTTACACCGAGCTAAGAATGGGTTGGGCATCAGCCTTCTCCTACTACTTTTCTACACATACTGGCATCACTACTAGGATCTGAGAGCCTGACTTGGTTACTTGTTCTACCATCTCCCCATTTGCTTAAAGCCATCATTCTAAGTATGTGAACCACTTAATTAATAACTCTAAACTAAACTATCACCACTTTACCTTAGAATTTGGGGTATAACAATATGTATAAATGATAAACTCACCCAGAAAAACTACACCTGATAGTGTAAATTCTGTTGCTAGTACTTTCTTCTGAGATAGAACTCTTAACTTTCTATAGCCCTAATATTCATCATTCAATAACTTAAACAATGACTAACTTAGAATTTTCAACTCTTCTTTCTATCATCTCAACCTTCAAAGATTTAAACTTAGATTCTAACACACAACATGGATATCCCCAAATCTTTAATAACCATACTACTTTCATCATAGCCTACAAATATTACATCTACAACATATGTTTTAAATTAATAAACTTAAGTTCTTGCATATACTGCTTCAAGCCTACTGATTCACCTCTCATACAACTAGCCCCATGAAATATAATCTGCTCAAATCCAGATAACACTATCCCAACTCCACTACTATTTCTAAATTCCTGGTTTCATGCTTCTAACTCTAGGTCATATGCTATCATAGAATACTGAGAAGGGATCTGAGGGAAAAACTTACTTTCAATTTAGTGTATGATTTTCATAAATATGAATGAACTATTTCAAACTTTGGAACTGAAAAACACTTGATGGAACACTCTCGAGCCTACATGCAATCCCATAATTGTCTACGAGGACTTTCTGAGAAAGATCTATCTGTAGGACTTTGAGCTTCACTATTTTGATTACCTTCAAAGTAAGGTAGAGTTAACATGAGTAGAGCATGATGCAAATCTATATAAGTTTTTTAGAGAACCTTTATATAGCATGATCTGAGATATGAAAGAAAGGAAACTTTTCTTAAAATGTCTTGTAGCCTCTTATCTATAAGTGTGACGTGCTTCACACCATGCACAAGACTCTACTCAACGTGACTTTCAGACTCCCTAGGAAACTTTAAAACCATAGGCTCTGATACCAAGTTTGTAATACCCCAAAAATACACCCTGGACGCCACACGATGCTTACGGTCCTGAAAGACCACAAGCTAACCCATGAACTGGTACCTGCTGTAAGCACTGAATAAGAGTAAGAAAATACACATGTGCAGAATAACAGAATACGCCTTATGGTATTAAATACTGAGAACATTACTAAAATCATAGGTCTAAAACCAAATATTTGAAAACTGATAAAAACTGATAATCTAACTGACTGTCTGAAAGTGTCTAAAAAGCCTCTAACTGACTGACTGTGGAGCTGATGGAACAAACCCCCAACTAATTCCGACTGAATAAAATACTTAAATACTAAGATAAACTAAAATAAAGAATTCATGTCTTCAAAATATGAGGACTCACCACTGCTACTTTTGATAATCTGATTTGTCTAAGTGCGGTCAGGAAACTGAGCATTTGAACCTATGATATTAAACATCACAAAACAAGAAAAGACTATGTGATCAGTACTTTGAATGTACTGGTATATGTGATAAGGTTAGGCTGAATAGATGGGCTAACTATGCACAAAAATAGTAATAACAAACATGCATAGAAATACTTAAATCTAACTGAACAAGACTAATAACTAACTGGCAAAATAGTATGAGATAACTGATGCATGGATACATGAAAACTATAAAATCTGAGTATACATGACCAAGCATATAACTAATGTGTGAGCAGATGCTAACATATTTAAGGCTTTTAACTGAGAATAATTGCAAAGTCTTAAGCAACTTTTATCATTTTTGATTGTTTTCTCTTTGATATTACAGTAAAAGTCAAGATTCAAGAGAACCAACAGTAATGGAAGTAAAAGAGTTGATTTATGAGCAAGTAGAGAGGAAAGTATAGATGATGGCTTATCTGATAAGTCATCAGCCTTGTGATAAGCTATCAGAGTCATCGTGAGCTATAGACAGTGTGAGAAAGTTAGAGCTATTGTGGGAAAATCTTAATAATTCTTTTGTATTAATTATTTTTTGTTGGTTGCAAATAATAGATCCCGTCTTATGTTGATTTGCTCGAACTGAGAAATAAACTAAAGGTAGAAAATTATCAATGAGGATTTGGGAAGGTTAAGTTCTCATCTAATGATTAATGTTGTAACAAGATTGATCAACTTGAGATAAAATCAGTATGAATAGAATGATTTCCTAAGTTTGAGAGAATTAGGGAGTTCAACATCTAAGTAGATTGAGAAACACTTAGATGGACTGTCAAAACTAATAATTTTGTGTTTCCCACAAGTCATGAGAAGCCAATACTATAGTTATTATTTAATGGGGATTAATAATCATAGTGATCACAACCCTAGTTCCTCTCTATCACTGATTTGAATTATTGAAATTTTAGTTTTGAGCTCTGAAGCAAGTTAAAACTTTAATTATTGTTTGATCATCAAAAAACCCCATTTTATCTTTTGTATCATTTGTTTGAATTCAACTTATAGCTATAGTTTTAAATTATTTTAATCGCCACTCAAATTGTTCCTCGTGGATTTGACCCTAACTCCAAAGTTGGGTAAATATATTGACGATGACCGCCTTGCACTAAATTGATGTGTAAGTTGAACCGGATAGGTAGTAGCTTGTAATGTACCTGTGTGCCGTGTGCGTGTGAGATATTACTTAGTTTCTGTTGTATGTTAAATTTAGAACTTTCTCGGTTAGTCTTGCCTTGGTTGTAGGATAGGAGTTAGGAAAGAATCATAGGCCATTTTGAGATTAGTCCACTTCTATCCTAAATGACCTTCCCTATATGCATAATGTCCCTTGATCCCTATTTTTAGCCTGAATAGCCTATTCTTTTTTATGATACCAATCACCATCTCATTTATATCATAATGAACCTGTTTTGTCCCTGGTCCTCCTTGGATACTATGCACCTTGACTTAGGCAAATGTCCTAAGTTGAGGGTGGCTATCATAGGGGTGTTGAAGTAAAATGAGTATGGAGAAAGGTAGAATAAAAGAAAAGAATAAAAGG
>NC_061120.1:172591168-172646487 GCF_002878395.1 Capsicum annuum | reverse complement strand
AAAAAAAAGTGATTGTAAAAAAGACCGCACCCATCCTGAATATATGTGATCAAGAAAAGAGAAGAATAGATAAAGGTTGATAAGTGAGACCCTAAAAATAGTGTAATACCAAGGAGGCTTAGTTACTTTAAATATCTTTGTGTATCATACCAGCCCCAAGCCTACATTACAAGATGAAGAAAAGTCCTATAGTGATCCTAACTTAACTGTCTGAAAGCTTCGGTAATGAAAATAAGGGCAAGATTATGGTATTTGGCATACATTAAGTGAAAATTCTTTCTGAGAGTGAGTGTCTCTTGACCATCCCTACATTGACATGCTTGAGTTCACATATGAGTGAGAAGGGACCTCTTTGTTGTAAGGGCACACTCTTTGTTGTAAGGGCACACTGGTTACGTTGCTAGTTCTTAACTTATTTGGATAGTGTAATTTTTAATTTCAAAATTTTCTTATGTTACAGATATAAATAGTAGCTTTTAGGGTTTCATTGAGGAGGGCTTAACATCTTGAACTTATTCAAAAGACTACTTTACTTCTCTTTGGTCTCTAAACTTGGATTTCAATTTTCAATTCTTTGATTTAGTTGTGGGATATTCTTCTTGAATTTAGGAAGAGAATCAATTTTTGACTACATCTTTTGTAATTCTAATCACTTTGAATTATGAATTCAGTTATTGTTATCGCTTTATCTTTCGTGTGGAACTAAAACCCACAACTAGGGTTGTGGGATCTATTATTACTCCTGTATTGTCTTAATAGTTGGTTAAGGTTTGAGTGATTGTGGGAATATCTTGATAATTCTTTTGTATTAATTATTTTTTGTTGGTTGCAAATAATAGATCCCGCCTTATGTTGATTTGCTCGAACTGAGAAATAAACTAAAGGTAGCAAATTATCAAAGAGGATTTGGAAAGGTTAAGTTCTCATCTAATGATTAATGTTGTAACAAGATTGATCAACTTGAGATAAAATCAGTATGAGTAGAATGATTTCCTAAGTTTTAGAGAATTAGGGAGTTCAACATCTAAGTAGGTTGAGAAACACTTAGATGGACTGTCGAAAGTGATAATTTTGTGTTTCCCACAAGTCATGAGAAGCCAATACTACAATTATTATTTAATGAGGATTAATAATCATAGTGATCACAACCCTAGTTCCTCTCTATCACTAATTTGAACCATTGAAATTTTAGTTTTGAGCTCTGAAGCAAGTTAAAACTTTAATTATTGTTTGATCATCAAAAACCCCCATTTTATCTTTTTGTATCATTTGTTTGAATTCATGTATCATTTGTTTGAATTCAACTTATAACTATAGTTTCAAATTAGTTTAATTGCCACTCAAATTATTCCTCATGGATTCGACCCCGACTCCAAAGTTGGGTAAATATATTGACGACGATCACCTTGCACTAAATTGATATGTAAGTTAAGCATTATCAATAACATGTTTTTGAAATAGTCTATAAACAGAAATATTGAAAGTTGATAATTAAATAAATAATAACTGTTTGCTATGGTCAAGCAAAATTGAACTGAGTCCTGAACTGAATACTAAAACTAAAACTGTAGGAGGTATCATCTAACCAACATGCCCCAGTCCGAGCTAAGCGGAGTCCAACCTGTGACCCCAATTAGAAGGGTGTTAGTATCTTACCACGGGTACTAACAATGGCTGTGAGTCAACCTTAACAGGCAGGAAGATATTTTGTCAACGCTCAACTGGTAGGAAAACTCATGAGATGTGTATCAACCCTAAACTAATAGGAATACATCTCAACCTACGCTGGCTATGTAGTTCTGTAACTCAAGGATTGCTACTAAGGGTCAAACTCTAACAGGCAGGAATACCCCTATCCCTGGGTTCGCTCGATGCTGAATCCTACTCCCAACTGGACTGACTCAGATTACTGAATTGACTTGGATTACTGAACTGATCTTAGTTTGATTGATTATGATAGCTGACTGAACTGATTACGCTTATACCTATCTGAACTCATTTTGAAAATGCTGAGACAAAGTAAACAACCAAGTTTTGGGTATTCATAACCCCTAAGACTCGATAGCAATAGCAATAGGAACACATGAAAGTGTTTGAAACCGCAATAAGGAATCACTACTTAAAATTCATCACTTTGGCATTTCATCAAACACATAGGGATCAAGACTTTAACATGGGGATACTTTTAAACATAATGAGATAGCACGATCACATGACAAAATCATAAACTAAGGATTTATTATGAATTCTCATGAACATGATATGAAAACCACAATATTTAAAACATACTATAATGCATTCCACTTGAAAACAATTGAAATCATAACTTAAAATCAAATTACCAAGGTATAGATAAACATACTTCAACTTTCAAATGTGTGAGGGCTCTTTTTATCAAAACTCTTGGAAACATAATACATGATCAAGATTCATAAGATTTTCATGGAGGTAATTCGTTGTAAATATGTAATTTTGTAAATTAAAGCATAAAAATAGATTCTTGGACTCCATGGGTGAAAGGGGCCCATGGATGAACATCACACATACCTTAAAGTTGTAATATTGAAAGAGAATCAACGTTTCTTGAATGTTCTTGGATTGGGAAACACAATTTCTTGATTATCTTGAAGAGAATGTACTGGAGTCTTGATGTTCTTGGGAGATGACCTTAAGAAGAAACCCTAATCTTTTTCTTGGGAATAAAAAGGGTTAATGGCTTTTATAACTGATTGATAATGGCTAAGTACGTTTGTTAGATGATTTATGTCGTGGGAGGTAGGGTTTGACGTAAGGAAAAGACCAAAATACCCCTCCTAATCTAAATAAGAGTTGCTGAAATTTTTAGTTGATGACTTGAGCTGATAACTTATCAACTAGTTGATGGCTTATCAACTCAAGTTGTCACTTTTGTAGATGAGATGGTTATAGGTGACTACTTGGTTGATAATTCATCACTTAGTTGATGACTTATCACCTCAATTCATCCCTTTAAAGATAAAGTTGATGACTTTCTAGTTTGGGCTGGCGACTTGGCTGATAAGTCGTCACTTAGTTGATGACTTATCACCTCAAGTCGTCACTTTGTTGATAGACAGACATGCTGAGGTAAAACAAGTATAACTTTCTACTCTGATATAGGATTAAGGTGAAACAAATGAATTGGAAAGAAGACTCAAAGACCTTTCATTTGATATAAAGTAGGACACCTGAATTGATATATATTGGGATATACACTCGTTTAAAGTTTTATCCTAGTTGGAGCATTTTTCAAAACTTTATTGATAGAAAATTCCTCAACTCGTCTTTGAGTTGGAAGGTATTATGACCTCGACCAATATACAAAGATATTCCCACATCATATATTTTCTAATCACACATGTAAATACATAAAATAACTAGGTTCAAGTTTGTACGCATTGGAACAACAATTTAAATTCTAGCCCAAAAATGTGGGGTGCTACAACAACTAACTCAAATTCAACATTTGGAATCTATTGGCGCAGTACAAATTATCATTTGACACTCAAAATAACAAATGTTGATCGAAGTCAGCTATAAGACTTTTCAAGCCTCTAAATATTATAAACTAGCACAAATCATTTCGATCGCATCAAAAATCATGCCAACTATGTCCAAACTCCAAAATCAATATGTAGAAACTACAGCAAAGGAAAAAATGGTTCAAACACATAAAAATAGTGACTCACAAATTGAAGTCATTACAGTATTGATAATTCTTAAATTACACTCTTGAATAGGTGTAGCAGATGTTGTCAATATGTATTTTACCCAACATGGAGTTGGGGTCGAACCACAGGGAGTGAAGACATAGAGTTTAAGGCTTGAAAGTGTTAAAAGTCAACTAGGAGTTGGCTTGTAATATGCAAAAAACAAAATAAATTTAAATGGGAATTTGTTGGAATGTTTTTACAGTAATAATTTCTTTTCTTTTAGAATACTATCTTGAGGCTAAAAATATTTAGAGTGCAATCTATTGGGAGTGAACCTTAGGGTTATGCCATTATAAGTGTGAACTCATGCATGGGTAATTAAGAATTTATCCAAATATAGCTAGGAGATATGGGTAGGCTAGATATAGAGTTATTAGTGTCAATCTTTCAATAAAACACCAAATTTCACAAATGAATTTTTTCGAACACCTCATAAGTATAACAATTTCACCTATTTATTGCATCAATTAACCTCCTTATTTCTAAGAGATGCTATTAAATAAAATAGTTCAAGTTATTGTTTACATTTATTCCTCACCCATACTTCCTCTTTCAAGGATGATATCGGTTCAAAGGTAATTGAGGTTTACAATCCCCAATTCTTAGTTAAATCATGTAATATATGCAAAATCCATAACAAATAGCTAATTAGGAAGATAAATAAACAACACCCATGAAAAAATCACAACCTATTCAAGAATAACCCCAAGAATGAAGAATTAGCTACTTATAAAGAGAGAAAGTAAAGATATAACAAAGTTTTCATTAAATTGATCAATGAAAAATAAAGCGAATGAAAATCCAAGATTTGATTTTAAGTAAATCTCAAATGAAAAGCACAAATCCTTCACTTGGGAATCACTCTAATGTGTTCTTCACTCAAGAGTAATGCAATCATGTTCACAGATTATGAAAATAAGCTAAAAATCCACATTTAAGCCCTAATTCCACATTTGTCAAATATTACAAAAATGCCACCTTAATCTTGTTAGGATTAAGTAGATCCAAAGAAGATAGAGATCATATCCAGAGCAGATGCAAAGCGGATCCATAGCAGATTGGGAGTAGATGGGGTTGTTTTTGTTATTTTGGCCACTCGCTTGTGCGAGTAGCCTCCCGACACACCTATGTGGTATTTAGTGCTTTTTTTTCATATTTTACCTCTCATTGACTTGAATGGCTTGCTCATTTTACCTTTTCAACCTTTACCTGCACAAATGAGTATTAAGTATAAGATTAACATCAAGTCAATGAAAAATCACGCTAACCTAAGCTTAAAAGGTGCTATCAAGTCGTCAAATTGATGACATACCAACCCCCAAACTTAAACTATTGATTTTCCTCAAGAAAATGAGAATAATTCAATGATATAGGGTATTTACAACTCAAATCCACCATAAATAAAGCTATACTGAAGGTCTAACTTAACAAATCTCAACAAAGACTTCCCAAAACATGTCGCCGCTACAAGTAAACCAGAATATTTCAATAAGCATATAACTATAGAGCAAGGATATAAGTTTGTATCAAATGAACCTTTGAAATCAACAAAGCATCTCAAGCGGCGACACAAAATCTTCAAATATCATCTCAATTCTTACAATGTAACTTACCTTGCCCATTTACCCATACTGAGAGTGAGGCTTCATCCTCTACCATAAAGTATTGATTTTACTTATTGAAAAAGTTAGATCCACATGCATAAGGCATTTTAATTATTAAAGGAGCTCAAATAATAAAAGAATTCACACTCACTCTCACAAAAGACATTCAAGTACAATGAGTAGAACCATAGCTTGCTATTTATGTTTTTCACCACTAATATAGACTCACTAAAACACCCCAGGCATTGGTCCCTAGAAAATTCTAAGTTCTAAGCTTACTGCCCTGACTACGACTCACCTTTAGAGTCGTAGAAAGTCACTACGGGTCATAGGATACAACCATAACATGCCCAATGAGATTTTTCTAAGTCATTATTTTGACTAAGACTACCATGTTATAAGTTGTAAGGATTCTTAATGACTCATATAGTTTTTTTCATAAGGAAACCAGTGCAATTCCCAAAGTATTTTGTCTTTAGTACGACTAGGATGTAAGGAGTGGTGTGGACTCGTTATGAGTTGTAAGGCCCTTTCCATAACCAGACTAGTAATGGTGATTTGGGACACTGTCTAGACTATGACTGAGGGGAAATAAGTCTTAGGGTGACCCTACGAGTCGTGTAGTCACTTGTAACGACTGGTGGCTTATTTTCCTACTTTTTAATATGGGTAGTTTCGACATTTCCCTCTTATTCCAATAATAACCCATGACCTATAAACATACTTAGGACCTTATTTCTATCCATAATACACATCAAATACACTCTCTTCTCTCTCAAATCCTTTCAAGCATCAATACTTTGAGTTTCCAAGAAGTGGGTTAAGTAGAGTTTTAAGGGTTGAATTCTCTCCACAATCTTGGGTACTTTAGGCATGTGACTATACCCTTAAACTCATTTTATCTAGTGCATGAATTTAAATGGTTAATTATGTGGATTTAAAATAAGGGTTTTGATATGGTTGAGGGCTTTGACATGAATGGTTCTTAATTTAATTTCCATTGGTTTATTATGCATTATTCATGCATTGTTAATGGTTTTGAACTTATGGGGTGCATGGGATTGGTGAATAATCAAAAGGGTTATGTTTTCCCTAATATTAATGAATTTTGTTTTGACATATGGTATTGGAAATTGAGTTCCCTCAACCTAAATGTGAAATTGATAATGATACATGGCTTTGTCACATGTTTTGACTTGCTCACTTGAAGTAATGCATTGGCATAAAAGGTCAATAAATCTTGGTATGATTTTATTGAACTTTGGGGTATGTGGATTTCCCTGTGTAAATGTTAATTGAACCTAAGGGGTCATGAATTTCCCTCGTGTGATGGTTAATAGATTGTGGCATGATAATGAACTTGCAAGTGAGGTTGGTATGCTGATACCAGCGGTATGTATAAATGTATAATCAATTTAATAAATTAGAAAGGTGTGTCTAATATTTTAATTGATCTTAAAAGAGGGTTGTGTAGCCATGCCTTGAAAGTGGAGGTCCCGAGGAACCAACCCCAAAAATCGGGCTAGCTAGCGTAGGGGTATAAATGATAGGGGGGCTTGAGTCCCCTTATTATTATTATTATTATTATTATTATTATTATTATTATTATTATTATTATATGATTGAGATGTTTGAGTCCCTCATGTTATATAAATTAGTTCTTAAGTCACCTTTGATTCATGGCGGGAGGTTTGAGTCCCTTATTAGGCATATGACATATGATTATCCTCTAGTTTATGCAACTACATGCACTAAGGCCCTTTCAACTGGGGGAAATTTAGGCCCATATAGCTTGTAGGTGCCTTGATTTTGACAGTTATGCTACACAATCCAGGTTAAGGTTTTAAAAATTCATGCTAAGCCTTATTCTTTATCCCGACATATGATATATATATATATATATATATGTAATTGTATTTGATGATGTACATTGGATTTGAATAGTTTTGAATTATTACTCATGGCATTATTTTATCCCTTATACTTGAGTTCCATATTACTGCTCTAACTGCTAACCATCTCCGAACACTGTATCCCCATGCAATGCATGCACTAGAAATTCTTCTACCTTTCCTGCATAGTGATTAGGTGTTCATGGATAGTTCGTGAGTTGACTTGAAGTGGTAAGCTTCCATCCTTCAAAAGAATTTATTGTATGTTTTTGTTTCGTATGTCTTAGATTTTATTTCAGAATTATTTTTGGCTATAGTCGGGGGCATGTCCCGACACTTTATTAATTTTGGTTTTTTTAGAAGGATTTTTGTATTACTGTGGACTTAGGTATTTGTGTTGGGTGGTTGTATTTGATTGGTTATTGGTTATCATTTAAAGACATATCTTAAATTCTTTGAGCTTATCTTATGCTATCTTGTTATATGTTTGAAATTTAGCTTAGGCATTATGTTCGATTTGACTAGGAAATAGGGGTGGTCTTCGATCCTCGGTAGACTTGAGATGTTCATCACATCTAGGCCATGGTTTGGGTCATGAAAAGTTAGTATCAAAGCCTAGATTCATGGTTAATTGGGTGTCCACAAAGTTGTGTCAAGTAGAGTCTCTTTTATTGGTGTGTAGCACACCACACTTATAAGGGAGAGACTACGAGGAATTTAGGAATGTTTACCTTTCTTGTTGTGTTATTTTTGGTCTATAGAGTCTAAGGTTTTGAATCTATCTAATTAATATTTTCTCGCCTTTCAAATTATGACTCCAAGAAGATCTGACATTTATGGAAACTCTTCTATCACATCTGAGGACAATATGGATGGAGTTCATCCTGCTTTTGAGGTACAAAATCAATCTAGGATCGCTGCTTACGGTTGCCCCCATGAAGTCCCATCGGTCTCTATTGACCTACTCTAGAGGGTGACACTCACACTCAGTCACCTCAACGAGATATTACCAATGCTGAGTTTTATCACTCCATTGATCTGCTTACCCAATTGGCGACATATCAGTCACAACAGTTGGGTCCTATTGGTATTGTGTTTAAATCTTCTGAGGACACTAGAGTTGGCCAGTTTATGAGGTTCGTACCCTCTAACTTTTACTAGTACTAGGGTTGAGGAGGATTCTCAAGGGTTTATAGATAAAATGGAAAAGATTTTTTTGGGTGATACTTGCTACTGATATAAAGGGTGTGGAGTTAGTCGCTTATCAGTTAAAGGATGTAGTGTATCAGTGGTATGAGGAATAGGATCAGTCTATGAGTGTAATGCTGAGTCAGCTTTATGGGATAATTTTTTGGGTGCCTTTCTTGATTGCTTCTTTCCTCAGGAGCTAAGAGAGGCAAAAGATGAAAAGTTCATAACACTAATGCAAGGTAGGATGACGGTAAAGGGGTATGCCTTGAAATTCCATTAGTTATCATGATATGCTCCTGAGTGTCTAGCATGAGGGCTAAAATAAGGAAATTTGCTTCTTGGTTTTCCAGTGATTTGATTTTGGAGAGCAAGGACGCCTTGTTGAATGAGAATATGGATATCTCTAAACTTGTGGTATATATATAATAAGTTGAAAAGGAAAAGTAGAAGCAAGCTAGGATAGGGGAAAAGATGGAGTAAGAGATTTAGACATATAGAGTAGGGTGTAGGCAAGCTGTAGATTGGTAGAGATGGTGGGAAATAGTCTCAGAAGACATATTAGGGGAGTCCTAAATTCTATATTGGGGGAGTCCTAACTCCTATTCGATGGCTAGTTTTCTTTATCCAAAGTCGTTTGGTGATTTATGTTTTTAGAGTAGTGATGATTCTAGGGCATAAGGTGACCAATATCAAGCCAGTGAGGCCCAGTCAGCACCACCATATCCTCCTTATAGATTTTATGGTCAGTTGTACCTTGGTCAGTATGAGAAAGGGAGAAACTGTTACTTTAGTTGTGGTCAGATTGGTCATATGCAACAGGATTGTCCTTCAAAGGTTGCTTCTAGGGACAATAAGGTTCCTATTGCTACTTCATCATCTCCTACACCAAAGGGTGTCGCTTCTGGTTTTGGTACTGGTCGGAATTGCCTTTATGCACTTGCTACCCATCAGGAGTTTGAGACATCTCCTGATGTTGTCCCTGGTTTATTGAAACTCTTTTATTGTGATACATTGCTTTATCTAGGGTCTACTCTTTCTTATATGACCTCATTTGGGGCTGTACATTTATGTTTTGGTCTTGGGTGTATTTTGGACCCTTTTTTGTGTCTACCTTAGTGGGTGACTCTATTATGGTTAGAAGAGTCTAGAGGGGTTGTATAGTATCTATTTATAGTAATAAAACATTAATAGTCCTGATTGAATTAGATATGTTAGAATTTGATGTAATATTAGAGATGGATTGGTTGTACTCGTGCTATGAATCTCTTGATTATCGGACCCAACGGGTCAGTTTTTTATTCTTGAATGAGTTAATGGTTGAGTGGAAAGGTAGTTCCCTAGTTCCCAAGTGAAGGTTTATATCATATCTTAGTACCCAAAACTTGATTTCCAAGGGGTGTCTTTATCTTTGGTCCGGGTTAAAGATTCTAACTCAGATGGTCATTCCTTACAGTCTATACCCATGGTTAGTGAATTTCTTAAGGTCCTTATTGATGATATTCCAGGTGTTCCTCCCTATAGGAAAATTGATTTTGGGATTGATTTTCTTCCAGACACTCATTCTATTTCTATCCCTCCCTATAGGATGGCTCCAACTGAGTTGAAAGAGCTTAAGAAGTAGTTGAAAGATCTCCTTGATAAGGGTTTCATTCACCCTAGTGAGTCTCTGTAGGGTTCTTTTGTTCTTTTCGTGCATAAGAAGGATGATTCCCTTCGACTGTGCATTGATTACCACCAGTTGAATAAGGTGATAGTGAAGAATAAGTACTCTCTTCCTAGGATAAATTACTTGGTTGACCAGCTTCAGGGTGCTAAGTATTTCACTAAGATTAATCTCTGTTTGGGCTATCATTAACTAAATATTAGGGAGTAGGATATCTCTAAAACTGCCTTTCGCACCCATTATGGTCATTTTGAGTTCTTGGTCATGTCTTTCTGGTTGACCAATACCTCAATGGTATTTATAGATCTCATGAATTAGGTATTCCGCCAGTTCTTAGATTTGTTCATAATTATGTTTATTGATGATATTTTTGTGTATTTCCAGAGTAGGGCGGATCATGCTGATTACCTCTGCCTTGTATTGCATACCTTAAAAGATCAGTAGTTGTATGCGATATTCTTTAAGTGTGAGTTATGGTTAAATATTGTGACCTATCTGGGTTATGTTGTTTGTAGTGAAGGGATCATGGTGGATCCACAGAAAGTGGTGGTGGTTAAGAAGTGGCCTAGACCCACGACTCCAATCGAAATTTAGAGCTTCATACGTTTAGTTAGATATTATAGAAGGTTTGTGGAAAGTTTCTCTTCTATTGCTACCCCATTAACTAAGTTGACACAAAAGAATATGGTCGGATTCTTGTGAGGGTAGTTTTGATAAGTTGAAAGATAAATTAACTTTGGCTTTGGTTTTGACCCTTCCTGAGGGTACAGATGGTTTTGTTATTTATTTTGATACATCCCAGGTGGGACTGGGTTGGGTGTTGATACATCGTGGAAAAGTGGTTGCATATGCTTCTAGGGAGTTGAAGGTGCATGAAAAGAATTATCCGACACATGATTTAGAGTTGTTGGCTGTGGTCTTTGCCTTGAAGATTTGGATTCATTATTTGTATGGAGTTCATATTGACATCTATTCAGACCATAAAAGTTTGCAATATGTGTTTACCTATAAGGAGTTGAATCTCAAATAGAGAAGGTGGCTTGAGTTGCTCAAGGATTATGACATGAGTCTCTCTATCATCCAGGTAAAGATAACATGGTTGCTGATTCTCTTAGTAGGTTATCTATGAGAAGCTTATCTCATGTGGATGGGGGAAGCCAGAATTGGTGAAAGATATTCACCGATTGGCTAATCTTAGAGTTCATCTCTTAGATTCTGAAGATAGTGGTATTTGGTGAATGAGATGGCTAAATCATCTCTTGCTGCAAAGTAAAGGAGAAGAAGGTGTTGGACCCTATCTTGATGAAAATAAAAAAGGATGTAGGTAGGCAGAAAGTGATGGCTTCAAGATTGGTGGTGATGGTATCTTGAGGTACCAAGGGAGGTTGTGTGTTCCTAATGTGGATAGGTTGTGAGGAAGAATTTTTGCCAAAGCTTATGAGTCGAGGTATACGATTCACCCTGGTTCGACAAAGATGTACCATGACTTGAAGGAGATTTATTGGTGGAATGACATGAAGAGGCATGTGGCCAATTTTGTGGCTAACTGCATAGTGTGTTAGCAAGTGAAGGTGAAGCACTTGATGCCTGGTGGATTGTTTCAAGAAATTGAGCTACCTATATAGAAATAGGAAATAATTAATATGGATTTTATTATAGGTCTTTCACGGTCTCGAAATTAGTTTGATTCTATTTGGGTCATTTTGGATAGGATGATGCTCACTTCTTGCCAGTGAGAACTAATTACTCTGTCAAGGACCATGCAAGGTTATTTATTCAAGAGATCATGAAGTTGCATAGTGGGCTTGTTTCTATTATCTCTGATCAAGGTACTCAGTTCTTATCATATTTTGGCACTTATTTCACAGAGGTTTAGGTACTAAGGTGAACCTTAGCACCACTTTTCACCCACAGACAGAAGGACAAGCAAAAAGGACCATTCAAACATTGAAGGATATGCTCAGATCTCTTATGATTGAATTTGGTTATAGTTGGGTTGACCACTTGCCTCTCATAGAATTTACTTACAACAACAGCTATCACTCTAGAATTGGTTTGACTCCGTTTGAGGCTTTGTATGGTAGGAGGTTTCATTCTCCTCTTGGGTGGTTTGAAGTTGGTCAAGCTGTATTATTTGGTCCTAAATTGGTTCACCAAGCCAACGAGAAGGTGAAGCTGATTTGAGATAGGCTTAAGACCGCCCAAAGTCGCCAATAGTCCTATGCGAATGTGAGATGAAGGGAGTTGGAGTTTAATATTGGTGACTGGGTGTTCTTAAAGGTGTCTCCCATGAAGGAAGTGATGTGGTTTAGGAAGAAGTGGAAGCTCAGTCCCTGTTATGTTAGTCCATATTTGGTTTAAGGAGGGTTGGTAATGACGCATATGAATTACAGTTGCCTTCTAGCTTGGGCTCTATTTATCCGGTCTTCCATGTCTCGATGTTGAGGAAGTGCGTGGGTGATCCTTCATTGGTTGTTCCTTTGGAAGGTGTGTGCATTTTAGATTCCTTTTCTTATGAGTAAGTTCCGGTGGAGATCTTAGATCTACAAGTCCATTGATTATGGGCGAAGGATGTGTCTTCGGTAAAGGTTTTGTAAAGGAACCAAGAGTTTTAGAAAGCTACTTAGGAAGCCGAGGAGGACATGAAGTCCAAGTATCCAATCCTATTCCTTATTTCGAAAAATTGTGCTTAAGGTATGTACGATCTTAACATATTTTTTTTCTGGCTTTGTAAAGGATATTGTAGATTCCTTGACTTTTTTGTTTCCTAATGTATACCTTGACCCATCATTTGAGGATGAATGATTTTTGGGGGGAGGGGGGGCAAAATGAAACACCTAGCTGTTGTTCCTTGGAAAATTCTAAGTTCCGAGCTTACTTCCCTGTCTGCGACTCTCCTTGCAAGTCGTTGGGACTCATTATGGGTCATAGGACACAGTCATAAAATACCCAATGAGATTTATGTAAGTCACTGTTTTTACTACGAGTACTATGTTTGAGTCATAAGGACTCTAAATGACTCGTATAGTTCTTTCTGTAGGGAAACCAATGTGATACCTAACGAATTCTGTCCTGAGTACAACTAGGATAGAATGAGTCGTATGGACTCATTATGACGTAAGGTCCTTTCCATAACCAGATCAGTGTTGATGGTCTAGGACACTGTCCAAACTACGGCTAAGGGGAAATAACTCGTAGGGTGACCCTATGAGTCGTAAGGTTGATACGCCCAAATTACACCTCTCTTACGAGAGAGTAAGCGGTAACTGTCAAATATAGAACCCAACTAGGTTGGGGTCGAATACCACAGGGGATATGATGCTAATTAAGTTGTATGCGGATTAGTTGACTTTTAATCATTCACTTCAGTAAAACAAAAAGGGGGAATTTGATTCAGTTCACAAACTAATGGTTTCAGTTTAACAAGATGAAATCTGTGTAGTAGTATTCAAATTCAGAGAAATAGCAAGTTAGGGTTATGTCCACCTTGTAGTTTTCAATACTTTCTAACTATGGGCTTTACGAATTCATACATGTATCATGTTTACAGAGAAACATATTGTATTTAATAACATAATCCTAGTGTTTCTCAACCATCAAGGACTAATTCACTTTAGTTCTCTCAAATCAAAAGTTTTCACTAAAACAATACGAAATCTCCAAGTAGTTAATCCTGTTAAGGCATTAACATACGAAATAGGGGTTGGAAATCCTATTTTTTGTCACTTCTCTCTTTTCCAAACAACAACCTTTCTCTCGAACAACTTGTGTTTTAAGGCACATCCTCTATGTTTACAACCACGAGAATTCAAGATAAACGAAGAGAGTATGATGTAAACAAATCAATGCATAATGAATTCAAAACCCAAAGTAATAGATTGTATGCTACAAGGCTTCCATAACCCTAACTAATAAACTTAGCTACTCATGAATAAAACGGGAATCACAATAGAAATATTCATCATACCAAAAACTAGAATTTGATATTGGTGTGCGAAGAGTGAAAACAAGAGAAAAAGCGTTTTTCTCCCTCTCCCAAGCTAAGCCGCCCTTCTCTTGTTCAAAAACTAATACAAAATAATGTATAATGAATAAAAATTCAGCATCAATTCTTTTAATAATCTCTTCTCTCATAATTGCCTTCAAAGTCCCTAAACTAATTATAAATGACAGCTTAGTCTTGGACATAGTTTCTAGGCGCCACATTTGGTCCAACAAGCTAGTTTTCTCTTGTGTGATTTGTCATCCGCAATCCGTAGTCCCATAATGTCTATATCTACCTCATTAACACCTTAAATCATGCTAATCATATGGGTTAGCTCAATTACATCAAAGTAGAGTAAAAACATAAGAAACTAGGCACTTTGTTCTCAAAACCTAGCTAAAATATGGGTAAGTTATGGTGCTTAGGCGTATAAATACACCCAAGATCAACACCCCACACTTAAAGCTTTGTTTGTCCTCGAACAACTTATCCATTTACGCATACACAATATTTAAAACCCACAAAGGAAACACAAGATGCTCAAAGAGGCTCACACAATAATTATGAACAAGCAGTAGATTCATGAATCATTACTACAGACAACCTACCCTCAAGAATAAACTCATTAAGTTGGCAAATTCATGTATACCATTTAAGCAAAGAAATCATATAAATTACCCAACCTTCATCAACTATGTGCCCTCACAATAAGAAAGTTATCCATAATTACATACAATCATGCAATTTCTAACAAAATGGGTGGAAGAATCAAGTTGTGCTCACTCTCATAAAGAATTCTCAAATTATAACTGATGACCATATGCTTGCCCTTAGTGTAATGCTCCACTAACATCAGAATGCTAAGATTAGGATCAATTGGGTCTTTTACGGGTTTTAATGCAGGCTAAAGGATGGGTAGGAACTATTTTGGCCAGAAATAGTAACTATCTTCCCTAAGTGCTTTAATACACTACATTATGCAACCAAGAACAATTTCTAATAACCAATTTACACCACTTTCATCTATCCATATCTTTTGTTTTCACCCCATCCCATTAAACTCAATTAACAACACTATAGTGGGAGTATGCAACCCTTTCAAATAATTTTTTTCACACCCATTTCACAGTACACACCTCTATGATAGCCACCCTCAACTTAAGTAATTTTCCTTAGTTGAGGTGCACAATGTCCAAGAAGGACCAGGGCCAAAACAGGTTCATTATAACATGTCTGGGATAAAATTTAAACATTTTCAACAATTTTTGCTACTCCCAACCACATCAATTTCACATGCCAATAACTAGACTTTGGGGCATCAATTTCACCTTTTTCCTCTTATTGTCAAACTCCTAACTCAAATTAATTTTACATTAAATATCTTAGGAGCTTTTGGATCAAATTACAGTTTATTAAAGAATGGGTTAGGATAAATATGAGGCTATCAAAAGAACAAGCTAAAGGCTCAATGGGGCTAGCTAAGATAATGTGCAAAGGTAGGTCAAAAGAACGCATGAATAATGGCTGTCAAAGTAATGCCTAAATTATCTCCTAAACTCAAAATCTTTATTTCACTTTGTACACACACCAGGCAAGTTCTAGCATCAGTTGCAATAAGGAATATACAATAGTCTTACACACTCATGGCACACGGTCAACTCAATTAGGATTCTCGACCCAACAATTAAATGAATTTAACTAAAACCAACAATCAAAACAAAAGTCACAACTAGAGCCTAGGTGTTTCAAATGAATGATCCATCGCATACTCATGCTATAATGCCATGCGATCCACAAGAACATTTACATGCAACAAATGATTAATTTTCTCTTAAGACGGTCGTCATCCATCCATCATCAAGAAAACCACCTAACTATGACTAAATCAAACAAACATCTAACAATAAACAAAATAAACAAAATAACTAATCCTATCACAGAAGTATACTAAGGACAAGGTACTAATTTCTTACAAAACAAGCAGCAAAGTAACCAGCCACCCCACACTTAATCTAGGCACTGTCCCCAGTTCAAATAACAAGCTAAAGAACCTGGCTAGTAGTACTCTTCATCCACATTAGGAGTCATGCCACCTATATGGAGATCATCATAGGAGCCATTTTTCCTGTATTCATCACATCACCCATGTCAGCCACACATAATGAAACTAACTACAATTAAGATAAAGGTGGTGAAGTCACAACCCCACACTTAATTTGTTAGTATAAACCAATTAAGTATTATTGTAGGGTACTCAAATTTCACCGACATACACTTTGATATGGTGCACCAACATTAGTCGCAATACAATTCACTCACTTCAATTTCCCTAATTCTATTTCAATGAAGCACTTTTTGAACAAATCATGCCCTACAACTTTAACCATATAAAGATAGATAGAACACCATCACTTTCACATTATTTTCTCAACATCATGTTCAACACAATAAGATAGAAACTAATGGTTACACAACTATCGTGTTGGTTGTGAATAATTCACTCACATGTACAAGCTCAAGTACTACATTAATGGTGTCTACTACACAATGATGTTTATCTTCCCAAGATGCTTAAAACCTCTCTTTGACATAGCCATGGAAAGAATTTAATCTATAACCCTCAAGAAATCAAGTAACTATATATAAAGTCACCATAACTAAGGATTAAGAAAGTAAAACTTACCTTTGATGATGGAAGATTTGGAAAAGAAAGGGAAAATTCTTGAGATTGTTAAGCAAAGAGTAATCTTGAAGGACAAAGAGAATGGTGAGGGAGAAATTTTGTATGGCTTGAGGGTGAAATAAGGATAAATTTGGGCATTTAGGGTGTAGAGTCTATTGAAAGAATAAAATTCGGGTCGGGTTGACCCAATTAAAGTCAGATTCATGTTAAAATTTGAAGGGTGTACGGCGTATATGTTATCGCACATCATTAAGTGTGCGCCGCACAGCCTATCGTACAACTAAAAAAATGAGCATGTGCGTTGGTCTAGGCGGCGCATAAGTAATCGGACAACCTCAAGTGTACATCGCACAACCTGATGTACAAGGTGAGTTAGGTGCCGCATTTGTTATCACACAAGTTAGGATAGGCGTGCGTCGTACAAGTAAAATAGTGAAGGTGTGAGTTTGGGTGTGTGACACACAAGCCATCGCCAAAGTTAAGGTATGCACCGCATAAGGTATAGCATATGTGAGGGTGATCTTAGACTATGTCTTAGGCATCGCCTTTGCCATGGCCTGTGTAAACATGGGCACCACACACCCTGAAGTACACTTAAACTTGGATGCCATGCACCCTATTCTTCATATAAAGCATTGAGAAAGGTCTAAGCCCCCCCGCACACCTATCGAGATTAGTGGTAGGCTCCGAGATTGGGCCTATCATCCCGATCCCTACGCTACCACCATAGACCTCCTTGAAAATCACAAAATAAAGTTTGGCCTAATCTCTACGCTACCACCACAGACCTCTTTGAAAATCATAAAATAAAGTTGCACCACGAAACTTTGGGGGGCGAATTAACATAATTTGGGTCACAACTCTAACACGATTCATGACTCGAGCCTTAACATTTGGCCACTCCAACTTACTTGTAATGTCAATGTTACTCTTAACTTACCACCATTGATATGCCTCAATTCTAAACCAAATTTGGTACCAATCACCTCCTTCGTACTTCATCCACCTACACTTAATAAAAAAAACTAAAAATGATTAGAAAGATGTGTTTCCTCCCACCAAGCACCGCAGTTTTGGTCGTGGCTCGACTCTTATTTTTGTATTTTCATTTAACATGATAAAATGAAAATAAAATCATGGGTTGCCTCCCATATAACGCATGATTTAACATCACGACAAGACTCGATTATCTTGACTACTCAGACTTTATCAAGATACATCAATGATACCATTGTACCTCATTGGTTGGATCAAGAAAATGCTTTATTCCAGGTCAAGCCACTTCGAAGTCACTCACATCCTTGCTTGCAAGTTCAATCAAACCAGCTATGGTCTCCACAGTAGGTCTATCCTTAACTGTTACATCTCGCTCATCATTGTAGAATACATCAACAATTGAAAAGACACTCATCTCTTTTTGTTGTTTCATGGATTTACATACTTCAAAACTAACCTCTTTCCCGTTGAGCCTAAATTTTAGGTCATTCAACTCCAGGTCAACTAATACTATCCCGATTGCTAATAATGGCCTGCCTAAATTATGGGTACTTCAAAGTCCACTCCGCAATTAAGAATTACAAAGTTGGCAGAAAATATAAAATTGGCCACCTTTACAAGTACATCATGTAGAATCCCAACTGGCCTTTTCACCAATCTATCCACCAGTACAAGTCGTATGTTTGTGGGTGTAGGGTCTCCCAAACCACATTTCTTATAAATAGTTAGCGACATCAGATTGATGCTAGCTCCCAGATCACATAAGGCCTTAGCAAAATCTAGAGACCCAGTTGTATAAGGGATGGTGAATGCTTCTGGGTTTGCCTTTTTCTGCACCCGTGACCTTGTAGAAATAGCAAAATAATAATGGAGATTATCCACTGGTTCATATCTTACCGCTCTTTTCTTCGTCACAAGGTCTTTCATAAATTTAGCATAACCTGGCATCTACTCAAGCGCTTCAACTAAAGGCACATTCACTGTCAATTGCTTCAACATAGCCATGAATTTATTAAACTTACCTTCATCTACTTTCTTCTTTAATTGTTATGGAAATGGGGGTGCTGGCCTTGGGATTTCAATTGGAGCAACTTTTACCTCCTTTCTTATGCCTTTATCCACATCACTAACATGCTTCGACTTAGGTGGCTATTCCACTTCTGCACTATTTTTTTCAAAACCTCCTAACTCCACAGGCACCATAAAAGATTCATCAACCATCTCTCAATCCATTTTGACCGCATTAGTATGAGAGGATGCTCTTAATCTAGGACTAGATAACATCTTACCTCACCTAGTGGTAATAGCCATGCACGATCCAGCAGTCCTTGGATTCTAAACTATATCACTTGGTAGAGTCCCATTCTGTCTTTGGTTGAATGTTGCGGATAATTGGCTCATCTGCTGCTCCGGTTGTTTAATAGCGATTGAGTGCAAATTTACTAGTTGACTTATGGAAGATATGTCACTCTTCATAGTAGACACCCCAGAATTAGTCACCTTAACTCCCTTTAATAGTTTCTCCATCATGTCCACCATGGATATTTTGCCTGAACTGGTGGCAGCATTATCACTGCTTCCAAGAGGTACATACAGTCCACTCTTGTCACTTTTATTCTTCCAATCTCCTTGATAGTTCCAACCTTGTTTCCTTGACCATCGATCCAGAAACCCCCTAGTTATGCAAGTAGTTAGCCTCTTCCTCAGTGTTTGATTCAGCCCTCTTACCGTGGGACCCCATATCTTTTACCTTTTCTACATTCCCTAATAGCAAATATTTCATGAGCAGATCCATTTGGGTTTTTGTATGAGCCATATCCTAATCATGATCCTCCTCTCTCCTACGCTGCTCTACTGAAATTACATTAGACCCAGTATTACTTACTACCACAGAATCTCTGGTATGCCAAGCTCTACTTGTCTTAGTCATTCTTTCTAACATGTTCGTAGCCTTAGTAAAGGTGAGCACCATAAAAGCTCCTCCTGCAGGATTATCCACTATTGGCTTTGTAAGTGAGTTCAAATCTCTGTAGAATGTTTCCATCAAGTGTTCATCAGTCATCTTATGGTTTGGGCATTGAGTCAACTTTTTTTTAAAACTCGCCCAAGTCTCATGCAAAGCTTTATTAGCCAATTGCCTAAAGTTTCTGATCTCATCCCGTAACTATAACATTCTGGAGGGAAAAACAACCTTTCTAGGAAAGCTCCTTTCAATTGCTTCCATTTTGTTATAGAATTAGGAGTCAGCTCATTCAACCACATAGTTGCCTCTCCAGACAGAGACAGTGGGAACAATCTCAAATAAATAACATTTTATCCCATTCTAGGATTATCAAACGACTTACAAATATTGATGAAATTTACCAAATATAGATTTGGATCATCACCAAGTAATCCACGAAAGAGTCTTTTCAAATTCAGTAGCTGGATCATAGTACTGGTGATGTTGAATTTCACCTTAGGAGCTAGTGGTGGTATAATGATTGCCCCTGTATCTCCAGTTCCATCTAAATCATCCTCATCATTATCAATATCAAACTGCACAGCTTGGTGGTCTAGTATTCCTCTGAATGGACGATTTTGATTTACAGGTGCAACTACTTCCGCTGTATGCTTCCTATTAGCCGGGTCAATTAAATCATCATCTCCCAGGTCCTCTTCATCTAGATTAGTTACCTGACTTGGGTTACCTATATTCTGTTGATTTAAACATTAACCAAAGCGGCTAATCTTTCAGCTTTCTATTGGTTAGCCATTTTTCAATGAGATGAGATTTAGGATTGAAGTATAATAATGGTTCTCCTAAACTTTTGGTTCGTGGCATAAACAACAATGAGCCTGTAATGAAAAAAATAAGAAATAAACGTAAAATAAGGAAACTTTACTAATAGTCAATTAACTCACATAAACTCAATCGACAACCGTATTCCCTGACAATAGCGCCAAAATTTGAGACGCCCAAATTATACCTCTCTAATGAGAGAGTAAGAGGTCGCTGTCAAATATAGAACTCAACTAGGTTGGGGTCGAATCCCACAGGGAATATGGTGCTAATTAAGTTGTATGCAGATTAATTGACTTTTAATCATTCATTTTCGTAAAACAAAAAGGGGGAATTTGATTCAGTTCATAAATTAATGGTTTCAGTTTAACAAGATGAAATCTATGTAGTAGTATTCATATTCAGAGAAATAGCAATTTAGGGTTATGTCCATCTTGTAGTTTTCAATACTTTCTAACTATGGGCTTACGAATTCATACATGTATCATGTTTACAGAGAAATATATTGTATTTAATAACATAATCCTAGTGTTTCTCAACCATCATGGATTAATTCACTTTAGTTCTCTCGAATCAAAAGTGTTTACTAAAACAATACGAAATCTCCAAGAAGTTAATCCTGTTAAGGCATTAACATATTAAATAGGGGTTGGAAATCCTATTTTCTTGTCACTACTCTCTTTTTTTAACAACAACTATAACACCCCAATTTTCTAAATCGGAATGCTACACGGTGCTCATGACCCCGAAGGACCACAAGCTAACCCATGAATGATATTTGTACCTGTATACTGCATAATATATCATAAAATGTAGAAACATGAACATAAAAGGCCATAAGGTTCGAACTGAATAAACGTCTGATAACAAAGTGTCTGAAAAGGGTATAATAATACCAAAATAAGTTATAAATATTGAAAATAATGAGATCTAAATATCTAATCTGACATCTAGTCTGAAAGCCTCTAACTGAACTGAATAAGGAGTTGAAGGAACATGTCTCCAACTAACTCCATCTAGCAACTGAATAGTAAATGTAGAAATAATCATATCATCCTTGAATGAGAAGGACTCACTACAAACTCTAAACACTGGAATGCTACTGCTGATCTGGAGCTCGTGCCTCTGAACCTATGGTGCAACATAAGAGAAAGCACCATAGTGCAAATACATCATTACACCTGAATGTACTGAGTATACGAGTAAGGTAGGCTAAATGCAAAGGGTTATATGCATGAACAATGCTGACTAATATGAATGCGAGAATACATACATGCATACATAATTGTAACTGAACTCGTAGAGATACTAACTACTAAGTCTGAATACTAACAACATGAGTGTACTGATACTGAGATACTGAATAGATGAACGACTATTTCTAATAATTCAAATTATGAAGAACTGGTTTGGTTGACTGTGTCTGACAATCCTGAAGCTGAATACTAATATCATGAATTCTGATAACTGATATGACTGATACATGAGTTTAAAAAACTGATATAACTAATATAATTGTGATGATCAGCCTAACCAATATAACTGATACTGAGCGACTGTATCTGACAGTCTAAGTTCTGATAGAACTATCTGATTTCCGTTCTACTTAGGGTAACTAAATCTGAGATCAGTCCTATCTAGCGAGTGATCACGATTATACTGATAATAAGGATTATTTGACTTAGTCTGAGATTAGTCCTATCTAGTGGGTGATCTTTAAATCTAATGATTCTAATACTGATTAATCATAGCTGAGATCAGTCCTAGCTAATGGGTTATCTTGAAGTCTATTTACAATGATAAGCATTGACTGTATTTAACAGGACTGAATCTGTACTACTAAGCTGAGTTGACTATATCTAACAGTCCTGAATCTGTAACTAAAACTATGAGATATGTTTATCTAACCGACATGCCCCAAACTAAGATGACTGGGGTCCAATCTCTGTCCTAATTGGAAAAGTGTCAGTACCACACCAACAATAAAGATATCTGCTGTGGAGTCAGTCCAAATCTAGCGGGTAACTCATGGGATCAGTCCTATACATATAAACGTGCTAACGGGTGACCCCTGAGTATGTCAGTCCTATCTAATGGGTGATATCTCATACCTACGATGGCTACATAGTTTTGGAACTTAGGTATTATTTCTAAGGATCTCAGTCCTAATTTAGTAGGTGAGTCCCCATCCCTAGGTTCACTCAGTGCTGAATCCTACTCCCATCTGAAAGACACTGAACTAAATAACTGGGCTAAACTAAATAACTGAACTGAACTGATTAACTGAACTGATACTTATTAACTAGACTGATACTAGTGGTATTGTTTAGCAGAGCTAAACTAAGTTTATTGGATTCCTATGACTGACGGAATATACTGAATTTTGAGGACTGGTTGAGAGTACTAAAATTGTTGAGATTGACTTTGAATATTGAGGTTACAGATATTACTGAGTATTGAGATCACTAAGATTACTGAACTACTGAGATTACTAAGGTTACTGGATTTTCCTGAGTCATATGACTGACTGAATTCTATAGATCACGCTTGACTGAGAATATCATGATAACATGACATGGCTCTAGGCACACAGCTATATTTTTGGGTACTAATACCCCCAGGACTCGATAGAAGGAAACTGACACACATGACATGACTTGATCACAAGATTTGAGTTCACAATACATAATATCATAAGTAGGGGATATCATATTTCATATAGTTATTCAACATCTTAAACATTGTAGGGAATGCATGGATATATTTTGTGTACATATTGTATATCTCCATTATCTTACATTCTTCATACCACTATAATAGCAACACACGAAAAGCATGGGATTCATATTGAAGTATATATCTAACATGGACTTGTCATTTAGACATCATAGAACCATACAAACATGAATTTCTAGCATCCTAAGCATTTTATCAAACATCTTACATGCATTCTTTAAGGCATAGGTGAGTTTCATACTTGCACCATATTAAACTACCTAAATTTCACGGTTTTCAATTAACAAACATATATATTCCATGAAAACACCTTTAGAAATCACATTGAAACTTAAACAACAATCGTCAACATATACATACTCATATCACCACAAAAAGTTTACAAAATAATATTTAAAACATCTTGAGCTCTATGAACGGATTGGATCCATAGATGAACACTATGCATACCTTAGAAAGAAAACCTTGATGATTTGTTGGAGAGTTCTTGGATTTGGGAAACTTAATTCTCAATTGTCTTGGAAAAAGGCCTGAATCTTGCTTTTGAGAGATGAGTTTGATGGAAACCCTAATTTTGTGATTGAGAGCATAAGAGAGGGTTTTTGAGATGCTTAACTGAAGAAAAATAGGAAAAATTATGCCTCTTTAAGGTTATAAGTCGTGGAAGGTGAAGGAAATGACCAAAATACAGTTATGAAATAAATTTCCAGTTGTTGAAAATCATAGCTGACGATATTTAAGACAACGCATCAAAAAATGTGAAAAGCTGTCAAAAATGTCATCTCACAGGAGCTGGAATTTATGGTTTCTACCTAAGCCTGACGACATTTGTGACAAGGCATCAAAAATGTGACAGGCCATTAAAAATGTCGTTACACAGGAGCTGGAATTGATGGTTTCTGCCTAAGTCTAACGACATTTATGACAAGGTGTCAAAAATGTGATAGGCTTTCAAAAATGTCGTCACACAGAAGCTGGATTCTGCCTAAGGCTGACAATATTTTTGACAAGGCGTCACAAATATGGTAAGTTACCACGAATGTTATCACTTAGGAGCTGGTTTCTGTCTAAGGCTGACGACCTTCGTGATAGGACATCATAAATATGGTAAGCTACCACGAATGTCATCACTTAGGAGCTGGTTTCTACCTAAGGCTGACGACCTTCATGATAGGGCGTCACAAATGTGGTAAGTTACAAAGAATGTCGTCACACTATTTCCAGCCTGACATGATGGAGTAAAATAGGAATAACTCTTTGCTCCGATATCAGATTTAGGAAAAATTTGTATCATTGAAAAGATAATTCAATTATGTATATGTTTATAGGTCATGAGCTCAAAAATTCCAATTATAATGAGAGATATTCTCATTTGAAGTTGACTATACCAATATCCTTCTCAAGAATTCAATCAGTAAGAAATGTTTTGATTCGTCTGATAGCTGGGAGTTATTTGAATCCTTAATATACATCTAACTTAATCATAAAACTATAAAAGAACCATGATGTACTATGCGTGAGCTTGGGGTATTATAATATCTTCCCTTAGGAAATATTCATCCTCGAATGATGACTGCTTGAGAGGGGAGAAAAGATAAAATGACACATATATAGCATGAATGAATGATCATGATTTCATGGATGGCATGACTAAAAACTGAGCATATCATACTGTACATGCATATCTGATGCATGGGTAGCTAATTTATGAATGTAGGACTGAGTGTTCCGATAAACTAAGTTTCTCAAACTAAGAATGCATATCTGATGCTTAACTGATAAGTTGAATCCATGCATATCTGATGCATGATTATATGACTGGCATGATACATGAATACATGACTGAAAGTATACATGAATATATGACTGAACTGACTCACGAACATACGACTGAACATGCAATGGTAAAGACACTAAGATTGAACTGAAACATGAGAACATGATTGATTATGCTACGTGACATATGGACTGAACATCATGAACTGAACTAAACCTCTAAATACTTGACTTACATCTGAGGTCTAACTAGAAGGTCAACTTATGAGTACCCTCTATTCTAGACTGAATTTGTTATGCAAGGAGAAATTGAAGGATCTAAGGCATGTGAGCATTAAGAGAAAGTAGGGTATCTCCCCCTTAGGACGCTATGTCCATCTAAGAATGCTTACCTTACGGAGATACTGGGTGATGCAAAGGGCATCTACGAACTAGATTATAACTAAACTTTGGGAGTCTGAAACTAATGCATGATGCATAAGATGAACTGAACTTGCAACTACTAGGAGGTTCTACCTTGAAATTGTTACATTCTCTGAGGTTTTGGATAGCATGAATAGATGCAAGAATGAGAAAACAAGCTATACAAATTATACTGCTCGATTGCTAAATTGACTTGCTGGCACGACATGAATATTGAAAAATGGGAAACTGTTCCAAAAACATCTCATAGCCTCCTGTACATAAGTGTGGTGCACAACACATGCATGTACAAGACTCTAATAGATGCGGCTTTTAGACTTCCTAGGTCTCTATTGAACCTTTGGCTCTGATATCAAGTTTGTAACACCTCGATTTTCTAAACTGAAATGCTACATGGTGCTCATGACCCCGTAGGACCACAAGCTAACCCATGACTAATATCTATACCTGTATACTGTATAATATATCATAAAATGCAGAAACATGATCATGAAAGGCCATAAGGTTCGAACTAAATAAACGTCTGATAACAAAATGTCTGAAAAAGATATAACAATACCAAAACAAGTCATAAATACTGCAAAATAATGAGATCTGAATATCTAATCTGACATCTAGTTTGAAAGCCTCTAACTGAACTGAATAAGGAGTTGAAGGAATATATCTCCAACTAACTCCATCTAGCAACTGAATAGTAAATATAGCAATAATCATATCGTCCTCGAATGAGAAGGACTCACTGCAAACTCTGAACACTGAAATGCTACTACTGATCTGGAGCTCGTGCCTCTAAACCTATGGTGTAACATAAGAGAAAGCGCCATAGCACAAATGCGTCAGTACGTTTGAATGTATTGAGTATATGAGTGAGGTAGGCTAAATGCAAAGGGATATATGCATATACAATGCTGACTAATATGAATGTCAGAATACATACATACAGACATAACTGTAACTGAACTCGTAGAGATACTGACTACTGAGTCTGAATACTGACAACATGAGTGTACAGATACTGAGATACTGAATAGATTAATGACTATTTATGACAGTTCGAATTATGAAGAACTGGTTTAGCTAACTATGTCTAACAGTCCTGAAGCTAAATACTGATATCATGAATTCTGATAACTGATATGACTGATACATGAGTTCAGAAAACTGATATAACTGTGATGATCAGCCTAAACGATTAACTGATACTGAGTGACTGTATCTAATAGTCTAAGTTCTAATGGAGCTATCTGAGTTCCATTCTATTTAGAGTAACTAAATCTGAGACCAGTCCTATCTAGCAGGTGATCATGAGTATACTGATAATAAGAAAGATTTGACTTAGTCTGAGATCAGTCCTATCTAGCGGGTGATCTTTAAATCTAATGATTCTAATACTGATTAATCATAGTTGAGATCAGTCCTAGCTAATAGGTGATCTTGAAATCTATTTACAATGATAAGCATTGATTGTATCTAACTGTACTGAATCAGTACTACTAAGCTGAGTTGACTATATCTGTAGTCCTAAAACTGTAACTGAAATTATGGGATGTATTCATCTAACTGACATGCCCCAAACTAAGCTGACTGGGGTCCAATCTCTGCCCTGAATAGAAGGTTGTCATTACCGTGCCACCAGTAAAGACATCTGTTGTGGAGTCTGTCCAAATCTAGAGGGTGACTCCTAGGATCAGTCCTATACATATAAATATGCTAACAGGTGACCATTGATTATGTCATTCCTATCTAATGGGTGACATCTCGTACCTTTGCTGTCTATGTAGTTCTGAAACTTAGGGATTGCTTCTAAGGATCTCAGTCCTAATCTAGCGGATGAGTCCCCATCCCTAGGCTCACCCGGTGCTGAATCCTACTCTCATATGAAAGACACTGAATTAAATAACTGGTTGAACTGAATAACTGAACTGAACTGATTAGCTGAACTAATACTGATTAACTAAACTGATACTAGTGGTATTATTTAGTGGAGCTAAACTAAGTTTATTGGATTCTGATAACTGATTGAATATACTGAGTTCTGAGGACTGGTTGACTGACTAACTAAGGTTACTGGATTTTCCTAAGTCACATGACTGACTAAATTCTATAGATCATGGCTTGACAGAGAGTATCGTTATAACATGACATGGCTCTAGGCACACAGCTATATTTTTGGGTACGAATACCCCCCGGACTCGATAGAAGGAAATTGACACACATGACATGTCTTGATCACAAGATTTGAGTCCACAATTCATAATATCATAAGTAGGGGATATCATATTTCATATAGTTATTCAACATCTTAAACATTGTAGGGAATGCATGGATATATTTCGTGTACACATTGTATATCTCCATTACCTTACATGCTTTATACCACCACAATAGCAATACATGGAAAACATGGGATTCATATTGAAGTATATAGTTAACATGGACTTGTCATTTAGATATCGTAGAACCATACAAACATGAATTTCTAGGATCCTAAGCATCTTATCAAACACCTTGCATGCATTCTTTAAGGCATAGGTGAGTTTCATACTTGCACCATATTAAACCACTTAAAGTTCATGGTTTTCAATTAATAAACATATATATTCCATGAAAACACCTTCAGACATCACATTGAAACTTAAACAATAATCATCAACATGTGCATACTCATATCACCAACAAAAGTTTACAAAATAATATTTAAAACATGGTTCTTGAGCTCTATGAACAGATTGGATCCATAGATGAACACTAGGCATACCTTAGAAAGGAAACCTTGATGATTTGCTGGAGAGTTCTTGGATTTGGGAAACTTAATTCTCAATTATTTTGGAAAAAGGCTTGAATCTTGCTTTTGAGAGATGAGTTTGATGGAAACCTTAATTTTGTGGTTGAGAGCATAAGAGAGGGTTTTTGAGATGCTTAACTGAAGAAAAATGGGAAAAATTATGCCTCTTTAGGGTTATAAGTCGTGGAAGGTGAAGGAAATGACCAAAATACCTTATGAAATAAATTTCCAGTTGATGAAAATCATAGCTGACGACATTTGTGACAACGCATCAAAAAATGTGAAAAGTCGTCATAAATATCGTCTCACAGGAGCTAGAATTTATGGTTTCTGCCTAAGCCTGATGACATTTGTGACAAGGCATCAAAAATATGACAGGCCATCAAAAATGTCGTCACACAGGAGCTGGAATTGGTGGTTTCTGCCTAAGTCTAATGACATTTATGACAAGGTGTCAAAAATGTGATAGGCTTTCAAAAATGTTGTCACACAGAAGCTAGATTCTGCCTAAGGCTGACAATATTTTTGACAAGGCATCACAAATGTGGTAAGTTACCACGAATGTTGTCACTTAGGAGCTGGTTTCTGTCTAAGGCTGACGACCTTCGTGATAGGACATCATAAATATGGTAAGCTACCACGAATGTTATCACTTAGGAGCTAGTTTCTACCTAAGGCTGACGACCTTCGTGATAGGGCGTCACAAATGTGGTAAGTTACCACGAATGTTGTCACACTATTTCCAGCCTGACATGATGGAGTAAAATAGAAATAACTCTTTGCTCCGATATCGGATTTTGGCAAAATTGGTATCGTTGAAAATATAATTCAATTATGTATATTTTGATAGGTCATGAGCTCAAAAATTCTAAGTATAATGAGAGATATTCTCGTTTGAAGTTGACTATACCAATATCCTTCTCAAGAATTCAATCGGTAAGAAATGTTTTGATTCATCTGATAGCTGGGAGTTATTTGAAGCCTTAATATACATCTAAATTAATCATAAAACTATAAAAGAACCATGATGTACTATGCATGAGCTTGGTACATGGCTCTAATATTGTTTTGAATTTTTCTAGGTATTACAATATGTCCCTCTCAAAAACATTCATCCTCGAATGATGACTGCTTGAGAGGGGAGAAAAGATAAAACGACACATATATAGCATGAATGAATAATCATGATTTCATGGCTGACATGACTGAAAGCTAAGCATATCATACTGTACATGAATATCTGATGCATGGGTGGCTAATTTATGAATTTAGGACTGAGTGTTTCGATAAACTGAGTTTCTCAAACTGAGAATGCATATCTAATGCTTAACTGATAAGTTGAATCCATACATATCTAATGCATGATTATATGACTGGCATGATACATGAATGCATGACTGAAAGTACTGATAATCTGACCACGCATACCTGATACGTGAATACATGACTGAACTGACTCACGAACATGTTACTGAACATGTAATGGTAAAGGCACTACGATTGAACTGAAACATAAGAACATGATTGATTCTGCTACATGACATATGGACTGAACATCATAAACTGAACTGAACCTCTAAATACTTGACTTACAGCTGAGGTCTAACTAGAAGGTCAACTTATGAGTACCCTCTATTCTAGACTGAATTCATTATGCAAGGAGAAATTGAAGGATCTAAGGCATGTGGGCATTAAGAAAAAGTGGGGTATCTCCCCCTTAGGACGCTATGTCCATCTAAGAATGCTTACCTTACGGAGATACTGGGTGATGCATAGGGCATCTATGAACTAGATTATAACTAAACTTTGGGAGTCTGAAACTAATGCATGATGCATGAGATGAACTGAACATGCAACTACTAGGAGGTTCTACCTTGAAATTATTACATTCTCTGAGGTTTTGGATAGCATGAATAGATGCAAGGATGAGAAAACAAGCTATACAAATCTTACTGCTCGATTGCTAAACTGACTTGTTGGCACGACATGAATATTGAAAGAAGGGAAACTGTTCCCAAAACATCTCATAGCCTCCTGCACATAAGTTTGGTGCACAACACACGCATGTACAAGACTCTACTAGATGCGGCTTTTAGACTTCCTAGGTCTCTATTGAACCTATGGCTCTGATACCAAGTTTGTAACACCTCGATTTTCTAAATCGAAATGCTACATGGTGCTCATGACCCCGAAGGACCACAAGCTAACCCATGACTAATATCTGTACCTGTATACTGCATAATATATCATAAAATGCAAAAACATGAACATGAAAGGCCATAAGGTTCGAACTAAATAAATGTCTGATAACAAAATGTCTGAAAAAGGTATAACAATACCAAAATAAGTCATAACTACTAAAAAATAATGAGATCTGAATATCTAATCTGACATCTAGTCTGAAAGCCTCTAACTGAACTGAATAAGGAGTTGAAGAAACATATCTCCAACTAACTCCATCTAGCAACTGAATAGTAAATATAGCAATAATCATATCGTCCTCAAATGAGAAGGACTCACTGCAAACTCTAAACACTGGAATGCTACTACTGATCTGGAGCTCGTGCCTCTGAACCTATGGTGTAACATAAGAGAAAGCGCCATAGCACAAATGCGTCAGTATGTTTGAATGAATTGATTATACGAGTGACGTAGGCTAAATGCAAAGGGTTATATGCATAAACAATGCTGACTAATATGAATGTGAGAATACATACATGCATACATAACTGTAACTGAACTCGTAGAGATACTGACTACTGAGTCTGAATACTGACAACATGTGTGTATAGATACTGAGATACTGAATAGATTAATGACTATTTATGACAGTTTGAATTATGAAGAACTGGTTTAGCTAATTGTGTCTGACAGTCCTGAAGCTAAATACCGATATCATGAATTCTGAAAACTGATATGACTGATACATGAGTTCAGAAAACTGATATAACTAATATAACTGTGATGATCAGCCTAACTGATTTAACTGATACTAAGCGACTATATCTAACAGTCTAAGTTCTAATGGAACTATCTGAGTTCCGTTCTACTTAGTGTAACTAAATCTAAGACCAGTCTTATCTAGCGGGTGATCATGAGTATACTGATAATAAGGATGATTTGACTTAGTCTGAGATCAGTCCTATCTAGTGGGTGATCTTTAAATCTAATGATTCTAATACTGATTAATCATAGTTGAGATCAGTCCTAGCTAATAGGTGATCTTGAAATCTATTTACAATGATAAGCATTGATTGTATCTAACAGTATTGAATATGTACTACTAAGCTGAGTTGACTATATCTGTAGTCCTAAAACTGTAACTAAAATTGTGGGATGTGTTCATCTAACCGACATACCCCAAACTAAGCTGACTGGGGTCCAATCTCTGCCCTAACTGGAAGGGTGTCAATACCGTGCCACCAGTAAAGACATCTGTTGTGGAGTCTGTCCAAATCTAGAGGGTGACTCCTAGGATCAGTCCTATACATATAAATGTGCTAACAGGTGAACCTTGATTATGTCAGTCCAATCTAATGGGTGATATCTCGTACCTACGCTGTCTACGTAGTTCTGAAACTTAGGGATTGCTTCTAAGGATCTCAGTCCTAATCTAGCGGATGAGTCCCCATCCCTAGGCTCACTTAGTACCGAATCATACTCCCATCTGAAAAACATTGAATTAAATAACTGGGTTGAACTGAATAACTGAACTGAACTGATTAGCTGAACTGATACTGATTAACTAGACTGAGACTAATGTATTCTTTAGTGGAGCTAAACTAAGTTTACTGGATTCTGATGACTGACGAAATAGATTGAGTTCTGAGGAATGGTTGAGAGTACTGAAATTACTGAGATTGACTTTGAATAATGAGGTTACAGATATTACTGAGTACTGAGATCACTGAGATTACTGAACTAATAAGATTACTGAGGTTACTGAATTTTCCTAACTCACATGACTAACTAAATTCTATAGATCATGGCTTGACTGAGAGTATCGTTATAACATGACATGGCTCTAGGCACACAGCTATATTTTTGGGTACGAATACCCCCCGGACTCGATAGAAGGAAATTGACACACATGACATGTCTTGATCACAAGATTTGAGTCCACAATTCATAATATAATAAGTAGGGGATATCATATTTAATATAGTTATTCAACATCTTAAACATTGTAGGGAATGCATGAATATATTTCGTGTATACATTGTATATCTCCATTATCTTACATGCTTTATACCACCATAATAGCAACACATAAAAAGCATGGGATTCATATTAAAGTATATAGCTAACATGGACTTGTCATTTAGACATCATAGAACTATACAAATATGAATTTCTAGCATCCTAAGCATTTTATCAAAAACCTTGCATGCATTCTTTAAGGCATAGGTTAGTTTCATACTTGCACCATATTAAACCACCTAAAGTTCATGGTTTTCAATTAACAAACATATATATTCCATGAAAACACCTTTAGACATCACATTGAAACTTAAACAACAATCGTCAACATGTGCATACTCATATCACCACAAAAAGTTTACAAAATAATATTTAAAACATGGTTCTTGAGCTCTATGAACGGATTGGATCCATAGATGAACACTAGGCATACCTTAGAAAGGAAACCTCGATGATTTGCAGGAGAGTTCTTGGATTTGGGAAACTTAATTCTCAATTATCTTGGAAAAAGGCTTGAATCTTGCTTTTGAGAGATGAGTTTGATGAAAACCCTAATTTTGTGGTTGAGAGCATAAGAGAGGGTTTTTGAGATGCTTAACTGAAGAAAAATGGGAAAAATTATGCCTCTTTAGGGTTATAAGTCATGGAAGGTGAAGGAAATTACCAAAATACCCTTATAAAATAAATTCCTAGTTGCTGAAAATCATATCTGACAACATTTGTGATAAGGCGTCAAAAAATGTGACAAGTCGTCAAAAATGTCATCACACAGGAGCTGAAATTGATGTTTTCTGCCTAAGCCTGACGACATTTGTGACAAGGCATCAAAAATGTGACAGGCCGTAAAAAATGTCGTCACACAGGAGCTGGAATTAATGGTTTCTGCGTAAGTCTGATGACATTTATGACAAAGCGTCAATATGTGACAGGCCATCAAAAATGCCATCACACAAAAGCTGGATTCTGCCTAAGGCTGATGACATTTTTGACAAGGCGTCACAAATGTGGTAAGCTACCACAAATGTCGTCATTTAGGAGCTAGTTTCTGCCTAAGGCTGATGACCTTTGTGATAGGGCGTCACAGATGTGGTAAGCTACCACAAATGTTATCACTTAGGAGCTGGTTTCTTCCTAAGGCTGACGACCTTTGTAATAGGGCAACACAAATGTGGTAAGCTACCATGAATGTAGTCACACTGTTTCCAGCCTGACATGCTGGAGTAAAATAGGAATAACTCTTTACTCCGATATGGTATTTAGGCAAAATTGGTATCGTTGGAAAGATAATTCAATTATCTATCTATTGATAGGTTATGATATAAAAAATTTCAAGTATAATTAGAGATATTCTCATTTGAATTTGACTATACTAATATCCTTCTCAGGAATTCAATCGGTAAGGAATGTTTTGATTCGTCTGATAGCTGGGAGTTATTTGAAGCCTTAATATACATCTAAATTAATCATAAAAATATAAAAGAACCATGATTTAATATGCATGAGCTTGGTACATGGTTCTAATATTGGTTTGGATTTTTTAGGGTATTACAATAACCTTTCTCTCGAACAAATTGTGTTTTAAGGCACATCCTCTATGTTTGCAACTATGAGAATTCAAGCTAAACGAAGAGAGTATGATGTAAACAAATCAAGGAATAATGGATTCAAAATCCAAAGTAATAGATTGTATGCTACAAGGCTTCCATAACCCTAGCTAATAAACTTAGCTACTCATGAATAAAATAGGAATCACAATAGAAATATTCATCATGCCAAAAACTAGAAGATGATCTTGGTGTGCGAATAGTGAAAACAAGAGAAAAAATATTTTTCTCCCTCTCCCAAGCTAAGCCGTCCTTCTCTTGTTCAAAAACTAATACAGAATAATGAATAATGAATAAAAATTCAGCATTAAGTCTTTTAATAATCTCTTCTCTCATAATTGCCTTCTAAGTTCTTAAACTAATTATAAATGACAGCTTAGTCTTGGACATAGTTTATAGGCGCCACATTTAGTCCAACAGGCTACTTTTCTCTTGTATGATTTGTCATCTGCAATCCGTAGTCCCATTATGTCTCTATCTACCTCATTAACACCTGAATCATACTACTCACATAGGTTAGCTCAATTACATCAAAGTAGAGTAAAAACATAAGAAATTAGGCACTTTTTTCTCAAAAACTAGCTAAAATATGGGTAAGTTATGGTGCTTAGGCGTATAAATGCACCCAAGATCAAAGGTCACCTGTAACAACTGGTGGTTTATTTTTTCACTTTTTAGTGAGGGTATTTTAGACATTTCCCTCTTATTCCAATAATTACCACGACCTATAAACATACTTAGGATATTATTTTCATCCATAATACACATTAAATACACTTCCTTCTCTCTCAAATCCTCTCAAGCATCAATACTTAGGGTTTCCAAGAAGTGGGTGAAGTAGAACTTCAAGGGTTGAATTCTGTCTGTAGTCTTAGGTATTTTAAGCATGTGACTCTACCCTTAAACTCATCTTATCTAGTGCATGAATTTACATGGTTAATTATGTGGATTTGAAATAAAGGTTTTGATATGGTTAAGGGATTTTCCTTGAATGGTTCTTAAATTGATTTTCCCTAGTTTATTATGCATTAGTCATGCTTTATTGATGGTTTTGAACTTGTGGGGTTCATGGGATTGGTGAATAATCAAAAGGGTTATGTTTTCCCAATTGGGATGAATTTTATTTTGACATATGGTGTTGGAAATTCAGTTCCCTCAACCTAAATGTGATGATAATGATACATAGCCTTGTCACATGTTTTGACTTGATCACTTGAACTAATGTATTGACATAAAAGGTTAATGTAATACCCCGTATTTCCCTAACATAATTTAAGTCCCAATACATGAGTATTTATATATATAATTTTTTGAAATACTCATTAATTTTTAGTTTAGAGCCTTCCATTGCATAGGAAATTCAATTAGCTTTCCAATGATATAAAATTCGTCCAAATTCGATAACCGGGTAAGAAGTTATGGTGATTTTAAGTTTCAGTCATTAAACACTGTCATTTTGACCCTTAGCGCGTAACGGAGCCAGTCTAAATAAAAATTGTCAGTTTTTAGTGTGGTACCGCAATGTTGGCGTGTTGCACCAAGGACCCAGTTCATGTTTGGATATTTCCAGTAAGCCTCCGCGATTATGGTGCATCGCGGAGGTGGCCAAAATGACATTCCAGTGAAGGACCGTGATCTTACCGCATCGCACCATCATCCAGTTTCCCAATTGTCCCTTTTCTAGTGGCTTGGTGCGATAGTGGTGCATCGCGCTAAGGCCAAAAATTGGGATCTTCAGTTTCCATCTTTCATTTTTAAATTTATTTAGGGGTATTTGGGTCTTTTTCCTAAGCCCTAAACTCATCCTAAACATGAAATTTAACCCTTAATTGATCTAAATACTCATCATTATTCAATTCCTCTCAAATTAAAGATCCCCTTTTAAAAAATAAGAAGCCCTAGCTCTCAAATTCAAGGCCAAATCTCAACAACTCACCATCAATCCTTCCAAATTCATTAACTCAGGTATGTTAGACGTTCATCCATAGGTTGCTTTAACCCATGGAGTCCAAGTATCCAATTTTAATTATAAAGTTATTATCTTTTCAAGATTTATGATATTTAATTGTGATTTTAAATTATGAGTCTCCATGAGCATCCATGAATGTTGATTTTGTGCCACGCTTTAATGAAATTATCGTTATTATCAATTCCTACCTGTTCCAAGGTTGTCATTCTTTGAATTAACTCATGCTTGAGTGTCATTGATGTTGAAATTATGCTATTACTTTAAATTTTATGCTATTTTCCAAGACAACTTAAATTATGACCACCAAGTGTTTGATAAAATGCTTACAAGAATGAATATTTGCTAGAAGTTTCAATGCTATGTCCTTTAAGTTTGATACTATTTTACTATTATTGCTTTTGAGTCCTGGGGGTATTGAATGCCCGAAAACCATAGTTGTTCACTTAGTCTTATTTCAGTATCTTCAGAATAACTTCAAATTATATTTATTAGCATTACTAGAATAGTTAGTTAAACTCTGAATAGTCAGTAACTCAGTATTATTCAGTTAGGAGTAGGATTTAGCACCGAGTGAGTGCAAGGATAGTGATTTCCCTGTCAAATTTGTAGAGTTGCTAGTAGAAATCCCTAAACTCCAGAACAACGTAGCCAGTGTAGGATATAAGAAGTCACCGGTCAGTATAGGCTTGACTATCTCGTAGGGGTGACCCATCAAAATAGGCTTGACACCCTTCGCCCTTTGGGACAATACAATATACCAGACTAGTGGATCTACATTACCAGTGTTAGTACCCGTGGAACACTATTAACACCCTTCTAACTGGGGTTACAGGTTGGGCCCCGATTAGCTTAGATTGGGGCATGTGGTTAGATGATAGTTTCCACAGTCTTAGTCCAATAATCAGACCAGTAGTTCAGTCTCTATGTTGTTTGACCAATGCATACAGTAATCAGTTATTTCTGTATTTTAGTTTACAAACTTTTATTCATTTCATGTTATATGCTTGATCATGCATCCCCAGTATCTACAAATTTTATATACCTTTAGTATTTTCAGACTTCCATGTGTACACAGTATTTACAGATTTCATATATTTCTAGTATCTATAGATTTCATGCTCTCTATTTAGTACTCCATGCTTTACATGTATATTCAGATAATTTATTATTCCTATTCATGAAACCATGCATATTAGCCTACCTCATTTACCATACCAGTACATTCAAAGTCCTGATCGCATAACTTTATTTTGTGTTATGATGTATTATATTATAGGTGCTGATGCTCAGTTCTCGGACCGCTCTTAGACATTTTACACATCTCAATAGTATCAGTGGTGAGTCCTTATATTTCAAGGATGGAGTATTTCTATTTCATGTTTTTAGTCTAGGAGTTAGTTGGAGTTAGGTGGGGCCTATCCCATCAACTCCCAAACATTCCATTTAGAGGCTTTCAGACATTAGAGTTAGTTATTCAGTATTCATACTTCTTTTGACACTATAATTAGTTAATTGTGTATTCAGATTCCAGTGTTTTTATCAGACTCAGATAACTATGTTCTTTAGATTCATAATTCAATTTTAAAACCTTATGGAATTTTAGTTATTCCTCCACATTTATGATTATATTATTCAATTTTCATAGCTGGTACCAGTTCATGGGTTAGCTTGTGGTCCCTCGGGATTGTAAGCACTGTGTTACGCCCAGGGTAAACTCTTGGGGCATTACAAACTTGGTATAAGAGTCTAAGGTTTTAAGCTATCCTAGGAAGTCTGAAGGCTGTATCAGGTAGAGTCTTGTGCACGGGTGTGTAGCGTGCCACACTTATGGATGAGAGGCTACAAGGCATTTAGGAAAAGTTTTCCTTTTTTCAGTATTCATGTCGTGCGAGTGAGCATGAGCTCATGTTAAAATCTCAGTCTAATCCATTTTTTCCTTCCATTTATAGAGCATGCCTCCTAAAAAGAATAACAGAAGAGGAGCAGGAAAACAACCAGTACCTCAGCCCGTCCAGGCAGATCTTGTGGATCAGTATGTCTCTCACCCAAAATTCAAAGCAGTGTTAACCACTCTAGCAAATTTTTTAGCTGCACAGAATAAACGAACAGCTGCTTTTCTAGCCAACCCAGTGGCCAATACTGCTGCAACCAAAATTCGGGACTTCACCCGGATAAATCCTCCTTCTTTCATGGGATCCAAGTCTAAAAAAGATCCATAAGAATTTTTAGATATAGTTCAAAAGGTAATGAATACCAAGGGGGTGACATCTAGTGAGAGTGCTGAGTTGGCTGGATATCAGTTGTAGAATGTAGCCCATACTTGGTTTAAGCAGTGAAAGGTAGATAGGGGTACTGATGCAGGGCCTATAGAGTAGGAAGAGTTAACCACAACTTTCTTAGCCAGATTCTTCCCATTGGATTTTAGGGAGGCCAAGGTGTTAGAATTTATTAACTTAAGGTAGGGCAGCATGAACGTGAAGGAGTATTCCCTCAAGTTTACTCAGTTAGATAGACAAATTGAGGAGCAAAGATTAAACAGAGGGAGAGAGAAAATAAGAGAGCTTGAACTATTAGTTTTAATTTCAATCAGCCAAGGTCAGAAGGTGGTAACGGTCCTCAATTTCATCAGAGGCCTTCAACCCTAGTACCTTCTTCAACCTGTGTCCCAGTACCCTAATTTAGAAATAACAATAGGGATAGAGCACCAGGCTCTAAGTCCCAAGGCAGTGTTAGCAGTGCTCATATGAACCCTCTATGTCAAAATTGTGGTAGACGCTATCAGGGTGAGTGAGAGCAGGTAGTGATGTGTACTTTGGGTATGGTGATCCAGGCCATCAGATTTAGGAGTATTGGGTAACTGCTCAGAAAGGTAGGGATTTAAGCCAACGGGGCCATTCTAATTAGTCATCAGTTCCATCCAGTCGCCCAACTTAGTAGGGTGTCACTTCCAGTGCAACCAGTGGTTAGTGTCTAAATAGATTGTATGCTCTTTAGTCCCGCCAAGATCAGGAAAATTCTCTTGATGTAGTTACTGGTACGTTGTAAGTCTTTCACTTACATGTTTATGATTTACTAGACCTTGGAGCTTCTTTTTATTTTGTAACTCCATATATAGTCATTAATTTTGGAGTCAGTCCTGAAACTTTAGCTGAGCCCTTTTCAGTGTCTACCTCAGTAGGTGTTTCCATTGTAGCCAGATAGGTATACAGGAACTATTTGGTAACAATATCTTAAAAAGTTACCTCAGTTGATCTCGTGGAGTTAGATATGATAGATTTTGAGTCATTCTCGATATGGATTGGCTCTATTCATGCTATACCTCAGTTGATTATAGAAGCAGAATAGTTCATTTTCAGTTTCCAAATGAACCAATCCTTGAATAGAGGAGTAGCACCACAGCTCTTAGAGGTCATTTGATTTCATACCGTAGAATGAGAAAAATGATATCAAAGGGGTGTATTTACCATTTTGTTCGAGTCAAAGACTTAAATTCAAAAACTCCAACTCTTGAGTTAGTTTTAGTAGTAAGGGAATTTCCAGATGTGTTCCCTGAAAATCTTCACAGAGTTCCTCTTGGAAGGGAAATCGACTTTGAAATAGACCTTCTCCCAGAAACTCAACCCCTATCTATTTCACCATATATAATAGCTCCAGCAAAACTTAAGGAGTTAAAAGAATAGTTAAAGGATCTCCTAGATAAGGGATTCATCAGACCCAGTGTCTCCCCATAGGGCACACCTGTTCTATTCGTGTGTAAGATAGACGGTTCTCTCAGAATATGCATAGACTACGGTCAGTTGAACAAAGTCACAATCAAGAACATATATCCACTTCCTAGAATCAATGACTTGTTTGACCAACTTCAGGGTGCCTGCTACTTTTCAAAGATAGACCTCAGATCAGGCTATCATTAACTTAGAGTCAGGGAATGTGACATTCAAAAAATAGCTTTCTGAACCTAGTATGGTCATTTTGAGTTTCTAGTTATGTCTTTTGGTTTCACGAATGCCCTAGCATCTTTCATGGACTTGATAAACCGAGTGTTTAAGCAGTACTTAGACATGTTCATCATATTCTTTATTAATGACATTCTTGTCTACTCTCATAGCGAAAGTGGTCATGCAGAACACCTCAGAATAGTATTGCAGACTCTTAGAACTTATCAGTTGTTCGCCAAATTTAGTAAGTGCGAATTTTGACTAAGGTCAGTAGCATTTCTTAGTCATATTATTTCTGGTGATGGCATTAGAGTTGATCCTCAAAAGACTAAGGTGGTGAGAAACTGGCCCAGACATATTTCTCCTTCAGACATCAGGAGTTTCTTGGGTTTAGTTGGCTCTTACTATTTGTTTGTTGAAGGGTTTTCACTTATTTCATCCCCTATGTCCAGATTGACTCAGAAGAACTTTAAGTTTCGGTTGAAGACTCGACTCACCTCAGCCCCCATTCTTACTTTGCTAGATAGTTCAGATGGGTTTGTTGTGTACTACGATGCATCCAGAGTAGGTTTGGGTTAAGTCCTTATGCAGAAAGGTACGGTTATAGCCTATACCTCTATATATCTTAAGAACCATGAGAAGAATTATCCAACTCATGATCTCAAGCTAGCAACTATAGTATTTGCCTTAAAAATTTTGGAGGCATTACTTGTATGGGGTGCACGTAGATGTGTTCACTGACTATAAGAGCCTGCAGTATGTGTTCTCTTAGAAAGATTTGAATCTGCGTCAGAGAAGGTGGTTAGAGTTGTTAAAAGATTATGACATGAGTGTTCTGTATCATCTGGGCAATGCTAATGTAGTGGATGATGCTCTCAGTAGAATGTCTATGGGTAGTGTTGCTTATATTGAGAATGGTAAGAAGAAGTTAGCTAAGGAAGTTCATCAGCTTGCCCAACTAGGTATCCGCTTAGTTGACTCAGCAGAGGGTAGTGTGTGGGTGCAGAGTAGCATCGAATCATCTATAGTTTTCAAGGTGAAGGAAAAGTAGGATAGAGATTCCAGTCTAGTTAAGTTGAAAGAATTAGTCAGAGATCAAAAAGTGGAGGTTTTCTCCCAAGGGGGAGATGGTGTTTTGCATTGTCAGGGTAGATTGTGTATGCCTGATGTAAAAGATTTGAGGCAATGAATTCTTGTAGAAGTGCATGATGCGTATTACTCTATTCATCCAGGGGCCACTAAGATGTATCGTAATTTGTGGGAGATCTATTGGTGCAGTGGGATGAAGAGGGATATTGTAGAGTTTATAGCAAAATACTCAACATGTTAGCAAGTTAAGATTGAGCCCCAGAAGCCTAGTAGGTCCATACAGGAGTTCATTATTCCTACATGGAAATGGGAAGAAGTGAACATAGATTTTGTGACAGGTTTGCTTCGTACCCGTCAACAATATGATTCTATTTGGGATATCATAGATAGGATGACCAAATTAGCTCATTTCTTGCTAGTCCATACCTCTTACTCAGCTGAGGACTATGCCAAAATTCTATCTCAGAGAGTTGGTTAGGTTGCACAGTGTTCCCTTATCTATCATCTCAGATAGAGGTACCCAATTTACCTCTCACTTCTAGAAGGTATTCCAAAAGGGTCTTGGTACCGAAGTCCACCTCAGTATAGCTTTCCACCCTCAGACAGATGGTCAAGCATAAAGGACCATTCAGACTCTTGAGTATATGCTGAAAGCATGCATTGTTGATTTCAAGGGTAGTTGGGATGACCACTTGCCTTTGATTGAATTTGCATATAATAACATCTATCATTCCAGTATCTGGATGGCTCCATTTGAAGCTCTCTATTGTAGGAGATATAGATCTCCAATTGGTTGGTTTAAAGTGGGTAAGGCCGCAGTAGTAGGGCCTGAATTGATGTTTGATGCCTTAAAGAAGGTTTAGTTGATCAGAGAGAGGCTTAGAATAGCCTAAAGCCGATAGAAATTGTATACAGATATGAGAAGAAAGGATCTTGAGTTTGAGGTCGGTGATTTGGTGTATTTGAAAATCTCTCCCATGAAGGGAGTGAAAAGATTTGGGTAAAAAGAGGAACTCAGTCCCCAAAATGTAGGTCCCTTCAGAATTCTCAGTCGTTTTGGAAAGGTAGCTTATGAGCTTGAGTTGCATTCAGATCTTGCTTCAGTACACCCAGTGTTCTATGTCTCGTTGTTGAAGGAGTGTATTGGTGATCCAGCTGTAGTTGTTCCCTTAGAAAGTGTAGATGTTCAGAATAGTTTTTCCTATAAGGAAATTCCAATCAAAATTATTGATCATCAAGTTCGTAGACTAAGGAATAAAGAGGTTTCACTAGTCAAAGTTCTTTGGCGGAATCAATTTGTTGAGGGAGCCACTTGGGAAGCAGAAGCATATATGTGGACCAAGTACCCTCATCTTTCCTCTACGAATTCAGATTTGGTTTAAGGTACTAATCTTCTTAAGATTTCTCTCTATCATTCTCAGTTTCAATTGCACATCATGTTCATGTCATTCATGCATTTACAAATTAGTTCAATCATGTATTCCATGCATTAGATATGCATGTTTAGTGTGTAAGCTCAATCCATCAGTTTTCCTCAGTTTAACCAGTCTTATTCGAGGACGAATGATCCCAAGGGGGAGTTATTGTAGTACCCCATATTTCTCTAGCATAATCTAAGTCCCAATACATGAGTATTCATATATATAAATTTTCAAAATACTCATTAATTTTCATTTTAGAGCCTGGCATTGCGTAGGAAATTCACTTAGCTTTCCAACGATATAAAATTCACTCAAATCTGATAACCGGGTAACAAGTTATGGCAATTTTAAGTTTTAGTCATTAAAAACCATCATTTAACCCTTAGCGCATCGTGTAGCCAGTCTAAATAACAATTTTCAGTTTTCAGTGAGGTACCACGATATTGGTGCGTCGTGCCAAAGACCCAATTTATATTTGACAATTTCCAGAGAGCCTCCGCAATTATGACGCATCGCGGAGGTGGCCAAAATGGCATTCCAGTGAAGGACCACAATCTTAGTATGTCGCGGCATTATCCAATTTTCCAATTGTCCCTTTTCCAGTGTCTTGGCGCGATAGTGGCGTGTCGCGCCAAGGCCAAAAATTGGGAACTTCAGTTTCCAGCTTGCTTTTTCAAAATTCGTTTAGGGGTATTTGGGTTTTTTTCCTAAGCCCTAAACTCATCCTAAGCACCAAATTTAACCCCTAATTGACCTAAATACTCATCATTAGTCAATTTCTCTCAAATTAAAGATCCCCTTTTCAAGAACAGGAAACCCTAGGTCTCAAATTCAAGGCGAAATCTCAAAAACTAACCATCAATCCTTCCAAATTCATTAACTCAAGCATGTTAGATGTTCATCCATTGGTTCTTTTTACCCATGGAGTCCAAGTATTCGATTTTAGTTACAAAGTTATCATCTTTTCAAGATTTATGATATTTAATTGCGATTTTAAACCATGAGTCTCTATGAAAATCCATGAATATTGATTTTATGCCATGCTTTAGTGAAATTATCATTTTTATCAATTCCTACATGTTTCAAGGTTGTCATTCTTTGAATTAACTCATGCTTGAGTGTTATTGATGTTGAAATCATGCTATTACCTTAAATTTTATGCTATTTTCCATGAGAGGCTTAAACTATGAACACCAAGTATTTGATAAAATGCTTACAAGAATGAATATTTGCTAGAAGTTTTCACGCTATGTCCTTTGAGTTTGATACTATTTTAGCTTTCGAGTCCTGGGGGTATTGAATACCCAAAAACCATATTTGTTTACTTAGTCTCATTTCAGTATCTTTAGAATAACTTCAGATTATATTTATGAGCATTACTAGAACAGTCAGTTAAACTCAAAATAGTCAGTAACTCAATGTCATTCAGTTGGGAGTAGGATTTAGCACCGAGTGAGTGTAGGGATGGTGGATTCCCCGTCAGATAGGTAGAGTCGCTAGTAACAGTACCTAAATTCCAGAACTACATAGCAGCATAGGATATGAGAAGTCACCCATCAGTATAGGCTTGACTATCTCGCAGGGGTCACCCTTCAGAAGAGGCTTGACACCCTTTGCCTTCGAGATAATACAATATACCATAGGAGTGGATCCACACAACCAGCATTAGTACCCATGGCACGGTATTAACACCCTTCCAACTGGGGTTACAGGTTGGACTCCGATTAACTTAGATTAGGGCATGTAGGTTAGATGATAGCTCCCACTGTCTCAGTCCAATAATCAGACTAGTAGTTCAGTCTCAGTGTTGTTTGACCAAGGCATACAAATATCAATCATTTCTGTATTTTAGTTTACATACTTTTATTCATTTCATGTTATATGCTTGGTCATGCATCCCCAATATCTATATATTTCACGTACCTTCAATATTTTCAGAATTTCATGTGTACATAGTATTTACGAATTTCACATATTTCTAGTATCTACAGATTTCATTCTCTTTATTTAGTACTCTATGCTTTACATGTATATTTAGATAATTTATTATTCCTGTTCATGAAACCATGCATGTCAGCCTACCTCATTTAGTATACCAGTATATTCAAAGTATTGATCGCATACCTTTCTTTTGCGCTATGATGTATTATATCATAAGTGCTGACGCTCATTTCCTGGACCACGCTTAGACATTTTAGATATCTCAGTAGTAGCAGTGGTGAGTCCTCATTTTTTAAGGATGGAGTATTTCTATTTCATGTTTTTAGTCTAGTAGTTAGTTAGGGCCTGTCCCATCAACTCCCAGTCATTCAGTTTAGAGGTTTTTAGACATTAGAGTCAGTTATTCAGTATTCATACTTCAGTTGACACTACAGTTAGTTATTTAGTTTATTCAGATTCCAGTGTTTTATCAGACTCAGATAACTATGTTCTTCAGATTCATAATTCAGTTTTTAAAACTTTATGGCATTTCAGTTATTCTTTCATATTTATGATTATATTATTTGGTGCTCACAGCAGGTACCAGCTCATGAGTTAGCTTGTGGTCCCTCAGGACTGTTAGCACTGTATAATGCCTAGGGTATACTCTCGGGGCGTTACAGTTAATGAACTGCAGTATGATTTTATTGAACTTTGGTGTATGTGAATTTCCCCGTGTGAATTATAATTGAACCTAAGGGGTCACTAAATTTCCCAGTGTGATGGTTAATGGATTGTAGTATAATAATGAACTTGCAAGTGGGGTTGTATTGAGATGTCTAAATGCATAATTGGTTCAATAAATTGGGAAGGTGTGTTAAACATTTTAATTGGTCTTAAAAGTAGGCTGTGTAGCTGGGCCATGAAAGTAAAGGTATCGAGGAACCAACACCAAAAATCGTGCTAGCCAACGTGAGGGTATAAATGGCCAAGAGGTTCGAGTCCCTAATTTATTATCATTATATGATTGGGAGGGTCGAGTCCCCCATGTTATATAAATTGGTGCTTAAGTCACCTTTGATTTATGTTGGGAGATTCAAGTCCTCCATTAGCCATAAAACATATGATTATCCTCTAGTTTATGGGGCTACATGCAATGGGGCCCTTTCTGCTAGGCGAGATCTGGTCCCATATAACCCGTGGACGCATTGATTATAAAAAGTATGCTACACAATCCAGGTTAAGGTTTTAAAAGTTCATGCTAAGCCCTTTTTCCTACCCCAACATACAATATATATATAATTACATTTGATAATGTGCATTGGATTTGACTAGTTTTGAGTTATTACTCAAGGCATTATTTTATCACTTATCCCTGAGTTACAGTTAGTGCTCCAACCGCTAACCATCTTTTACGTTGTATCCCCATGCGATGTAGGCGTCAGAATTTCTTCTACCTTTCTTGTGCAGTGATCAGGTGTTCGTGGATAGTTTATGAGTTGACTGAGCTCCCATCCTTCAAAAGATTTCATTTCATGTTTTGGTGACTTATGTCTTAGAATTTATTTCAAACTTGTTTTTGGATATGGTAGGGGGCATGTCCCGACACTTTATTGATTTCAATTTTGGTAGAAGTCTTTGTGGATTACTGTACACTTGGGTGGTGGTGGTGGTTAGTTGTCTTTGGCTGGTTATCAATTATTGGTTAAAGACATATCTTAAATTCTTTGAGATTATCTTATGATATCTTGTTAGATGTTTAGAATTCATCCTCTGTTGGGTATTATGTTTGGTTTTACTAAGCAACGGAGATGGTCTCTGGTTCTCGATAGATTTGAGATGCCCATCACAGCCAGGCCCTATTTTGGGTCGTAACACTTACCTAGCTTTGAATCAGCAAGGTTTTGTGGTTCTAGATGAAGGTTTAATCTGTGTGAAGGAATAAATGGATCAAGTGACTAAAAACCTTCTTCAACTCAATCGTTTATCCCCTTCTACCCCAAAACTTTTAAGTTATCTACCTTCAAATTAATTCTTTTGCGTCTCCTAACCTTTAACTTAGAATTTACCAAACAAATCCAACCCACCAGTTTCTTTCTTCACTTTTTTGATTTTTTCAAGATATTTTCTAAATTTAAGCTCTTTTTAGCCCCTCATTTGTCTCATTTTTCTTCATGTTCTATGGGCTAGGCTATACAACTTTATCATCAAGCATATCTCTTCTCTCTTAAGTACATGATTTGACAGCCTTGCTTACACCTTTCTTGGCTCAACTTAGTATTTCACATTTTTCTCTTAAACTAGGAGTTTGAACCACCCTTACATTATTCTCCCAAATACACAACCCTCCAAACTTAGGCTTTTGCCTATATTTCATTATTTAGATACATGCGATGCATCAAAGGAGGTTAAGTGACCAAAAAGAATATTTCAAAAGGGTTTAGCTATTTTAGCGTGGTTATCATTATAAAAAGAAAGAAAATGAGCAAAAGGCTCAAAGGGGTAACTAGGAAATAATGTTAAGGTAGGAATTTTGTCATGTAATAAGTCAAAAATGGCCTCGGTTCATCCTCCAAACCAAGCGTTCCTAGGATTTTGCTTTGAATATACTTGGGACAAGTTCTAGACTACACGTATGTACAATAATTATTCAAAAATCACACCACACATGACATCGTACTCATTGAGCAAAAAGTTAGTCTCCCAACCAATTTGAGCAATTTGAGCTTAGTAAGTTACTCGGAGTCAAAGACTCATCCTTGTAAAGAGAGAGCCAATAATTGAATTTATTGATCTCACTCAGGAGAAAGCTCATAAACGTCCTTGTCTTTTCAAAAATAAACTATATTTTGGTTGTTCTCAAAATCATTTTATTCCTTGCCAATGATATTTTGAAAGTATTTTCAAAATTCTGTCTATTCCAAATCAATTCAAATGACTAGATACTTCACCTAAGGATGTTTCTTTATCATCATGTGTGAACTATCACTTGGTTCAATAAAGAAACTACACTAAAATAGAAACAAAAGATCAAAAGAAAGAGAAAACAAAATTTTACTCTTTAGGAAAGAACCTAGTTTTGAAGAAAACCCTTGGAGTTTATTGGACACGTATATAAAAAGGTGACAATAGCAATGCACCTAAATCAGATATCACATTAATGTTAAGTGCATGACACAAGCCCAAAAAAGGGCACTATACGATATTATCATCAATATACCCAATAAGGGCTAATCCAAACCCATCTCGATAATGAGGAACAAGCCCCACAAGAGCTAAAGAAAAAAAGCATTAAAGTACAAGACCTGTAAGTGCTAAAGTAAATAAACAATTCAAATATAAAATGTAAAAATAGAGTATGAGTATGTCTATACAATTAACCAAACCAATGTCATCAAATGAAACAATAGGTACGGACCATCAAATAAATTACGAATGCCTCACCCTCTACTAAAAAGCATTACATTATCCCCAATGCAAAATAAAAAGAGTGTAGAGGAGGGTAAAAACTACTTATGGTGCACTAGGGCTTGGGTCCATGTCAGTGAGAGGTCGTACTATCTCAGTAGGATCCTAATCAGACTGGTATCCTCTAAGTGAGTTTTCTACAAAAGGTAACTCATCTTGGTTTGCACTTTCTGACCTTGTTGGATCACTTTAGAGGTTGGTTATTTTCCCTTTTTGGTTGTATCTTATGCCTATTCTAAGTGGTACCCATCTTAGCATTGTAACGCCCTATATTTTGTATGTTCTTGTTCTACTAATATGGAACTTGATATACCCTTGAGGTATATGTAATCGATGGGATTTGTTATGTGAGTAATGATGGTGTATATAGAGTTCAAGATACTTCTCAAACATTTTAATACAACGCGATCAATTTAACAATTAAATGGATTAAGAACTAAAAATGGAGTAATTTGTTGAGATACTCGCTTGACTTAACTAAGCTAGTAGGTGAGTCACCTACTTGATCTATATGAACCAAGTTGATAGACCAAGTCCATGGATCAGATTTGGGCCTATATTAGTATAATTGTTTAGGCCCAAATTAAGTAAAATAAGGAAGGAAATGGAGAAATGTCCCAACACTCAAATCTGCCAAGGCCCAATTTAATTGAGCCCAACAAAGAATCAAGCAAGTATGTGTATCACCTACTTTGACCTTTTGAGCATCTTGAATTACTTAAGTAGGTGCATCACCTAATCAGACAAATTTGACCAATTTTGAGGTCCAAATACAGCTAAAGATATAGCCAATATAGGGCCTTTATAAGGAAAAGTTGTTGGTCATTTTTCCTTTATTTCTAAGTCACAAACAAAAGCTCAGTGTGAAATTTGAATGAGATATATCTTTCTTTTTTCAAATTCAAAATGTTCATAATTGAGGTTACATAAAATCGAAGATCATATTTCATAATTTCTCTCTATTTTCTCTAAAATAACAAAGAGCAACCCTATTTTTCCTTCTAAGTTTCTCAAAGAAACCCTCACCTTTGCAGGCCAAGGTAAGTGAACACACTTAAAGTTTAGTTTAATTCTCCCATAGATGATTAGGAAAACATGCTAATTCATGCTTTATTATATGTCAAGGGAAGAGTATAAAACAAGCTACCTATTCACTTTTCTTTGTTATTAAGAGATATCTCTTTTCTTCTTTGGATTAAAGTGTGAAGGAGATTTGAAGTTCTTGAAGAGTTCAAATTAAAAGGATAAGTTGCAGAAAATTGAGGTAAGGTGACTGCTCCAGTTTTTCCTCCTTATATATAAATTTGGGGAAGAATTATGGATGTCTTATTATTAATAACTCAAGGGATGAAGAGTTCAATAATTGGTTGTTGCGACAAAGGTTAGTTGGGCCTATTTTATGGATATTTTATGTGTATATGTTGGAGACTGCTGGGTTGATATTGGATAAAGGTGTGACTAGTTTGTATTGAAATATAGAAGAAGGGTGCGGTGGTACGCCACTAAACTAATTATTATAAATATTTATTGCCCATTTTATTTGTGTTTCATTTGGAGGGTGTAATGAATCCAAAGTTATTTTGGGGGATCTTATAAAAATTTGTATGGTATGTGGATATAATAGGAGGAGAAAAGGGTTAAAATAACACCCTTGATTGATAAATTAAGGGCTTACTGCTCGGCTACTGTGTTGGTGATGTTAAGTAGCTAAATTTGACTATTAGTTACTATCTAGTTTTACCATATACATTATTGTTGATAAGCAGTCCCAAAGCCAGGAAGTTAAATAGGTTAATATCGTAGTTGTACGACCGGGTATTTAAGGCATACTCTATTTCACACTCTTTGGCATGAAATCGAACACATGTACCACCAAGTAAGCTTCCAAAGTTCCCCTATAGCAAATGATACATAGTGGCAGTGTATGACCTCCTATGTAGCCAACGACCTTGTTCCTACTCTCTAATGTGTTAAAATAACATGCGTATTATTAAGTCTGTATGTCTACTTTCACTAGAAAGTTTCAAGAGTTCTCTATTTATTCAAATAAGACCCATGTGTTATTTTCAGCTCCTAAACATTTTATTCATATACCAATAACTCCCTACCTCATTGTTATTGCATTAAGTGCTTATTTACATGTATCTTATTGGTAGATTATTTTTCCAAGGTACCATAATGTTATGCCCACCAAAGTAACAATCTCAAAGGTTAAATAGACTAAGTAACACAAATCTGAATTTGCTGGTGGCAGCTTAGGGGCATAAGCCTAGCATGGGCTGATACCTATACCTTTTTATTTGGGTAGTAGTTCAAGGTCAAAATACTAGACTGGGATGATCCCAATCTATTTATACATGGGTGGCTGCTCAGGGTCCTAAGCCTAGCATGGGTCGATCCCAATTTATGTATTTACTACTAATTAGATGGTTATTTACATTAAATGGATTACAAGGATTTTTAAGTAAGAAAGTTAAAATGAATAAAAGAATTTAATGTACCTGACCCTACAAGTATATATAAAGGTGGTCTACTAGCACTATTTGTAAACTTGTATCTGATTTCCATTGAGCTCCTATATCATGTCTGGTTACTTTTAGCCTTATATATTCATTACATATTTTTATACTGACACCCCTTACGAGGGACCTATATGCCATGCTACAGGCATAGGTTCTTCATCTAATACACTTTTGTCAATAGGAGCACAAGATATTCAGTGGCTATTGGTGAGCAGATTGATTCGGGGCTTTGCTAGTCTATTACATATGTTTTGGTATTTTTTAGTAGTTAAGAGTAAAGTGAGGGTTTGTCTTGACCTTAACTAAATCTATGTATCTTTAAAGGCTTTGTAAACTAATGTAAAGCATGGAAGTGTCTTGTCTTTTAGATGTTGTCGCCCAACGACCAAGTCTTATATATATAGTTTTGTACTTGCCTACATGGTTTATTATTATCGATGCATTATATCTATATATGGATGAACCTTTGGTTATTATATTTGCATGCACGAGATGTACAAGGTCATATGTTGGTACTCTCAGGCCTTTACAGCCACGGGTGCCTGTCCACCCCAATGGGATTTGAGGTATGAATAAAATGGTATTAGAGCAGGTCATCCTAAGATGTCTACAAAGCCGTGTCTATGTATAATCTTGCTTATGGGTGTGTTGTGCACCACATCTATAAGCAGGAGGCTACGAGACATTTAGGAGTTGTCTTTTTTTTTCTTAATATCTTAGATCATGCACTAAAGCCCAAGTTGTAGATGGAGTTATATTTAACAATTGAATTTTTTTTGTTTCTTATTATATTAAAGATGCTGGTTACAAAAAGGAGCAAGAATACAAATAAGCAAGTAGATGTGGCTGCCAAAGAAGGGACTAGCAAGTCACCACCTAGACAAGCTGATCAAAGTGAGGCTCAAGATGAGTTTGTATCGCAAACTTATTTTACTCCTCCATCTCTAGAAGAGCTAAGGGGAAGAGCAACATCCTTAGAATCACCTATTAATGATACTGAGCAAGATCTAAGAAATACAATGCAATTATTGACCAGTATTGTTGCTGGACAAGCTCAAGGACAAGTCATTCCTACCACAGGTTCTAGTTGTGTAGATAGGATAGCTAGCCTATAGATATAGGATTTTCTTAAATTTGATCCTCCCACATTCACCAGATTAGCTCTTAATGAAGACCCACAATACTTTATGGATCAAATCCAAAGGGATCTAGATGTCATACATGTATTGGTAAAGAGGCGGTTGAGCTAGTAGCGTATAGATTAAAAGAGAAGGCTATATTTTGGTATGAAGACTGGAAATGATCTAAGGGTATCGATGTACCTTCAACTACTTAGAAAGAGTTCAAAGAGGCATTTCTTTATCATTACCTTCCATTTGATATCCGAGAGGCCCATGCAGATCAGTTCTTGAATATTTGCCAAGGAAATATGAGCGTGAGAAAGTATAACCTCCAGTTTCACTCTTTGGCTAGGTATGCTCCTAATGTAGTAGCTACTATGGATGATAGAGTTCATTGAAATTTGGATAGATTAGATCTATATCTAGTTAGAGATAGTACTATTACTGATTTGAACAAAGACATAGATATAGCAAGGATACAAGCTTTTGCACAAAAAATTGAGGATCATAGGTAAAGAAGAATAACAAAAGAATCAAAATGAGGGTATTCCAAGAGGGCCAGATCTATGGGGCAGTTTATGACATCCCAAGGAGATTTTAAGCCTCAGTTTTCTAATATACCTCCTATTCCATTATAGTCTTATTCTATAGCTAGTTCTCCATCACGGTTTCAAGGGAAAGGGCAATCAGTTTGGGCAAAGAAGCGAGAGTCAGAGTTCATGAACAGTGGGATATAAAGTGCAAAGGAGTATGATGAAATTAAGGCCTCCTTGGAAATCATGCATGCAATATGTAAATCTTCATATAGGTATATGTCTGTTTGAGATAGATGCTTGTTTTTGGTATGGTATATCGGGGCATATAATGAGAGAGTGCCTACAAAAGGGCATGCATGGCATGACACAACCTACTAGATTAGTCGTTGTATCTTCATCACCGGTGCCTTATTTAGGTAGGGGTATACAACCTACAGATAGGGGCAGAGATGTCAAAGGAGCGTCTAGTTCTAGTGGAGCTAAAAATCATACATATGCTCTGGCGAGTCGGCAAAATGTAGAGGCTTCTCCGAATGTTGTTATAGGTACATTGTCCATATTTTCACATAATGTATATGCATTAATTGATTCTGGTTATAAGTTATCATATACCACTCCATTGGTTGCTGAAAAGTTCAAAAGAACACCAAAATTACCAGTTAAACTATTTGAAGTATCTACGTTGGTTGGTGAATCTATTATACCTAGGAGAGTTATCAAAATTTTATAATAACTATTTGTGGTCATGATACAATGGCTGACCTTGTTAAACTAGAAATGGTAGATTTTGATGTTATAATAGGTATGGATTGGTTGGCTTCTTGTTATTCCATGGTAGATTGCCGAACTAAGAGGGTGCATTTTCATTTTCCAAAAGAGACAGTCTTTGAATAGAGGGGTAATATTGGTGCACCAAACGGTAAATTTATTTCTTGTTTTAAGGCAAAAAGGATAATTTCCAAAGGTTACATATATCAACTAGTTAGAGTGAAAGATATTGATGTAGATCCACCAACTTTTTAAGCTATTCTAGTGGTAAATGAATTTTCCAATGTATTTCCTGAAGATCTTCCAGGTTTGCCTCCAGAATGAGATGTAAAGTTTGGTACTTATGTAATTCGAGGTAATCAACCAATCTCAATTCCTCCGTATAGAATGGCCCCGGTAGAATTATAGGAGTTGAAAGAAAAATTAAAATACTTGCTAGAAAAAGGAATCATAAGGCCTAGTATGTCCCCTTAGGACGCACCAGTGTTATTTGCCCTTAAGAAATATGGCTCATTGAGAATGTGTACTGACTACCGACAACTGAATAAGGTGAATTAAGAATAAATATCCCCTTCTGAGAATTGATGACTTATTTGATCAGTTATAAGGTGCCAAGTATTTCTCAAAGATTGATTTGATGTCGGGTTACCACCAAGTAAGGGTCAAAGAGAAGGATATACCCAAGAAAGCTTTTTGAACACAATACAGTCATTATGAGTTTCTAGTCATGTCCTTTGGGCTAACTAATACACCCACAACTTTTATGGATTTGATGAATAAGGTGTTCAAGCCATTCTTAGATGTGTTCGTGATAGTTTTTGTAGATGATATTATGGTTTATTAAAGATCAAAAGAGAAATATGCTAGTCATTTACGATAGGTGTTACAGATTCATTGTGATCGTGAGTTATATGTAAAGTTCTCTAAATGTGAGTTTTGGTTAAAATACGTGGCATTCTTGGGTCATATTATATCTAATGAAGAAATTAAGGTTGATACTCAAAAGATAGAAGTTGTGAAGAACTAGCCAAGATCTACAACACCTATGGAGGTTCATAGTTGTAACACCCCAATTCGCTGAACCGGAATGCTACATGGTGCTCATGACCCCGAGACCATAAGCTAACCCATGACTGATATCTGTACATGTATGCTGAAAATCATGATATAATAATGCGGAATACATAGAACTGTAAGGCCATAAGGTTCAACTGAATACAATCATATGGGTGAAAATACCCAAAACAACTCAATCTGAACGTAAATCTGAAAGTAAATCTGAAAGCCTTTAAACTGTCTGAATAAGGAGTTGAAGGAACATGTCTCCAACTAACTTTGTAAAACTAAACTGAAGAAATAAATAAATGAATTAAATCATATTATCCTCGAATCAATAAGGACTCACTGTGTCTCTGCGACTAGAATGCTACCGCTACTGCTGGGCTGGAGCTCGTGTCTCGGAACCTATGGTGTAACATGAAAAGAAAGCACCATAGCGCAAATGCATCAGTACAACTGGAGTACTGAGTATACGAGGAAGATAGGCTGAACGTAAAAGGTTTCATGCATGAACAATACCGACTGACTAATATGAACGTGGGAGTGCAAACACATATATATAGAAACTGGGATCATGAATACGTGATAGCATGACCTATAAGCTAACACATGGTTTACTGATAACTTCCATGACTGATACTAAAACTGATAACATGGACGATGTATCTGACAATCCTATATATACTGAAATCTGAAGAATGCCCTGAGTTCTTTTACTGAGATTGATACTGAAACTGATAACATGGACGACTGTATCTGACAGTCCTGTATATACTAAAATCTGAAGAACACCCTGAGTACTTTTACTGAGACTGATACTGAAACTAATAACATAGATGACTGTATCTGACAGTCCAGTATATACTAAAATCTGAAGAACGCCCTGAGTTCTTTTACTGAGACTGATACTGAAACTGTGGGAAGTAGTATTTAACCGACATGCCCCATGTATACCGTTATAGCTAAGTTGGGGTCCAATCTCTACCCCGAATGGAGGGGTGTCAATACCGCGCCACTGGTAAGGACAGCTGTGAGAACCCTATACTGGCAGGTACTCAAATGAGAATGGTAGGAACCTTAAACTGATGGGTTAAGCCACCTCATCAACCCTAATCTGACGGGATAAGATGTCTCAACCTACGCTGGCTACGTAGTTCTGGAACACAAGGATTGCTACTAAAAATCACACTCTAAACTGGCGGGTGAGCTCCCATCCTTGGGTTCACTCGGTTCTAACCTCTACTCCCATCTAGAGGGACTGGACATGAATAACTGACTGTGCATGACTTAATCTTATTGAATTCTGTTGACTGGCAGAATGTTACTGATATCTGACAACTGACTAAGATCATGAGGTTTTCCTGAGTCACATGACTGACTGAAGTCTATGGAATCATAGCTTGAGTTCGAATATCGTGAAACATGACATGGATCTAAGCACACAGCTATAGTTTTTG
>NC_061120.1:172514836-172591068 GCF_002878395.1 Capsicum annuum | reverse complement strand
TGATATCTGACAACTGACTAAGATCATGAGGTTTTCCTGAGTCACATGACTGACTGAAGTCTATGGAATCATAGCTTGAGTTCGAATATCGTGAAACATGACATGGATCTAAGCACACAGCTATAGTTTTTGGGTACAAGTACCCCCAGGACTCGATGGAAGGAAACTGACACACATGACTGACTTGATCATAAGAGTAGAGTCCATAATTTATAGTATCATAAGTAGGGATCTCATACGATGCATGGTTATCAACAATGTATTATTGCATGGAAAGGATTTCATATCACATGGAAGTACTTGCACAATCTTAATATCATGTTCATTGCATAATCATATTGGAAGCACATACCAATAGCATGGAAGTTCATGTGGATTGCATGGTTATCATACATCTTGTTCATAAGTAGGATTTGCAAGTAAACATAGCATAATCTCATAAGAATAGTTTATGAGTATTCCAACAACATTTACAAGGCACATTAACGACATAGAAGTCATTGGAACGTAAGGGCATAACATGAATCCTTCACTTAGTCACAATTTAGCTATATTGCATGATTTCTAGTTTCTTAGGCATTTTATCAAAGACCTTACATGCACTTCTTAAGCATAGGTGAAATCACCAAATTATACATCATGAACAACCAAATTTAAATGTTTCCAACTCATATGATATCATGAATTAACAAAAACATATAAAGATTCCATCTTGGAAATCACCCAATATCAATAACATGATCATCAACACCCAATAATATAGAAATCATACTTTATAATGAAACAGAGGAAAACAAACAAGCATCAACATGGGTATGATCATATCACCACAATCAACCAAGCTTTTGTATTTTAAAGATTGATTCTTGAACTCCACGGATGAAAGAAATCCGTGGATGAATACTCCGCATACCTTAGAAGGAAGATTCTTGATAATTGATGGAGGAATTTCCTTGAAATCGGATCTTCAAGCTTAATTATGCAACCCTAGTTGTTTTTTTCCTTTAGTGCTCTTGGAGGATGAGCTTTGAGATGAAAATAGGGTTGCAGTATGTTTAGAAGCTATATATATCGTAGGGTTAAGTTTAGGGACGTGTTAGGAGTATTTAAAGACTTAATTACCTTTAAAATAACTCAAAACGGAGTGTTTTTGACACCTGGAATTGACTTAGGCGGCGCCCAAGTGATCGCCTATGCTTGGGTTGGGCGGCGCCTAACCAATCGCCTATGCTTGGGTTAGGCAGCGCCTAACCAATCACCTATGCTTACTGTCTCTCACAAAAATGGGCATAACTTTTTGCTCGGGTATTAGATTAAGGCGAAATTGGTATCATTGGAAAGCTAATTCGATTCTCTACAATTTGGTGGGTCTAAATAAGCCAAAATACCATATTAACATTTATTTATACTCATTCAAAGATGACCCTTGCAAAATCGAACACTCAAACTTGATGGATTCAAAAACTCTTAGCTTGTATTACCTTAAGTGACTCATATGAACATGCTTAATGCATCATACGTTATCCTATCACTAGGATATTTATTGTAAGTCATATACTCAAATATGAATCACAGGATAGGAGATTTCATACGTAGGAATACTTATTCACTTCCTAGCTTAGAAACATGCGGGGTATTACAATATCTCCCCCTTGGGAATATTCTTCCTCGAATGAGAATTTACTGAGAAGGGATACAAGACTATAGAACCTGAACTAAACATGAAGAACTAAAACTTGATCTCATGACTGACATGCTAAACATACTAAACTCGTGCATATCTGATGCACGAACAACTGACACATGAATGCATGACTGAGTATGAAACGGTTAATAGGTACCAAGTTTATACTGGAAACATGAACATGAGACTGAATAAGATTAAGGAGAATTGTTACCTTGAGCTTGATCTGAATTGGCGGGGAAGAGGTGAGGATACTTGGTACGCATATCTGCTTCTGCTTCCCAAGTAGCTCCCTCACGAGACTAATTTCGCCAAAGAACCTTGACTAAAGGGACTTCTTTGTTCCTCAATCTACGAGTCTGATAATCTAAGATTTCGACTGGAATCTCTTCATAAGAGAGGCTGTTCTGAATGTTGATGCACTGAATAGGGATAACAACTGTTGGGTCACCTATGCACTTCTTTAGCAAAGAGATATGGAAGACTAGATGGACTGAGGCTAGATCTGAAGGCAACCCAAGCTCATAAGCTACCTTACCGAAGCAACAAAGAATTCTGAAGGGACTGACATACTGGGGACTGAGTTTCCCTTTATTGTCAAATTTATTCACTCCCTTCATGGGAGAGATCTTAAGATAGACATATTCATTGACCTCGAACTCAAGATCCTTTCTACGAACATCTGCATAGGACTTCTATCAGCTCTGAGCAGCCCGAAGTCTCTTTCTGATCAACTGAACTTTCTCTAAGGCGTTGAATACTAAGTCAGGACCTATGATTGAGGCCTCACTAACTTCAAACCAACCAATCAGAGATCTACATCTCCTACCATAGAGAGCTTTAAATGGAGATATCTGAATACTAGAATGATAGCTATTGTTGTATGCAAACTCAATCAAAGGCAAGTGGTCGTCCCAACTTCCCTTAAAGTCAATTGCACACGACCTTAGCATATCTTCAAGAGTCTGAATGGTCCTCTCTGCTTCACTAGCTGTCTGAGGATAAAATGTTGTGCTGAGATGGACTTGGGTACCGAGACCTTTTTGGAATGCTTTCCAAAAGTGAGAAGTGAACTGGGTACCTCTATTTGAGATAATAGATAGTGGAACACCGTGTAATCCGACTAACTCCCTGATATAGAGTTTGGCATAATCCTCGGCGGAATAAGAAGTATGAACAGGAAGGAAATGAGTTGACTTGGTTATCCTATCTATAATGACCCAGACTGAATCATGTTGATGATGATTTCTAGGCAAACCCATCACGAAGTCCATGTTAACTTCTTCCCACTTCTAAGTAGGAATGGTGAACTCTTGCATAGAACCACTAGGTTTCTGATGCTCTATCTTAACCTGCTGACATATAAAGCACTTAGCCACAAACTCTACAACATCTTTCTTCATCCCACTCCACCAATAGATCTCTCGCATGTCGCGGTACATCTTAGTGGCCCCTAGATGAATAGAGTATCGCACACCATGTGCTTCTGCAAGAATTTTCTGCCTCAATTCATCTACACCTAGAACACATAGATGACCCTGACAACGAAGAACACCATCTCCCCCTTGGGAGAAAACCTCGACTCTCTGATTCTGAACTAACTCTTTGAGCTTGAAAAGGCTAGGATCCCTGTCTTGTTTATCTTTCACCTCAGAAACTAGAGATGACTCTAAAATACTATGAACACATACACCACCCTCTGAAGAATCGACTAAGCGAACGCCTAGTCTGGCAAGATGATGGATCTCCTGAGCCATCTTTTTCTTACTATCCTCAACGTGAGAAATACTACCTATGGAGAGTCGATTGAGAGCGTCGACCACAACATTGGCCTTGCTCGAATGATAAAGAACACTCATGTCGTAATCCTTTAAGAGCTCTAACCACCTTCTCTGGAGAAGATTGAGATCTTTCTAGGAAAAGACAAACTGGAGGCTTTTATGGTCTGTAAAGACATCTATATGAACTCCATAGAGATAATGCCTCCAAATCTTTAAGGCAAAAACTACCACTACTAACTCAAGATCACGAGTAGGATAATTCTTCTCATGTGGCTTTAACTATCTGGAGGCGTAGGCTATGACCTTACCATGTTGTATGAGGACACAACCTAAACCCACTCTAGATGCATCATAATAGACTACAAAACCGTTTAAACCATCTGGAATAGCTAGAACTGGAGCTAAGGTGAGTCAAGTCTTCAACTCTTGAAAGCTCTTCTCGCATGAACCTAACCACTGAAACTTAATCTTCTTCTGAGTCAATCTGGACATGGGAGATGCAATAGAAGAAAATCCCTCAACAAACCATCTGTAATAGCCAGCCAAACCCAAGAAACTCCTAATATCTGATGGAGATACAGGTCTGGGCCAGTTTCTTACTGCCTCAGTTTTCTAAGGATCTACTCTAATGCCTTCACCAGAAAAAATATGGCCAAGGAATACTACTGATCTTATCCAAAATTTGCACTTGCTGAACTTAGCGAATAATTGGTGATCCCTGAGAGTCTGAAGAACAATCCTGAGATGGTCTGCATGATCATGCTCTGTGCGAGAATAGACCAAAATATCATCTATAAAGACTATGAAAAACATGTCCAAGTACTGCTTAAACACACGGTTCATCAAATTCATAAAATCTGCAGGGGCATTGGTAAGACCATATGACATGACTAAAAATTCAAAGTGACCATATCGAATATGGAAAGCTGTCTTTGAAATATCACATTCTCTAACTCTGAGCTGATGATAGCCTGATCTGAGGTCTATCTTGGAGAAGTAACTGGCACCCTGAAGTTGGCTGAATAGATCATTAATCCTGGGAAGAGGATATCTGTTCTTGACCGTGACCTTATTGAGTTGATGGTGATCAATACACATCCTGAGATAACCGTCTTTCTTGCACACGAACAATACTGGAGCACCCCATGGGGAAATGCTGGGTCTGATGAATCCCTTATCTAAGAGATCCTTCAACTGATCTTTCAGTTCCTTGAGTTCTGCTGGTGCCATTCTGTATGGCGGAATAAAAATAGGTTGAGTATCCGAAAGAAGGTCTATGCCGAAGTCTATTTCCCTTTCGGGAGGAATGCTTGGAAGATCTTCGGGAAAGACATCTAAGTATTCATTAACAACAGGGACTATTTCGAGGCTGGGATATTCAGAACTGGAATCTTTAACATGCACGAGATGAAACACATACCCCTTAGAAATTATTTTTCTTGCCCGAAGGTAGGAAATAAGTTGACCCCTGAACGCTAAAATGCTACCCTTCCCTCTAGGACGGGCTCATTTGGGAACTAAAACTAAACTATCCTGTTTCTGCAGTCGACTATGGAATAGCAGGAATGAAGCCAATCCATGCTGGGAATGACATCAAAATCAGTCATCTCTAACTCCACTAAATCTGCTGATGTAGATTTCTGAGATATCATATACCGGGCAGTTCCTGTATACTCGTCGGGCTATGATGGTTTTACCCACTGGGGTAGAAACTGAGAAGGGCTCTACTAGGACTTCGGGACTGATTCTGAAATCTCCTGCTATGTATGGAGTAACAAAAGACAAAGATGCACCTGGGTCTAGCAAAGCATAAACATGAACATGGAAAATCTGTAACGTACCAGTAACGACACCAGGAGAATTTTCCTAATCCTGTCGGGACTGAAGAGCATAGAGTCTATTTGGGGATTGCCCACTGGTAGCACTAGAAATGGAACCCTGCTGATTCGGGCGACTGGACTGAGCTGTAGAATGATTTTGCTGACCCTGAAGACTTGACTGCAGACACTCCCTAATCCTATGGCCTGGCTTGCCACAACCAAAACAGACATCACTACCGGCTCTGCAAATGCCCTTGTGGTTCTTACCACAAGTCTAAAAAAGGGGATTTGTTCGGGTACTGCTAACACTGCCCTGAGATTTAGAGCCTGGATCTTTGTTTCTATTGCCATCTTTGAACTTCGGCACTGGAGCGCTGGCAGAGGAAGGAGCTGAATGGCTGACTTAGAGCGAAACTGTGAACGGTTTCCTCCATCTGACTTGGGGTGAGCAAAGTTGAAATTACCTGACCTTGCTCTCTTGTTCTGCCTCTCCCTAGTCTTAAACTTCTGCTCTTCTACTTGCTGGGCATGGGTCATGATTCTTGCTAAGGTCATATCACCGATCAGCATCGCAGACCTATACTCATTTACCACGCTATCTTTGACCCCTGACACGAACTTGCTCATCTTAGCTCTATTGTCTGCAACCACATGAGGAGCATACCTGGCTAGCTGAGTGAATCTGAGAGAATACACCCTAACTATCATATTTTCCCTAACCGTCATATTCCCCTGCCTGAGGTTGATGAACTCAAGAACTTTGGCTTCCCTCAGCTCTTGGGGAAAGAATATGTTTAAGAAGGCTGTGACAAATTCCTCCTACTCGATAGGGCCTATATCATCTAACCTCTCAGACTTTCACTGTTTATACCAATCATGAGCAACATCCTGTAACTGGTAGGCGTCTAACTCAGCACTCTCAATATAAGTATCACCCATGATGTCAATGACCTTCTGGACTTGGTCAATGAACTCCTGAGGATCCTCATCAGACTTAGACCCATGGAATGATAGAGGGTTCATTCGGGTGAAGTCCCGAACCCTAGCTGCTTTGGAAGTCGCCACTGGATTGGCCGGAATGACTGGTGGCCGTTCATTCTGTGTAGCCATGGACTGAGCAAGTATGGTAAATATGGCTCTAAACTCCGCATGAGAAACATGTTCGCCCAAAGGATCTTCGGGCTGAGAAGCTGGCTGGTTTCTTCTTTTTGGGGCCATGGTCTGGAATAAGAGAAGAATGGATTAGACTAAGAGTTTAACTTGTGATTATGCTCACTAGCATGACATGAATAATGAAGAAAGGGGACTGTTCCTAAAACATCTTATAGCCTCCCGCACATAAATGTGGCGCACAACACACCCATGTACAAGACTCTACTAGATGCGGCTTTCAGACTTCCTAGGACTCTATTGAACCTTAGGCTCTGATACCAAGTTTGTAACACCCCGATTCGCTGAACTGAAATGCTACACGGTGCTCATGACCCCGAGGGACCACAAGCTAACCCATGACTGATATCTGTACCTATACGCTGCAAATCATGATATAATAATGCGGAATACATAGAACTGTAAGGCCATAAGGTTCAACTGAATACAATCATGTGGGTGAAAATACCCAAAATAACTCAATCTGAACGTAAATCTGAAAGCCTCTAAACTGTCTGAATAAGGAGTTGAAGGAACATGTCTCCAACTAACTCCGTAAAATTGAACTGAAGAAATAAATAAATGAATCAAATCATATTGTCCTCGAATCAATGAGAACTCACTGTGTCTCTGCGACTGGAATGCTACTGCTACTACTGGGCTGGAGCTCGTGTCTCAGAACCTATGGTGTAACATGAAAATAAAACACCATAGCACAAATGCATCAGTACAACTGGAGTACTGAGTATACGAGGAAGGTAGGCTGAACGTAAAGGGTTTCATGCATGAACAATACTAACTGACTAATATGAACGTGAGAGTACAAACACACATATATAGAAACTGGGACCATGAATACGTGATATCATGACCTGTAAGCTAATACATGGTTTACTGATAACTATCATGACTGATACTAAAACTAATAACATGGACGACTGTATCTGACAGTCTTGTATATACTGAAATCTGAAGAACGCCTTGAGTTCTTTTACTGAGACTGATACTAAAACTAATAACATGGACGATTGTATCTGACAGTCCTATATATACTGAAATCTGAAGAACGCCCTGAGTTCTTTTACTGAGACTGATACTGAAACTGTGGGAAGTAGTGTTTAACCGACATGCCTCATGTATACCGTTATGGCTAAGCTGGGGTCTAATCTCTGCCCTGACTAGAGAGGTATCAATACCGTGCCACTGTTAAGGACAGCTGTGAGAACCCTATGCTGGCAGGTACTCAAATGAGAACGGTGGGAACCCTAAACTGATGGGTTAAGCCACCTCATCAACCCTAATCTGACGGGTTAAGATGTCTCAACCTACGCTGGCTACGTAGTTCTGGAACACAAAGATTGCTACTAAGAATCACACCCTGAACTAGCGGGTGAGCTCCAATCCTTGGGTTCACTCGGTGCTAACCTCTACTCCCATCTGGAGGGATTGGACATGAATAACTGACTGTGCATGACTTAATCTTACTGAATTCTGTTGACTGGCGGTATGTTACTAATATCTGACAACTGACTAAGATCATGAGGTTTTCCTGAGTCACATGACTGACTGAAGTCTATGGAATCATAGCTTGAGTTTGGATATCGTGAAACATGACATGGATCTAAGCACACATCTATAGTTTTCGGGTATAAGTACCCCCAGGACTCGATGGAAGGAAACCGACACACATGACTGACTTGATCATAAGAGTAGAGTCCATAATTTATAGCATCATAAGTAGGGATCTCATACTATGCATAGTTATCAACAATGTATTGCATGGAAAGGATTTCATATCACATGGAAGTACTTGCACAATCTTAATATCATGCTCATTGCATAATCATATTGGAACTACATACCAATAGCATGGAAGTTCATGTGGATTGCATGGTTATCATACATCTTGTTCATAAGTAGGATTTGCAAGTAAACATAGCATAATCTCATAAGAATAGTTCATGAGTATTCCAACAACATTTACAAGGCACATTAATGACATAGAAGTCATTGGAACGTAAGGGCATATCATGAATCCTTCACTTAGTCACAATTTAGCTATATTGCATAATTTCTAGTTTCTTAGGCATTTTATCAAACACCTTACATGCACTTCTTAAGCATAGGTAAAATCACCAAATTATACATTATGAACAACCAAATTTACATATTTCCAACTCATATGATATCATGAATTCACAAAAATATATAAAGATTCCGTCTTGGAAATCACCCAATATCAACAACATGATCATCAACACCCAACAATATAGAAATCATACGTTATAATGAAAAAGAGGAAAACAAACAAGCATCAACACAGGTATGATCATACCACCACAATCAACCAAGCTTTTTTATTTTAAAGATTGATTCTTGAACTCCACGGACGAAAGAAATCCATGGATGAACACTACGCATACCTTAGAAGTAAGATTCTTGGTGATTGACGGAGGAATTTCCTTGAAATCGGATCTACAAGCTTAATTATGCAACCCTAGTTGTTTTTCTCCTTTAGTGCTCTTGGATGATGAGCTTTGAGATAAAAATAGGGTTGCAGTATGTTTAGAAGCTATATATATCGTAGGGTTAAGTTTAGGGACGTGTTAGGAGTATTTAAAGACTTAATTACCTTTAAAATAACTCAAAACGGAGTGTTTTTGACACCTGGAATTGACTTAGGCGGTGCCCAAGTGATAGCCTATGCTTGGGTTGGGCGGCGCCTAACCAATCGCCTATGCTTGGGTTAGGCGGCGCCTAACCAATCGCCTATGCTTACTGTCTCTCACGAAAATGGATATAACTTTTTGCTCGGGTATTGGATTAAGGCGAAATTGGTATCGTTGGAAAGCTAATTTGATTCTCTACAATTTGGTGGGTCTAAATCAGACAATATACCATATTAACATCGAGTTATACTCATTCAAAGATGACCCTTGCAAAATCGAAAACTCGAACTTGATGGATTCAAAAACTCTTAGCTTGTATTACCTTAAGTGACTCATATGAACATGCTTAATACATAATAAGCTATCCTATCACTAGGATATTCATTGTAAGTCATGTACTCAAATATGAATCACAGGATAGGAGATTTCATACGTAGGAATACTTATTCACTTCCTAACTTAGAAACATGCGAGGTATTACAATAGTTTCCTTGGGTTGACAGGTTATTATAAAAGGTTTATTGAAGGATTTGTTTCAATTTCTACACTTTTAACAAAGCTAACACACAAAGCATCCAAGTTTTAATGGAATGACACATGTGAAAGGGGTTTCCAAAATTAGAAGAATAAATTGACTTCTACATCTGTATTGGTACTTCCAGAAGGCACATAAGGGTTTGCAGTGTATTGTGATGCTTTAAGAATTATCTTAGGATGTCTGTTAATGTAGCATGGTAAAGTAATAGCATATGCCTCAAGACAATTACGACCATATGAGAAAAATTATCCAACGCATGATTTTGATCTAGCAGCAGTTATATTTGCTTTAAAGATATGTTTCCTCTACTTGTATGGGTCTTATGTTGACATATATACTGACCATAAGAGTTTGCAATATATCTATATATCTTTAACCAGAAGGACCTAAATTTGAGGCAGCGAAGGTTGCTTGAACTATTAAAAGACTATGATGTTGATAGCTTTTATCATCCGGGGAAAACAAATGTGGTAGATGATGTGTTAAGTCATAAGGATATGGTGAGCACTTACGGGTAGTCTTCAAAAATACAAGGGATGACTAAAGATCTACACCAACTAGCCAACTTGGGGGTTTTCCTTCTTGAAACTGCAGGTGAGGGGCTTATTATGCATAATGCAATAGAATCCTCATTAGTAGCCAAAGTGAAAGAGAAGCAGTATGCAGATCCTATTCTATTAAAGCTTAATGAGACTGTACACTATGGTATGACAAAGGAATTTGATCATACGCGAGAGGGAGTGCTTTGGTACCAAAACAGATTATGCGTTCCTAATGTAGATGGGCTAAGAAAGTGATTATGACAGAGACACATCATTCAAGGTATTTCATCTATCTGAGGTCAACTAAAAAGTATCATGATTTGAAAGGAGTGTATTGGTGGGGTGACATGAAGAAGAACATTGGAGAATTTGTATAGATCTTCTAATCTAGAAGTGGGACATGATCTACATGGATTTTATCTTTAATTTGCTTCGTACATATTGAAAGTTCGATTCCATATGGGTAATAGTTGATAGGCTTAACAAATTAATATATTTTCTACTGGTTAAGACCACTTACACAGTTGAAGAGTATGCAAAATGGCTACACGGAGTACCAATATCTATTATATCATATAGGGGAGTTTAATTTACTGCAAAATTTTGGAAATCTTTTCAAATAAATTTGTGAATGCAAGTGAATTTAATTACAACTTTTCACCATAGAACAAATGGACAAGTAGAATGTACCATTCAAACACTTGAAGATATGATTCAAGCTTGTGTATTAGACTTTAAAGGTAGTTGGGATGATCATTTACCTCTTATCGAGTTCACCTACAACAATAACTATCATTCAAGTATCAAAATGGCACCATATGAAGCTTCATATGGAAGGAAGTGCATATCACCAATTGGATGGTTTGAAGTGGGTAACACTACCTCGTTTAAGCCAGATCATATTCTTTAATATATGGAAAAGGTTAAAGTGATCCAACAATGGTTAGAAATATCCCAAAGTCTACACAAATCATATGAGGATGTTAAAAGAAAGAGGCTAGAGTTTGCTATAGGTGATTGGGTATTCTTGAAGGTGTCACCAGTGAAAGGGGTGATGAGATTTGGTAAGAAAGGGCAACTAAGTCCATGTTATATAAGACTATATAAGATTATTCAAAGGTTTGGCCAAGTTGCATATGAGTTATAGCTACCCCAAGTGCTCTCAACAGTCCATCTAGTGTTTCACATCTCATTGCTTTAAAAGTGCATTGGAAATCCATCTCACATTACTCCTACAAAAGATGTACAAGTTATGGAAGATCTCACTAATGAACAAATACCTATTGATATTCTAGATCGATAAGTTAATAAGTTAAGAAATAAGGAAATAGCTTCTATAAAATTAATTTGGAGAAACCAACAAGTAGAAGAGATTACATAGAAAGCTGAAGAAGCAATGAAATCCAAGTACCCCCATTTATTCGAATACGAAGAGAAAGTTCAAGATGCTGAGTTAGAGCAATAACAAGTAAGTATAATATATAAGTACTATGTGATAACAGAAATATTAAACTTAGGCTTGAACCTATTTTGGTTGGACAATTATGCTAATATTCGAGGACGAATGTTCCTAAGAGAGCGAGGATGTAACATCCCATATTTTGAATGTGCTTGTTCTACTTATATGGAACTTGATATAGCCTTAAGGTATAGGTAATGGATGAGATTTGTTATGAGAGTAATAATGGTGTGAATGGAGTTCTAGATATTTCCCATACATTTGACCAAGTTAACAACAATATAACTATTTAACTTGAAATTGTAAGCCGGTATTTAAATCTAAAGTTTAAAGTGACCAAATATATACAAGTTTTAAGTCAGATTAAAGGTATTAATAACTAAAAATAGAGTAATTTGTGGAGGTGCTTGCTTGACTTAATTAAGCTAGTAGGTGAGTCACCTACTTGAGCTACATGAACCAAGTTGATGGACCAAGTCCATGAATGAGATTTGGGCCTATATTAGTATACTTATTTGGGTCCAAATTAATTAAAAGAGTAGGTAAATTAGTAGCTGAGTGATTTTAATAATTTTTAAAAATTAAGGGCGTAAAATCATATTTAAAATATCCAACTTCATCTTCAGCTCCAATTTCAACTCCGAAAAAAAGTAATTTTCATGACAGTATTCCGGAATACAGTGTATATAATTTTCCAGAACAGTCCATTTGGTGTATTTTCTTTTTCCAAAAATATCCATTTTTACGTCTGTATATATCATCATCTGCTCTTATTTGCACGGTTCAACATTTTATTTTATTTTCCGGATAAGGCGTTTTATTTCTGTCCGATTTATGCTCCCCTTCTTCACTCTCATCAATTTCTAAATCTTCATCATGCTAATAACCATTTGATTTATCTCTTCAAACCGCTAAAAATAAATAATTATCGATTTTCATTTCTCTATAACTTCAGATCCCTAAGCTAGGGTTTTGAATTAGGAATTTCTTACACTTTTTTTCTTTTGTGAAGAGCATCGGACAATGCATTCGGTGCCTTCTGTATTATTTGATCTATTTACTCCACCGCACGCTGCGTATTTTCATGGTTTTTTGTGTTTTCATCATCTGAAAAATATGGAGAAATTTGATCGGGTTAATAGTCTTAGTTAACGTTTAATATTTTTTTTTTGATCGCTGGTTTTTTTTCATTTCCCTAATATTTTTGTACCCGAATCTGTTGGTATAGCCGTGGTGTTTTATTTTTTTTTTTAGCGGTGTGTGATCTTGTGTGGAGGATCTGACAAGGTTTATTTCAACCGACAAAATACAGAGGTAATAATTTGATTATGTTTTGATTGATTTGTATTTGTTAATTAATCAATGAAGCATGAGATTTGGATAGAGTTGTTTGGAATGATTTTATGTTCACTTTAATTGTTGTCACTGGTGGTGATGAGAGGTAGAGCCAGATCCAGGATTTGATGTTTTTTATATTTTTGATTGTATTTTGAATGTGTGTAGCTGTTGAACGATCTCTATCGTCCATATGCAGTTGTGAAGTTGTAACATTGTAGCTTGAATAAGTGTATTTCTTCGTTAAAGTGTGTTCAAATCTTGCTCATTTTTGTTTATTTGTGTGTTGTCAAACACGATGTGTTACTAATTTTTTTTGTCGTGCGTAGCGGTTTGTTAGTCGCGGAGAAGAAAGTCAAATATGATACGATAATGTCTTTATATGATAAGCAAATATCTAAAGGATTTATTACAACAATATATCCAGTGTAATTCCGGGTTTGAGGAGGGTAGAATGACACAGACCTTACCCGCTACCTTTCGGAGGTAGAGAGGCTGTTTTTGAAAGACCCTTGGGTCCAAGTGTAGTAAAAGGATTTACAAGCCTATAGAAAAGAGAGAAAAAAAAGAAATATTGTCTATATTATGGTATAAAGAATCACTAACTGAAAGCTTCCAAGGGTGTGATCTAGTGATTGATGAAGTGGATTAAGAACCATCAGGTCTCAAGTTCAAATTCCTGTGGAGATGAAAACATTTAATGCTGTCCTATCCTTGTTACCAGTACTTGTTGCTGGGTGAGAGGTGGCAGATGAAAACACTAAATACAGTCCTATGCTTTGGTGGACAGAGTTACCAGTACTTGTTGCTGGGTGAGAGGTGGCAGGTATTCATAGAATCAGTCGAAGTGTGTGCAAGTTGGCCGAGAAACCAAGAACATAACCTGTGTAATCCCACAAGGTTGAGTCTGGGGAGGGTAGAGTGTACGTAACTACTGCACAAGTGAGGTAGAGAGGCTGTTCTGACAGATTCTCGTTATTAAAACATAGTGAAAGAGAAAGTAAAAAGAGTCAAGAATTAATTAAAGCAAACAAAACTATTTATATTAATAAAAAATATAAGTAAAAGAACAACAACGACATACCTAAAATATTCCCACACAGTGGGGTCTTGGCAGGGTAGGTTTACGCAGTCCATACCACTACCTCGGATGAGGTAGAGAGTAGAGAGGCTATTTTCGTAAAGAAAAATCAACGAAAAAGATAAAAATGAAAAGGAAAGAGCTTAAGCCCTTCGCAGCAAGCAAAAGAGAGTCAAAGCCAGGGCTGCAAATTAAATTCGAAACCCCATCACTTGGATGGCACATTCAGCCTTTTTGCCATTGGCACCTTTTGCTCTTTTGTTACTCCACGATTAATATATATTGTATTGCTTATATACACACACATATACAAAGTTTTAACCGAGGCATCTAGATGCTACGGCACCCCAACCGTATACATAGATCTGCCCATGTTATCACATCTTCAAATAATCTTGTTCTTTTTTATTTTTTAAAATCAATTTTCATTGCCCTGCTTTTTGGTTATGACTTGAATAAATACAAGTCGGCCACATTTACCCCCCCCCCCCCCCCCCCCCCCCCAAAAAAAAAAAAAAAAAAACAATACAACAACAACAACAAAAAACCCACTATATTCCCACATAGTGGGGTCTGGGGAGGGTAGTGTGTACGCAATCCATACCACTACCTCTCAAGAGGTAGAGAGGCTGTTTCCGATAGACCCTCGGCTCAAGATAAAATGCAGTATGCAAATGCATCAAAAGCATAGAACACGATAAAATAACATAGAAATGACATCGCCCAAAAAAAAAACAATCACCACCCAAAAACTCAAGATCCATAACCGTTGCTCAATCTTCCCCTTATCAAGTGGACCATATTTATTAAACCCAAACCATTGGGAGGTGGCAGGCATTCCTGGAATTAGTCAAAATGCACGTAAGCTGGCCTGGACACCACGGTTATTGAAAAGAAAAAGGAATCACCACCCAAAAACCAAAATCCATAACTGGCGCTTAAATTTCCCCTTATTGAGAGAACCAAGTTTATTAAATCCAAACCATTAAATATCATAAATAGAAAATTTAATGGCGGCATATGTATCTTGCAAGTCTCATAGACCGTCTTTAAGGTCGTGGCGGCAGTTTAAGAAGTGGAGAATTTAATACCATATATAATATACTACACATAAATAGGTCACGTAACCATATGCACAGTAATCTAATCCAACTGTAAAAACATGTAAAATATGCATCTATGTAAATTCTGTATATTGGTATGTCCAGGGGCGCATCCAATTAATGAATAAGCTATCATAATCCTGGATTCACAATGAAATATTTACAGATATTTAGTTGATTTCTTACTATATATACATGGTGTGTACAAATGAATGGTCGTGATACTAATGTGCTTAGATTTTATTTGCACACTTTGGCAGGTCTTGCTGCTCTCTTTGTAATTGATGGACGATTTCCCTGCTAGCTACAAGTTGGTGTCTGAAAATGTAGGCGCTCTTTGCATGTCATCAAAGGAGACGCCTAATTGTGATTTTGGAAATATAGAAGGTCTCTCTGTATATGATCTTGGCTACCATTTCACTGATTATCTCAATATTCAGGACGCTGAAGACTCAAATGGTAAGCGCAATGTTGAGACCGTGAAGGAAGATGTAAGTAAAGATTCCCATGGAAGTGACCCTGGTGCTGCTTCTGCAAAACGCTTGATGAAATGTGCAACATTTCCATGCTCTGGTATCAGCGTGCCTCCTGCAGAATTTGGTAGGAAGGTGCAAGAGGGTGACATGAATGCTGAAGTAATAACACATGGTGCTGATGCCAAATCTCCTGATTTGCCTTACTCACGTTCCATTTCCCTGCCAGTGAGTTTTCTGTGTTTCAATAATGCTCTTCATCAAGTTCCTTTTCCTTGGTGTGTTGACATTATGATAGAGGCTTTTTTGATCTTGTTGCCTATTTCTTATCCGTGAAAATGTATTGTCAAATACTTACATATATCTTGTTTTCATTAACACAATCTACAATTGTCTGCTTATGTTACCTATCAGTAAAGTAGGACATAGGTAATCTCAGATACAACTAATGGTGAGGTATGTGAGTATTAAAAAAGAAAGTTTTTAAGGTAAGGTATGATTTATCCAAAAAAAAAAAGTTAATGGTAAGTTATGTTGTGTTTGTTTCAGTGTGGATTGGTACTTCCTTTACTTTTTCAGGGATGAATATGTATTACATATGATTATTACATAGAATGATGTTTGAAAATTGAAATGTAGGATCGAGCTCTCTCTCCTTCCTTTTATACCCTTATATTTGTTCCGTCGTTGGATATGGTTTGACCACTTTTCCTTTTGTTTTTGGTTTTTAGCTGTTCTCCTTTGGGTTATTATCAATGTGAATCCGACAAGCTGCAATTTCTTGGATTAAGTTTTTGGTTTGAGTTGTTTGTAACCATTATTTGCTTTTGGTTTTTAGTTGCTCGGTCTTATATACTTTGACCTCGAGTTAGTGGTCAGCGTGAATACTACTTGTGGGAAGTGCTAATGGTTTGTATACCATGTTTCAGTTTCTTCTGAGGTATGTGTTGGTTATGCCCGATTTAGTGTAGGATTGGTTTTGCTATCCATTTCCATGATTAGGAGTATGTTTATATCAAGGAAAAAAAGTATATGAGTAAAAGGAATACAATTTACCTTGTAAAAAAAAAAAAAATAATAGGATATACAGACAAATATTCGTTCATACCCATAAATTGGTTTTCTTTTTTGGTTATACTCTGACCACTTTTCCCTGGTATGCTGCTTCTGATCTTTGCATTCTCCTTAGGGTTGTTAGCAATGTGACCCCCACAAGCCATTGATTCTTGGCTTTTGTGGATTTAATTTGTATTGTAAGCAATGTGACTAGTTATATTACACAGTGAAGTTACAGTATAATGGAAACAGCACTGGAGCATAGAACTGCTTTTTCAGATACAGAGTGACCCTAAATGGCGATTGTTTCACGGTTGAGCAATCAAGTAACTGCAGATGTTAACAGTCCTATTTTTTCTTCTTTCCTTTTCTGTGTTTTATTCTTTCACAGACTCCATTGAAGCTTGTATCCGCCATAAAAGGCAGCCGTGAGAAACAAGGCAGTCTACCAAGGAAGCTGACTGTAACATGGGCTCCGGATGTGTATGACCCTATTCCAACATCAGTTTCACATTTTCCAAGCAAGGGACAAAGCCATAAGAGTGGCAAGAAGAAGAATGGGAAGAATAAGCAAAAAAACAATGGCAAATCTTCCCGTGGGAGCAAGGGTAGAGACAAGAAACAAGCTCGGAAACATGGAGGGAGTTCTCAGATAAGTTACCATCCTCTTGATGATAGCAACAGTGCCTCGTCGAGCGAGGTACAGTCTAGTGTTGTGGAATTTGATGTTGGCAGCCAAGATCCATTTTGTGGGAGCAGTTTTCTTAAGAACTCCATCACAAAACTTCACTTCCCAGTTGCAGAGGCTAGCTGAACTCCCTTTTTGATCTTAGTGGCTCTCTAACCAAGCTGAGTAAATAAATAAGTGTGCGGGCTTTGTTGAGTAGTGTAAGTTGTGGAAACAGTTGTAGACTCATAGTTAGTCGTGGCATGTTCGTGCTAAACTTTTCAACAGTTGACATGTCAGTGAAGTCGATAGTTTCTGCTATGCTGTGTCATGCTGTTTTTTCCCTTTGACCATAATTTCATGCTAGTTCGAACAAGTTAAAATTTTCATTGCGCTTTCCAAATACGAACATCATCTACAAGTATGCTCCTCCAAAGATTCAAATACCTAAGAGATTGCATTTTTAAGTCTCTTAGTGATTATTCAAAAGGCAGGCTACTGCTTTTTTCAAGATGAAAGCTCCTTAGGTTTGAAGTTACATTTGCAAATTTGGGAGTAATTTTCGCGGATAGTCATTTGTGTTTTCGTAATTGTCTATAAATATTACTTTTTTTTTAGCACAAGAATATCACTCAACTATCCCTATTTTCCTCAAAAAATACTTTTAACACTTCAAAAAAATTTCTTCTCTCCTACTTGGCATGTCATGTTGCTAAATTCTTTTATTATCTTAATTATAAATCTATTTAATTCTTCAAGTTCATTTATTCAAACTCAAATCTTATAAACTATAAGAAAAAATTTAAATTACGTAATATTTTATTTTATTTGAGAGAATTTGTAAAAGAATTTATCGATAACCTAATTCTCTACAAGTTTTTCAATCAAACTAATACGATGAAAAATCTACAATTTTTTTTCTATCAAACAAAATTTGAAGGAGAAAATCTTAGAATGTTTTTTGTCAAGCAAAATTCAATAGCAAAATCTTAAGGTAATTATCACCTGAAAATTTTAATTTGTATGCAATCACCTGCAAAATTTTAAGCAAGATCTTTTTGATAAAAAGATAGTAAGAAAATGGATTCTTCGTGCGGATTTTCCCTAAGTAAATTTCATAAACAAATCAAGTAAATCCGCAAAGTTAACATAGAAAAAAACTTTCGAAAATAGAAATTTATTATTTTTAATTTCATTTTTTCCTTTTATTTTTTGTTTCTATTATACTATATTTTATCTTATTATTTAATTAAACACCAATTTATAACCTTTTCACATCCTAAACCCATAAAAAGCAAGTGATAATTGGTGGGTACTATTTCAAAGATTCATTTGTAATATTAGATCATTTTGTTAATATTTTTTTAAAAAAATTAATTTGTTTCATGACTAAATAATTTTTCTTTCCTTCAATAATAGTACATTTAGTACGTATATGAAAATCCGAAAGCCATTATTTTTAATTTTTTTACATTTTAAAAATCTTTAGTATATGAAATAAATAACAAAAAAGATATTAAATTAGTACCAATTCATATAAATACCTTGAGTTTTAAAAATATTATTAAGTGGTAAATAAATAAATTTAAAAAACTTTGAAAAGTACCAAATAAAATAATTCAATCCTTTAGTTTTATGTGTACACTTGGACACATCAACTACTTCATTGATGAGTAATGTGCATAGCATTACCAGAGGAATTATTTTCCTTCAAGTTGTATGATTATCTAATATTTTTATCATGTGATGTATTTTTTCTCACATCGAATAAAGAATAAATATAATTCCGTTCTATTTTTTAAGAAAGACAAAATAAATATAAAATGTAAAGTATATAATTAAATTGTTCTTCAATAATAAATATATCATTTGTATTTATCTTTTTAAAAGAAATAAGACTAAATTTAGTTAAATAAGTTTGATAAGTTAAATAGATCTATTTCTTATATATATAAAAAAAATTAATGACATGACATGCAAACTAGGAGAGAAGAAATGTTTTTGATGTGTCAAGTATTTTTTTAGGAAAATAGAAATAATTGGGTGATATTCTTGTTATAGAAGAAACAAAAGTAATATTTGTAGGCAATTATGAAAATATGGGTGACTATCCATGAAAATAACTCTAAATTTGGTATGTTTGTTGAAACCTAAAGCTTAGGATTGAGCGGTTAAGCCTCCCTCAACACTTCTTTTAGGTACTCGGGGTTGTTTGATATGCGGGATAAGGATAATTATTCGGGGAGAAATATTAGATTATTTTATCTCGTGTTTAACCATGGGTATTAATTATTCTTATTATTTTATTCCATTTTTATACTAAAATGGTGGGATTAATTATCTTATATAAAAGGTATCTATCCCATTTTACATACCAAACACTATCCGAGATCGCTGAGGTGTGCGCAAGTCTCTTGTAACAGCAGTTGTAGCTGAGGCCTTCAGCCATAATGTAGGCGATTGCTATAAACATGTGCAGCTACAAAGAAAAAATCAAGTAGGCAGACCAGATGGAACTTTTAGAATTGTACTGGTTGAAACATGGAGAGAATTTCCAAAACTTTAATCTGAGGTAGAAAACATTGGTATCATAATACCAAGTGAATTTCCAAAGCATTTAGTCACTATCCAAATTAAGAGTCATGGCCAACACCCAATAGGTTAGATCCTACCAAGTGAAAGTCTTAACAAAGCTAACTTAACTCGTCTCTACTAAGATAAAATCCAAACTTACAGAGCACGTTTCATAACAAAATTTAAGGGCCTGTTGGCCACGTGATATGAAATCATGATTTGAAATTCTGATAAGAAAAATTATACGAGATGAAGTTGAAGTTTTGTTTGGACATGCAATTTGAAATTTTAAGTTGTATTTTTTTCTTATAAACAAAAAAATTTCATAAATTATGAAAACTATCAAAATTGTCCCAATTATTTATATAATTTTACCAAATAAGCAAAAGAATAATACACTAAAACTATTCTAAAAAATACAACATTCATTGATCTAATGATAAATTTGATGGATAATAAATTTTTAGATATTTGATCATGAACATAATAATAATAATAATAATAATAATAATAATAATAATAATAATAATAAAAATTGGAGTTGGAGTTGTGTTTAATCATATCTTATTGGAGAGATTTATTTTTAATTATAAAAATGAAGTTGAAATTAGAAAAAAGTGAAAAACAACTAGAGGTTTTCAAATTTTTCAAAGAGAACTTCAAGTTGCATTTGAAATTTTTATGGCCAAATATTATTTCTTAATAAAATAAAATGAATATTTCTCATAATTTAACCAAATGGGGCTATATGTTGGTGAATGTAATGGTTAAATGCAATATAAACTGTTTAAAGATTGGTAAAAAATAATAATATGGACTACAAATTTTATTTACATATTAAATAAATGATTGATAAATATAAATAGTAGAATCTTTTTACAAAATATAAACTTGTAAGTTATTTTCTATATTTGAAAAGTCTGAAATCATGATTTGATATTTTTAAATTCGGATTTTTGGAGAATTTGAGATTTCATGTCATAATATGAAATTATAAGATGAAATCGCATGACCGTGTTGGGTTCGAAATCGAGAGTGCGTCATGCGAAAGCTTTTAGTTTGCAAATCAAGACGAGATGATAATTGAGATGACAAATAAAACAATACTAAAAAGACATATTATTGATATGTTTTGGCCAAACGGCTTACATATTAAAAATAAAATTGAAAAACCTAAAACCTATTGGGAGAAATTTCCCCCTAAATAAAGATACTTTAAAGACTACATTGTGGATGCTATTGTGTTATGGTATGAGAAGGGGGTCTTCTATTTATAGAGTTCCAAAACCTTTCCTCTTAAAAAGAGGTTAGCCAAATATGGAAAAATTTTATATTTTTCTTTTAGAAAAAATAAAAACAATTATGGTTACTTTTATTTTTCTTCCAAGAAAAAGTAAAAACTTAATTTTGGTAAGAACATCAGTGCAAAACCCCCAACAAATCTCCTATTTTTGGCTTGATTTTCTTCACTTGATCTGTCTTCTTCACACCACATGCATGAACTTCATTCTTCAGAAAATTTTCATCGCTGCTACTTGCCATGGTTAAAAAAAGATTTAAAATATCATGATTAAAAATTAGTTTAAAAGTAATATTTTATTTCTATTTTTAAAGATGCAGCAACAGAAATGTTGAAAATATGGTTGAAACTTGTTCTCCACATGTAGTTTGACAAAAATCCTCATTATCATCAAATTGGTTGCAAATCAATTTGAACCGTTATGAACTTGTCTTCAACCTCGTTTCACCAAACCCTGGACTTTTGAACCATAGACTCTGATATCACTTATTGGCTTTGAAATTAAGAGGGCATCATGCGGAAGCTTTTAGTTTGCAAATCAAGACGAGATAATCATTCAGATGACAAATAAAATAATATTAAAAAGATATATTATTGATATGTTTGGCCGAACAGCTTACATATTAAAAATAAAAATGAAAAAGCTAAAACTTATTGGGAGAAATGTATCGTTCCGAGTCTGTACTCTGGATGCTACACGGTGCTTATGACCCCGACGGACTACAAGCTAATCCATGACTGATATCTGTTGTGAGCACTAAAATATGATAATGTAATAAATGCGAAAACATAGGCTGAAATGCCATAAGGTTCAAAACATCTGAAATACTGATAAAATATATCGTCTATGATAATATCCATAAAATTGAATACTGACTGAAAACTAGCCTGAAAAAACTCTAACTGAAACTGTCTAAAAGTGGACTTAATGGGGCAGTCCCCTAACTAACTCCATCTACTGAAATACTGTATCTATTGAGAAACTGAAATAATAAAGTATCCTCGATAGATGAGGATGCACTACTAACTCTGACACTGCTAGTTGAATCTGAATCTGTCTATGCGCGGTCGGGAACCTGACCATCCAAACCTATAATATGAGACATCATAGCGCAAAGAAAGAGTATGCATCAGTACGTGGGAATGTACTGGTATGCTAGATAAGGTAAGGTTGAATGCAAGGGTTCATATGCATGAACAATAACTGATTGAATGATATAGAATAACTGAACATGAGAGTACATGGATAACTGATATTGCTGTAAATACTCAGTGTGCACTATTGTGCATATAAATAAATACTGTGACTAAGCTTGTCTGAAGCTAAGTCCTGAATTTTGATACTGATTAACTGATATCTGAAGTAATTGATAACTGATTTACTGATACTGGTTGACTATATCTGACAGTCCTGCTTCTGTAGAACTGAACTGAGTTCTATTTTGAAAACTAAAACTGAGACTGTAATCATCTAACTGACATGCCCCAAATAAGATAAGATAACTGAGTTGGGTTCCAACTTGTAACCCCAGTTGAAGGGTATCAGTACCGTGCTATAGGTAAAGACACTGAAGAGTTACCCTTATCTGGTACGTACTTTAATAAGAATGGTGGAACCCTCATCTGACAGGTTAAAACACCTCATCAACCCTCAACTGGCAGGTTTGATGTCTCAATCTACGCTTGCTATGTATTTCTAGAATGCAAGGATTGCTTCTAAGGATCACACCCTCTACTGACAGGTGAGCCCTCATCCTTGGGTTTACTCGGTGCTGAATTCTACTCCCAACTGAAAGACACTAAACTGATTATACTGAACTGGACTGGACTGATAGTGAGTTTACTGAGTTTTCCTGAGTTTTGTAACTGATTGAGTTCTACAGAGTTCTGTAACTACTGAGAGTACTACTGATTGTGACATAACTGAGATTCTGTAACTGACACTGGCTCTACGCACACAGCTAAATTGTCGAGTATTAAATACTCCCAGGATTCGATAGTATGAAAAATAAAGCATAGCATGATCTTGAGATACACAACAATGTACACTAGTCCATAATTCATTCATAAAGGCATTTCATCAAACACTTGTAAGGCATAAACTTATGCATGATTGGGACCACATAATGACGTATCAAGATTCCATTATCTATTTCACATAGTTATTTTAGCAAACACTTGGGGAGCATGGAGTATTTCACATGATGATGGTCAATACATGTAATCATGAATACAACATTCAATTTCAAATTCAAGAGTTAAGCATGCAATTCATATAATTCACCACATAACTATCTTAATTTCATGAAAACTTATAATTAAACATGCATTGGATCCCAAATACTATCATGAACATGAACACATTCAATTCCAAGCATGAAAATCATAAAATATAAATCTTGAAGTTTTAAAAATAGATTCTTGGACTCTATAGGTGAAAGGGACCCATAGATGAACACCTAACATACCTTGGGTTATTAGTTCTTAAAGGTGCTTGAAGAAATTCTTGAGTTTTGACCTTGATTCTTGAAGCTAGGGTTTGTATTTTAGAGAGAAAGCTTTAATTTCTAAAGAAGAGTAAGTAAATAATATCATAATAGGGTATTTAGCGCTTTAATCTTGTGTTTAGGCTGACCAGGGTAAGGGAAAATGATCTAAAAACCCTTGGAAATTAAATCTCAGAATTAACTGAAAATTCTCGATTTTCACCTTTGGCGCAATGCGGTGCTATCGCATCGTGTCACTGGAATTCAACAATTGAAAACTGGGCTGTTGGCGTGACACGATGGAATTGTGTTGCAACATTGGATAGGACCTAGAAGCTTTGCGCGATACGGTACAATTGTGTTGTCTCACTGGAACTTGACAAACATGAAAATAAGCCTTAGCGCAACGCGCCAATATCATGGAACAATATTGAAAACTGACAATTGTCATTTTGACAAACTCCGGGACGCGCTACTAACCTGAATGACGTGTTTAACGACTGAAACTTAAAATAACCATAACTTCTCACCTGGTTATCGAATTTAGGCAAATTTGATATCATTGGAAAGCTAATTCAATTTCCTATGTAATGGCAGGCACTAAACTAAAAAATACTGAGTTCTTCCAAAATTTTATATTAGATAACTCATGAATTGAGAGTTAAGTTAAGCTTGAGAAATACAGGGTTTTACAACACCTCTCTCTTGGGAACATTCATCCTCGAGTGAGACTGATTAAGCTGAGACATTGATAAACTGAGTTTACATACTGAACATGCATATCTGATGCATGACTACATGACTGAGCTATTGAAAAACTGAGCTTTTACACTGAACATGCATATTTGATGCATGGAATACATAACTGAAGTTACTGATAAGCTGAATTTTTCATACTGAACATGCATATTTGATGCATGAGTACATGTTTGAACTGATTCATAAAGCATGACTGAATATACAATGGTAATGGATACCAATTTATAATTATAGCTGAACATGGATCTGAGTAAAGCTAAGAAAGACTGTTACCTTAAGCAGGATCTGAGGTTGCGGAGAAGAGGTAAGGATACTTGGTCCGCATATCTGCTTCTTCTTCCCAAGTAGCTCCCTCAACAGACTGATTCCACCAAAGAACTTTGACTAAGGGAACTTCTTTGTTTCTCAATCTTCGAATCTTATGATCGAGGGTCTGGACTAAAACCTCTTCGAAAGAGAGATCATTCTAAATATTTACATCCTCTAAAGGAACTATGACTGCTGGGTCACCAATGCATTTCTTTAGCAAGGAGACATGGAATATTGGATGTACTGAAGCTAGATCTGAAGGCAACTCAAGATCATAAACTACCTTTCTGAAATAATTGAGAATTCTATAAGGACCCACATATCGGGGACTAAGCTTTCCCTTCTTACCGAACCTATTTACTCCTTTCATGGAGAGATTTACAAGAACACAAAATCACCGATCTCAAACTTGAGATCCTTTCTTCGCACATCTCCGTATGATTTCTATCAGCTCTAGACAGCCCTAAGTCTTTCTCTGATTAACTAAACCCTCTCTAAGGCATTGAACACTAGGTCAGGCCCTACTACTGTGGCCTCACCTACCTCGAATCAACCAACCAGAGATCTACATCTCCTATTATAGAGAGCTTCAAATGGAGCCATCTGAATACTGGAATAATAGCTGTTATTATATGCGAACTCAATCAAAGGTAAGTGGCCATCCCAACTACCCTTAAAATCGACAACACATGCTCTTAGAATATCTTCTAAAGTCTGAGTAGTCCTTTCTGCTTGACCATCTGTTTGAGGGTGGAAGGCTGTACTAACGTGAACTTGGGTACCAAGACCCTTTTAGAATGCTTTACAGAAATAAGAGGTAAACTAGGTACCTCTATCTAAGATAATGGATACTGAAACTCTGTGTAACCTAAACAACTCTCTGATATAAAGTTTGGCATAGTCCTCAACTGAATAGAAGGTATGGACTGGCAAAAAATGAGCTGATTTGGTCATCCTGTCTACGATAACCCAAATATAATCATGCTAATAACGGGTACGAGGCAAATCCGTTAAAAAATCCATGTTCACTTCTTCCCATTTCCATGTGGGAATACCAAACTCCTGTATGGACCCACTAGGCTTCTGGTGCTCAATCTTAACTTGCTGACATGTAGAGCATTTAGCTACAAATTCTGCAGTATCCTTCTTTATCCCACTCTACCAATAGATCTCTCACAGATCATGGTACATCGTAGTGGCCCCCGGATAAATCGAGTAACGCTCACCATGCACTTCTGCAAGAATTTGATGCCTCAAGTCATCTACGCCTGGCATACATAATTGACCCTAGAAATGCAACACACCATCTCCCCCTTGAGAGAAAACCTCTACTTTTTGATTTCTGACTAACTCTTTCAACTTAACAAGACTGGGATCTCTATCCTGCTTTTCCTTCACCTTGGAAACTAGAGAGGATTCGAAACTGTTATATTACCCTCTGTTGAATCTACTAAGCATATAACTAGTTGGGCAAGCTTATAAGCTTCCTGAACTAACTTCTTCTTACTGTCCTTAACATGAGCAACATTACCCATAGACAGTTTACTGAGAGCATAGCCACTACATTAGCTTTGTCGGGATGATAAAGAACACTCATGTCATAATCTTTCAATACTTTTAACCACCTTATCTGACGTAAATTTAAATCTTTCTGAGAAAATACATACTGAAAGCTCTTATGATCTGTGAACACATCTACATGTACCCCACACAAATAGTGCCTCCAAATCTTTAAGGCAAATACTACAACTACTAACTTAAGAGTATGAGTCGGATAATTCTTCTCATGGGGCTTAAGCTGTCTAGAGGCGTAGGCTATGACCTTACCTCTTTGCATGAGGATAACCCTCAAACCTACTCTGGATGCATCACAGTACACAATAAACCCATCTAAACCATCTGGTAGAGTCAAAACTGGGGCTAAGGTGAGTCGAGTCTTCAGCTCCTGAAAACTCTTCTCGTAAAAATCTGACCACTGAAACTGGACTTTTTTCTGAGTCAATCTGGACAATAGATGAAAACCCTTTAACAAATTGACGATAATAGCTAGCTAAACCCAAGAAACTCCTAATATCTAATGGAGAGATGGGTCTAGGCCAGTTTCTCACCGCTTTGGTCTTTTGAGGATCAACTTTAATTCCATCACTGAAAATAATATAACTAAGTAATGCTACTGACCTTAGCGAAAATTCACACTTACTAAATTTGGAGAACAATTGATGATTTTTGAGAATCTGAAGTATGATTCTGAGGTGATTTACGTGATCATTCTCGCTATGAGAATAGATGAGAATGTCATCAATGAAGAATATAACGAACATGTCTAAGTACTATTTGGACACGTGATTTATTAAGTCCATGAAAGCTACTGGCATTAATAAGACCAAAGGACATGGCTAGAAACTCAAAGTGACCATACCGGGTTCTAAAAGCTATTTTCGGAATGTCACATTCTCTGACTCTGAGCTGGTGATAACCTGATCTGAGGTCTATCTTAGAAAAGTAACTAACACCCTGAAGTTAGTCGAACAAGTCATAGATTCTGGGAAATGGGTACTTATTCTTGATTGTGACTTTATAAAACTGACGGTAGTATATACACATTCTGAGAGAACCATCTTTCTTACGTATGAATAAGACTGGTGCACCCCACAAGGAAATACTGGGTCTGATGAATCCCCTATCTAGGAGATCCTTCAACAGTTATTTTGAATCTTTGAGTTCTATTGGTGCCATTCTGTATAGCAGAATAGATATGGGCTGAGTATTTGGAAGGTCTATTTCGAAGTCTATTTCCCTAACGGGAGGAACTCCAGGAAGATCTTCGGGAAACACATCTGAGAATTCATTTACTACTGGAACTGGCTCAAGAGTTGGAGTCTCTGAGTTAGAGTCTTTGACTCGGACATTATGGTAGATACATCCCTTGGATATCATCTTTCTCGCTCTAAGGTATGAAATTAACTGACCTTTAAGCATTATGGTACTACCCCTCCATCAAGGACTGGTTCATTTGGAAATTGAAAATGAACTATTCTGTTTCTATAATCAACTGAGGCATAACATGAATGGATCCAATCTATACCAATAATGACATCAAAATCTACCATCTGTAGCTCTACTAAGTCTGCTAAAGTAACTTTCTGAGATATCATAATCAGACAGTTCCTGTATACCCATCGGTCTATGATAGATTGCCTACTAGGGGAGAAACTAAGAAAGGCTCTGCTAGAATATCTGGACTGACTCTGAAGTTAACGGCTATATAAAGAGTTACAAAAGATAAAGAAACTCCTGGATCTAGCAAGGCATAAACATGTAAATGAAAGATCTATAACATATCAGTGACCACATCAGGAGAATTTTCCTGATCTTGTTTGGACTGAAGTGCATAAAGCTTGTTTGGGCGTTGCCCACTGGTGGCACTAGTAGCGGCACCCTGCTGATTTGGGCGACCGGACTGAGCTGAAGGGCGGTTATGCTAACCCTGAGAACCTGACTGAGGATAATCTCTAACTCTGTGGCCTAGCTTTCTATACCCAAAACAAACATCACTGCCAGCTCTGCAGACACCCTTGTGGTTCTTGTCACAATGCTGACATAACGGATTTGTTCGAGCACTACTGACACTACCTTGAGACTTAGAGCCTGGAGCTCTATCTTGATTACCATTTTGAACTTAGGAATTTAAGCACTGGCTGAGGACAGAGCTGGAATTAAAGATTTTGTATAAAATTAGGAACAGTTACTGCCCTCTAACTTAGGCTAATTAAAATTAAAGCTACTTGTTCTAGCTCTCTTGTTCTTCTTTTCTCTCTCTCTCTAATCTTAGCCTCTTCTATCTACTGAGAATGGACCATAAGTCCAGATATGTCCATCTCCTTAATCAACATTGCTATTTTGCAGTCCTTAACCATACTATCTAACACCCCAGATACGAACTTACTCATTCTGGACCTACTGTTTGCTACTACATGGGGAGCATACTTGGCTAACTGAGTAAACTTGAGGAAATATTCTTTCACACTCATATTGCCCTGCCTGAGATTAATGAACTCTAACACCTTGGATTCTCTTAGCTCTAAGGGAAAGAATCTCTCTAAGATAGCAGTAGCAAACTCTTTCCACTCTATGGGCTCTGCATCTGTTCCTCTGTCTGCCTTTCACTTCTTAGACCACATATGAGCTACATCTTGTAGATGATAGGTAGCTAACTCAACACTCTTACTAGGAGTCACTCCTATGATATCCGTGACTTTCTGAACCTGATTGAGAAACTCTTGTGGATCCTCTTCTTACTTAGATCCTTAGAATAAGAGAGAATTCATTCGGGTGAAGTCTCGAATCCTAGCTGCAGCAGTATTGGACACTGGATTGGACTGAACAACAGCTGTCCGTTCACTTTAAGCTGCTACAGAGTTTGCTAGAGTAGTGAATGAAGCTCTAAATTATTAATGAGAGACATACTCGTCCAGGGAATCTGCCTGAATGGGTTGAGGTGCTGACTGATTTCTGGTTCTTCTTTCGTTAGTCCTTTTGGGAGTCATGTTCTATAAATAAAAGGGAGAAAATATATTAGATTGAGAGTTTAATTTGAGCTTATAGTCACTCGCACGACATAAATACTGAAAGAAGGGAAACTGTTTCCTAAAACATCTCATAGCCTCCTGTCTATAAGTGTGGCGCGCTACACACCTATGCACAAGACTCTTCCTGATGCGACTTTTAGAGTTCCTAGGACACTATTGAACCTTAGGCTCTGATACCAAGTTTGTAACGCCCCTAGTCTGTACCCCGGATGCTACACGGTGCTTACGACCCCAAAGGACCACAAGCTAACCCATGATTGATATCTATTGTGAGCACTGAAACATGATAATGTAATAAATATGGAAACATAGGTTGAAATGCCATAAGGTTCAAAACATCTGAAATGCTGATAAAATATATCATTTGTGATAATATCTATAAAAGCGGATATTGACTGAAAACTAGTCTGAAAAGCCTCTAACTGAAACTATCTGAAAGTAAAGTTGATAGGACAGTCCCCAACTAACTCCATCTACTGAAATACTATATCTACTGAGAAACTGAAATAATAAAGTATCCTCGATAGATGAGGATGCACTACTAACTCTGACACTGCTGGTTGAATCTGAATCTGTCTATGCACGGTTGGGAACCTGAGCATTCGAACCTATGATATGAGACATCATAGCGTAAAGAAAGAGTATGCGTCAATACATGGGAATATACTGGTATGCTATAGGAGGTAAGGCTGCAAGGGTTCATATGCATGAACAATAACTGATTGAATAATATTAAATAACCGAACATGAAAGTACATAGATAACTGATACTGTTGTAAATACTAAGTGTGCATTATTGTGCATATAAATAAATACTGTGACTAAGCTTGCCTGAAGCTAAGTCCTGAATTATGATACTGAGTAACTAATATCTAAAGTTACTAATAACTGATTTGCTGATATTGGTTGACTGTATATGACAGTCCTGATTCTGTAGAACTGAACTGAGTTCAATTCTAAAACTAAAACTTAGACTGTGAGAGGTAATCATCTAATCGATATACCCCAAATAAGATATGATAACTGAGTTAGGGTCTAACCTATGACCCCAGTTGGAAGGGTATCAGTACTGTGCCACGGGTAAAGACACTGAAGAGTTACCCTCATCTGGCAGGTGCTCTAATAAGAACGGTGGAACCCTCATCTAACAGGTTAAAACACCCCATCAACCCTTAACTGGCAGGTTTGATGTCTCAACCTACGCTGGCTACGTAGTTTTGGAATGCAAGGTTTGCTTCTAAGGATCATACCCTTCACTGACAGGAGAGCCCTCCTAACTGAAAGAGATTGAACTGATTATACTGAACTGGACTGGACTGATTTTGAGTTTACTGAGTTTTCATGAGTTCTGTAACTGATTGAGTTCTACTAAGTTCTGTAACTGACTGAGATTCTATAACTGACACTGGATCTAGGCACACAGCTAAATTATCGGGTATTAAATACCCCCAAGACTCGATAGCATGAAAAATAAAACATAGCATGATCTTGAGATACAAAACAATGTACACTTGTCCATGATTCATTCATAAAGGCATTTTATCAAACACTTGTAAGGCATAAGCTTATACATAATTGGGACCACATAATGACGTGTCAAGATTCCTTTATTTATTTCACATAGGTATTTTAGCAAACACTTAGGGAGAATGGACTATTTCACATGATGATGGTCAATACATGTAAGCATGAATACAACATTCAATTTCAAATTCAAAGGTGCATGCAATTCATATAATTCACCACATAATTGTCTTCATTTCATGGAAACTTATAATTAAACATGCATTGGATCCCAAATACTATCATGAACATGAATACATTCAATTTCAAGCATGGAAATCATAAATCATAAATCTTGAAGTTTTAAAAAGAGATTCTTGAACTCTATGGGTGAAAGGGACCCATAGATGAATACCTTACATACCTTGGGTTATTAGTTCTTAAAGGTGCTTGAAGAAATTCTTGAGTTTTGACCTTGATTCTTGAAGCTAGGGTTTGTATTTTAGAGAGATAGCTTTAATTTCTTGAGAAGAGTAAGTAAATAATGTCATAATAGGGTATTTAGGGCTTTAATCCCATGTTTAGGTTGACTGGGGTGAGGGAAAATGACCTAAAAGCCCTTGGAAATTAAATCTCGGAATTAACTAAAAAATTTTTATTTTTACCCTTGGCATGACGCTGCGCTATCGCGCCGTGTCACTTGAATTCGACAATTGGGAACTGGGATGGTAATTTAAAGGAAGATTCTAAAATTTTTATGTATGATCGATCACTAAACACCTTTGTGTAGAAAAGCTACACTACTTACTTAATATCAATATGTTAAGTAGTCCACATAAGTGTCCCGTAATAGATAAAAGATAGTCATAATCTTCTTTAGTTTACTAACTGTTATGAAGTACCACAAACACAGAGACATTTATGTACAAAATAGGCATTCATGAAAACTTTAATTTAAAGCAAACTGAAGCAGATTTTACAATCTTTAGATAACAAAAGCTCAACACTATCAATTATGTCCTTTGTTCAAGCACATGAGATTCACACCAACAACTAACATCACTGGATTGATTCAGAAATGTAGAAATTACCATTTAGAACAAATTTCATACAAAATAGAATAGAGCAGAGGATGCATACATTGGAAATAAACTGAATATTTTTTGATCGCATGTGATTTTCACCCAAATAAGCTTTATTTATCCAATTCATTATGTTGCTAAGAGGTTGTGTGATCATAAAGGATAAAACTCTAAAATACTGATTAGCTCTTTTTCTTATGAGTAATCTGAGCTACATAAGGTACACAATACCATTAACTGGACACCTATGATTGAAATATTTTATGGATAAAATGGTCATACATTAAGATAGTGAAAAAGCACAGTTATCATAACTTTGAGGAGATATTTAAAATGGCAACACATAGACAAAGGATTTTGGTTCAGTTTTGGACCCAGCAAAACAGAAAAAATATTCTTTCAGACTTTAGTAGCAAGAAATCTGACATGTTGCTAGAAGGTTCAGAAAAAGCTACAGACAGATGACCTCCAAGGCCCCAATCACAAAGGAAATGCCAAACTATGTTCATAATTAAAACAAACCCAAGCTGGATTAACTCTGTAATTATAAATCAATAGTAGAAATTTAGATTTTTTTTAACTCATCTAGAGCTTGAAAACTGTAGTCCTTGTTGATTGAGGCATAGTTGTAGCAATAATTTTTGCTAGAATTTGAAAAGCACAAAAGTAACAATTCACTTGGTCTAACTGTAACGCCTCGAGTCTGGTACCCCGGATGCTACACGGTACTCATAATCACAAAGGACCACAAGTTAACCCATGACTGATATCTATAACTGAGCACTGAATAATGATACTAACATAAATGTGGAAACATAGACTGAAAGGCCATAAGGTTCAATACTGAAAATATGGTATGACAATACCAAAAATGAACATAAATAATAAAAAAATGAAGTCTAAATATCTAGTCAGAAAGCCTCTAAACTGTCTGAATAAGGAGTTAATAGGACAATCCCCCAACTAACTCCATCTACTAAATATTGAATGTGATGAATAAATGAAATAAGATAATATCCTTGGATGATGAACTCATTGCTAGTCTGCCTGCTGAATGTCTGACCTGCTAAGGATGCTCTGAAGCTCGTACGTCTAAACCTATGGTATAAAACACCATAGAGTAAAAGAAAAGTATGCTTCATTACATGTGAATGTACTGGTACGCAAAGTGAGGTAAGGTTGAATGCAAGGGTTTATATGCATGAACTAAAAACTGACTGAGTAACATGAACATGACTGTGTGAGAATATATGCATGAATACATAACTATAAGTGAAATCATAAGGATTCTGAATATCGAGTTTTCTGATAACATGAATCAATGATACTGATATAATAGAAAACTGAGTTGACTGTGTCTGACAATCCTGATTCTGATGGAACTAGCTAAGTTCTGTACTGAGCTGGGTGACTATTTTGACAGTCCTAAAATCTGTAGAATTATCTGAGTTCTATTCTAAAGACTGAGATTGAGGTTGTGGGAGGTAGTCATCTAACTGATATACCCCAAATAAGATAATATAACTGAGTTGGGGTCCAATTATTAACCCCAATTAGAAGGGTGTCAATATCGCGCCACTGGTATAAATAAGCTGTGAGTGACCCTCATTTAACAGTGTCCCCAAAGGAGAACGCTAAGACCCTCATTTGACAGTGTTAACCCACATTATCAACCCTCATCTATTAGTGTTGATGTCTCAACCTATGCTGGCTACAAGTTCCGAAATGCAAGGATTGCTTCTAAGGGTCACACCCTCTGCTGTCAGTGTGAGCCCTCATCCTTGGATTCACTCTATGATGAATCCTACTCCCACCTGAACAGACACTGAACTGATTAAACTGAACTAAATTGGACTGAGTTCACTGAGTTTCATTGACTAACAGAATACTACTGAGATATGATAACTGACTGAGATTACTAAGTACTGAGTAGGACTAGACTGATACTAAATTTACTGAGTTTTCCTGAGTCATGTGACTGACTGAATTTTACTGATCATGGCTTGACTGAGAGTATCTTAAATACTGATACTAGGTATAGGCAAACAGCTAAATTATCGGGTATTAAATACCCCCAGGACTCGATAACATGAAACTGATGGGACATGATACTTCTTTGAACACATGACCATAGTCCACAATTCATAAAACATCATTAAGGGATCTCATGAAGCATTTGCAAGTCATAATCTTACACATGAATAGGAATGCATACTAACATAACATAATTTCACAAATCCATATTTATGAGCATTCTACCAAATCACTACAAGACATAGCTAAGGCATGGGAGTCATTTTGAACGTGTAATTATAGCCTAAGTTCATTATTTAGATTAATAAAGGATCATAAAACACAATTCTATTCACTTAGGCATTTTATCAAACAAATGGGACAAATGGGATGCATATACTTGGTCTTAGGAATGAACATTAAACAATTAAATCATGGCTACATTAATCAACTCAATTTCATGAAATTCAACCCACATGTTCACCTAAATTCATGACAATCATTAAAGATCTCCACTTGTAATCACACAACAACATTAACATGGGTAAATCCTAACCCACAACATGAAAAATCATGATTCAACTTTTTAAAGGAGGATTCTTGAACTCCAAGGGCGGAAGGGACCGTTGGATGAACACTTTACATACCTTGGATGGAAATTTCTTGAAGCTTAATGGAGGTAAGCTTGAGTTCTTGATTTGAAGTTAATCACCTAGGGTTTTCTTGTTCTTGAGAAATTGTGAAATAGTGAATGTATTTAGCCAAAAAGAGGCTAAATTTCGTATTATAAAGGGTGATGGTCGGGGGAAAAAGACCTAATTACCCTTAAGAACGCGGTCATTTATGACTGAAAATTGGACACCGACGCGGTTGTCAACACTTCGATGCAATACTCGATGCATCGCGCCATGATCGCGCCGTGTCTCAGGAGTTTGACTTTAGCAACCTGCAACAATATTAACCAACGCGATAAGCGATGCATCATGCTAAGATCGTGTTGGTCCACTGTTTTGGGATTCCGAACGTGGTCTAAACGCGGTCTAAAAAATCCAAAACTTGTCCGGGAATACCTATTGACCTTCCTGGTCATAAATTAACAAAAGTATAGATCATTAAAGAACATTAAGTTCACAAAATGAGATTGCCAACTTTCGAAGGCTAAAAATAAACTAAGTCTGGAAACTTAGCTAGAATTTTCTAAGCCTGGGACCCCTTGACAAGCTTAAAGGACTGAATTAAGCTATGAATTTTGTGGGGTCTTACAATATCTCCCCTTTAGAAATATTCATCCTCAAATGAGACTGACTGAGATGGGAGAAAAGATAAGCTGAACTACATACTAAACATGAACAACTGAAACATGATTACATGGCTGACATGACTGATAAGTTGACTATATCATACTGAACATGTATATCTGATGTATGCGTAACTGATTCATGAATACATGACTGAGATTATTAATAAGCTGAGTTTACTGGACATGCATATCTGATGTATGAATACATGACTGAATATGCAATGGTGTTAGATACCAAGTTTATAATGGAAATTTGAGCATGGAACTGAATATCAAGTTAGTAACTGAAATCTAAACATGAAACTGAATAAGCTTCAAGGAAAGCTATTACCTTGGGATGAGTCTAAGTTTGCGGAGAAGAGGTAAGGATACTTGGTTTGGATGTCTGCTTCTACTTCCCAAGTAGCTCCCTCAACGGACTGATTTCGCCAATGAACTTTTATTAGAGGGACTTTTTTGTTCCTCAGTCTGTGGGTCTGATAGTCAAGGATTTTGACTGGAATTTCCTCGTAAGAGAGACTATTCTAAATATCTACGCCCTCAACAGAGACTACAACTGCGGGTCACCTATGCACTTCTTAAGCAAGGAGACATGAAAAATTGGATGAACTAAAGCTAGATCTAAAGGCGACTTAAGCTCATAAGCTACTTTGTTGAAGCGACTGAGAATTTTGAAGGGACCGATATATCAGGGATTGAGCTTTCCCTTCTTGCCAAACCTCTTCACTCCCTTCATGGGAGGGATTTTTAGATACATATAATCACCAAGATCAAACTCGAGATCCTTTCTGCACACAACTTCGTACGATTTCTATCAGCTCTGAGCTGTTTTGAAACTTTTTCTCATCAACTGAACTTTCTCTAAGGCATCAAATACCAAGTCAGGCCCTAGAATTGCGGCCTCACTGACTTCAAACCAACCAATTAGAGATCTGTATCTTCTACTATAGAGAGTTTCAAACGGAGCCATCTGAATACTGGAATGATAATTGTTGTTGTATGCAAATTAGATTAAAGAAAAGTGGTTATCCCAACTACCCTTGAAATAAATTGCACACGCTTGCAGAATATCTTCTAAAGTCTGGATGATCCTTTTTGCTTGACCATCTGTCTAAGGATGGAAGTTTGTACTGAGATAAACTCGGGTACCAAGACCCTTTTGGAATGCTTTCCAGAAATAAGAGGAAAACTGGGTACCTCTATCTGAGACAATAGACACTGAAACACCGTGCAATCTGACCAATTCCCTGATATTGAGTTTGGCATAATCCTCGGCTGAATAAGAGGTATGGACTGAAAGAAAATGATCTTACTTGGTTATCTATCTACAATGACCCAAACTGAATTGTGCTGACAATGAGTATGAGGCAAACCCATCCCGAAATCCATGTTCACTTTTTCCCACTTCTAGGTGGGAATACTAAACTCTTACATGGACCCACTAGGCTTCTGATGCTCAATCCTAAATTTTTGATATGTTGAGCACTTAGCCACAAACTCTGCAATATCTCTCCTTATCCCATACCACTAATAGATCTCCCGCAAGTCGCGGTATATCTTAGTGGCCCCTGTATGAATTGAGTAATGCGCACCATGCACTTCTGCAAGAATTTGCTGTCTTAAGTCATTAACACTTTGCATATACAGACGACCTTGACAACGCAATACTCCATATCCTCTTTGGAAGAAAACCTCTACTTTTTGATCTCTGACGTACTCTTTTAACTTGACTAGATTGGGATCTCTATCTTTTTTGTCCTTAACTTCGGAAACTAGAGATGATTTTAAACTATTTTGAACCCATATACTACCTTCTGCTGAATCGAATAAGCGGACACTTAGTCGGGTTAACTGGTGAACTTCCTAGGCTAATTTCTTCTTACTGTCCTCAACATGAGTAACACTACCCATAGGCACTCTACTGAGAGAATCAGCCACTACATTGTCCTTGCCCGAATGATAAAGGACACTCATGTCATAATTCTTTAAAAGCTCTAACTACCTTCTCTGATGGAGGTTTAAGTATTTCTGAGAGAAGACATACTGAAGACTTTAATGATTTGTGAACATATCTACATGCACCCCGTACAAGTAGTGCCTCTAAATATTTAAGGAAAAAACTACTATTTCTAACTCAAGATCATGAGTAGGATAGTTCTTCTCATAGGGCTTAAGATGCTTGGAGGCATAGGCTATGACCTTACCATACTACATGAGGACACAACCCAAACCTACTCTGGATGCATCACGATACACGACATACCTTTCTGGACCATTTGGAAGAGTCAAAACTAGAGCTGAGGTGAGTGTAGTCTTTAACTGCTGAAAACTCTTCTCACATGAATCTAACCACTAAAATTTGACTTTTTTTAGTCAATCTAGATTAGAGGATGCAATATAATAAAATCCCTCAACAAACCATCTGTAATAGCTAGCCAAACCCAAGAAACTCCTGATATCTGATGGAGAGATGGGTCTGGGCCAATTTTTTACTGCTTCGATCATTTGAGAATCAACTCTAATTCCATCACCAGAAATGATATGACCAAGAAATGCTACTGACCTTACCCAAAATTCACACTTACTAAATTTGGCAAATAACTGATGATTCCCGAGGGTCTATAATACTATTCTGAGGTGGTCTGCATGATCACGTTCACTGCAGGAGTAGACAAGAATATCATCTATAAAGACTACGACGAACATGTCTAAGTACTGATTGAACACACGATTTATCAAGTCCATGAAGGCTAATGGTGCATTGGTAAGATCAAAGGATATGGCTAAGAATTTAAAGTGACCATAGCGAGTTCGAAAGACTATTTTTAGAATGTCACATTCTCTGAATCTGAGCTGATGATAGTCTGATCTGAGGTCTATCTTAGAGAAATAGCTGGCACCCTAAAGTTTGTCAAACAAGTCATTAATTCTGGGAAGTGGATACTTGTTCTTGACTGTGACCATATTGAGTCGACGATAGTTTATGCACATTCTAATAGAACCGTCTTTCTTACGCACGAATAAGACTGGTGCACCCCACGGGGGCATACTAGGCCTGATAAATTCCTTATCTAGGAGATCCTTCAACTTTTCTTTAAATTCTCTGAGTTCTGCTGGTGCCATTTTGTATGGTAGAATAGGTATGGGCTGAGTATAAGGGAGAAGATCAATGTCGAAGTCTATTTCCCTTTCGGGAGAAATTCTTGGAAGATCTTTGAGGAAGACATCTGAATATTCATTCACTACTAGAACTGATTCGAGACTGGGAGTTTCAGAACTAGAGTCCTTAACTCGAACTAAATGATAGACACATCCCTTAGAAATTATTTTCCTTGCCCTTAGGTAGGAAAAAATCTGACCCCTGAAGGATGAAGTACTACCCCTCCACTCTAAGATAGGTTCATTCGAAAAATGAAACTGGACAACTCTATTTCTGTAGTCGACTGTTGCATAGCAGGAATGAAGCCAATCCATGCCGAGAATGACATCAAAATCAGTCATCTCTAATTCATCTAAGTTTGTTGAAGTGACTTTCTAAGATACTTTAACTGTATAGTTCCTGTATACCCACCGGGCTATGATAGTTTTACCTACTAGGGTAGAGATTGAGAAGGGCTCTACTAGAATTTTGGAACTGACTCTGAAATCAATTGTTATATAAGGAATAACAAAAGACAAAGAAGCTCTTGGATCTAGTAAAGCATAAACATGTCTATGAAAGATCTGTAACGTACCAGTGACCACATCAAGAGAATTTTCTTGATTCTGTCGAGACTAAAGAGCATAGTGTCTATTTGGGCGTTACCCACTTATAGCACTGAAAGTGGCACCCTGCTGATTTGGTCGACTGGACTGAGCTGAGAAATGGTTATGCTGACCCTAAAAACCTAACTGAGGACAATCTCTGACTCTGTGGACTGGCTTACCACATCTAAAACAAACATCACTGTAGCTCTGCAAATACCCTTGTGGTTCTTACCGCAAGTCTGACAAAGAGGATGGGTGCAGGTACTGCTAACATTGCCCTAAGACTTAGAGCCTGGCGCCCTATCTTTGGTGCCGTATCTAAATTTCAACACTGGAGCACTAGCTGAGGAAGGAGCTGGAATGGATGACTTTAGGTAAAATTGAGAATGATTTCCACTCTCTGACTTAGGTTGACTGAAATTAAAGCTACCTATTTTAGCTATCTTATTCTGCTTTTCTCTCTTTTTAATCTTCTGCTTTTCTATCTGTTGAGAATGGATCATAAGCCGAGCTATGTCCATCTCACTAATTAATATGGCGATCTTGCACTCCTTGACCTCATTATCATTTATCCCAGAAACAAACTTACTTATCTTAACCCTGCTATCTGCCACCACATGAGGAGCGTGTCTAGCTAGTTGAGTAAACTTGAGAAAATACTCTTTCGCTGTCATGTTACCCTACCTGACATTGATAAAATCTAACACCTTAGATTCTCTCAACTCTAGGGGAAAGAATCTATCAAGGAAGGCATTAGTAAACTCCTCTCACTCAACAAACCCTGCATCTGTGGCCCTCTCCACTTTCTACTGCTTGAACCGTGTGTGATCCATATCCTGCAATTGATATGTAGCTAGCTCAGCACTCTTACTAGAAGATACACCCATGCTATTAGTAACCTTCTTCACCTGATCAAGGAGTTCCTGAGGGTCCTCATCTATCTTAGACCCAAAAAAGGATGGAGGATTCATTTGGATAAAGTCCTGAATCCTCGCTGCAGTATAATTGGTCACTGTATTGGATAGAACGGTTGTTGTTCATTTATTCTGAGAAGCAACTTAATCAACAAGAGTATCAAATTCAGCTTTGAACTCTGCGTGGAAAACGTGTTCTTCTAGAGGATCTGGCTGGATGGGCTAAGGGGCTGACTGATTTCCATTTCTCCTTTCGTTATTCCTTTTAGGAGGCATGTTCTGTAAACGAAAGGGAGAAATGGATTAGACTGAGAGTTAAATTTGAGCTTATGCTCACAGGCATGACATGAATACTGAAAGAAAAGAGACTTTTCCTAAAATATCTCATAGCCTCCTGTACATAAATGTGGTACACAACACACCCATGCACAAAACTCTACTAGATGTGGCATTTCAGACTTCCTAAGACACTATTGAACCTTAGGCTTTGATACTAAGTTGGTAACGCCCCGAGTCTGGTACCCCAGATATTACACGGTACATATAATCCTGAAGGACCACAAGCTAACCCATGACTGATATCTGTAATTGAGCACTGAATAATAATACTAACATCAATGTGGAAACATAGACTGAAAGGCCATAAGGTTCAATACTGAAAATATGGTATGACAATACCAAAACTGAACATAAATACTAAAAAAACTGAAGTCTGAATATCTAGTCTAAAAGCCTCTAAACTGTCTGAATAAGGAGTTGATGGGACAATCCCCCAAATAACTCCATCTACTGAATACTGAATGTGATGAATAAATAAAATAAGATAACATCCTCGAATGATAAGGACTTACTACTAGCCTAACTGCTGAATGTCTGACCTGCTAAGGATGCTCTGAAGCTCGTACGTCTGCACCTATGGTATAAAACATCATAGTGCAAAAGAAAAATATACATCAATACGTATGAATATACTAGTACGCAAAGTGAGGTAAGGCTGAATGCAAGGGTTTATATGCATGAACTAAAAACTGACTGAGTAACATGAACATGACTGCGTGAGAATACATGTATGAATAAATAACTATAACTGAAATCATAAGGATTCTGAATACTGAGTTTTCTGATAACATGAATTACTAATACTGATATAACTAAAAACTGAGTTAACTGTGTCTGACAATCCTGATTCTAATGGAACTAGCTGAGTTTAGTACTATGCTAGGTGACTGTATTTGACAGTCTTAAAATCTGTAGAACTATCTGAGTTCTATTCTAAAGACTGAGATTGAGACTGTCGGAGGTAGTTATCTAACCGACATGCCCCAAATAAGACAATATAGCTGAGTTGGGTCTAATTTATAACCCCAATTAGAAGGGTATCAATACTGCGCCACTGGTAAAGACAAGTCTACAGTATTCCCAAAGAAAAACGGCGAGACCCTCATCTGATAATTTAACCCACCTCATCAACCCTCAAATGTCAGTGTTGATGTCTCAATCTATGCTGGATACGTAGTTCTAGAATGCAAGGATTGTTTCTAAGGGTCACACCCTCTGGTGTCAGTGTGTGCCCTCATCCTTGGATTCACTCGGTGTTGAATCCTACTCCCAACTGAATAGACAGTGAACTAATTAAACTGAGCTAAACTAGACTGAGTTTATTGAGTTTCATTGACTGATAGAATACTACTGAGATCTGATAACTGACTAAGATTACTGAGTACTGAGTAGGACTGGCTTGATACTTAATTTACTGAGTTTTCTTGAGTCATGTGACTAACTGAATTCTATTGATCATGGCTTGACTGAGAGTATCTTGAATACTGACACTGGCTCTAGGCACATAGCTAAATTGTCGGGTATTAAATACCCCCAGGACTCGATAGCATGAAACTGACGAGACATGAAACTTCTTTGAACACATAACCATAGTCCACAATTCATAATACATCATTGAAGGATCTCATAAAGTATTCACAAGACATAAGCTTACACATGAATAGGAATGCATACTAACATAACATAATTTCACAAATCCATGTTTATGAGCATTCCACCAAATCATTACAAGACATAGCTAAGTCATAGAAGTCATTTTGAACATATAATTATAGCCGAAGTTCATCATTTAGATCAATAAAGGATCATAAAACACAATTCTACTCACTTGGGCATTTTATCAAACACATGGGATGTATATACTTGGGCTTAGGCATGAACATTAAACAATTACATCATGGCTATATTAATCAACTCAATTTCATGAAATTCAACCCACATGTTCACATAAATTCATGATAATCATTAAAGATCTCTACTTTTAATCACACAACAACATTAACATGGGTATATCCTAACCCACAACATGAAAAATCATGAATCAACTTTTTAAAGGAGGATTCTTGAAATCCAAGGGCAGAAGGGGACCTTGGATGAACAATTTACATACCTTGGGTGGAAATTTCTTGAAGCTTAATGGAGGTAAGCTTGAGTTCTTGATTTGAAGTTAATCACCTAGGGTTTTTTTTTCTTGAGAAATTGTGAAATAGTGAATGTATTTAGCCAAAAGGGGCTAAATTTTGTGTTATGAGGGCTGAAGGTTGGGGGAAAAAGACCTAATTACCCTTAAGGACGCAGTCATTTAATGACTGAAAACTGGGCACCGATGCAGTTGTCGATACAGCGTATCGATGGCATCGAAATGATACTAACGCATCATTCCATGATCGCGCCGTGTCTCAGGAGTTTGACCCTAGCAACCTGTAACAATATTAACTAATGCGATAGGTGACGCGACGCGCCAAGATCACGTTGGTCCATTATTTTGGGATTCTAAACGTGGTCTAAACGCGGTCTGAAAAATCTAAAACTTGTTCGGAAATACCTATTGACCTTCCTGATTATGAATTAACAAAAGTATAGACCATTAAAGGACATTAAGGTCGTGAAATGAGATTGCAAACTTTCAAAGGCTAAAAATAAACTAAGTTTGGAAACTTAGCTAGAATTTTCTAAGCCTGGGACCCCTTGACAAACTTAAAGGACTGAATTAAGCTAGAAATTTTGCGGGGTCTTATATTAACCCAAAGATGGAACTTTGAAACATCCATAAAAGAGAAACAAAGTTTCACAAGAACATTTATATTTTTCTTCTTAATAAGGTACGTAAACTCAAAAACATACATCTGAATTACAAAGTCTTAAAAAAAGTAATTGTTATACAGCAGAAGAATATTACAAATTCCATAAGTGGGTCTGGGGAGGGTTTGATATAGTTAGAAAACAAGGATGACATAAAGAGGTAATCGTCAATTTCTTTTATTGGTGACATAAAGGATAACAAAATAGCCATAGGTCCAACACCTTCAAGTTAACAGTTAAATATAAATCAGTACACCAAAGAGAATTTCTAGTCAAACATTTAGCATAACATTGGTTTCTTTCTATTCATATACACATTCTACAATGATATGTAGGAAAGCTTAAGACTATCATACAACACAACATAAATCTGCAAATTTTTTGTCCTCTTTACTACTTTTTGTTGTCTATGTATTATGCCAAAATAGGATTTCAGATTTTTACAGTACATTCTAACCAGAGCATCAAGCAATTCTAAATAAGATCATGACTAATAAGGCTTTAATCCTAAATAACACCACATTATAAGTGATCCAATTCTGGACTTTTCCACATAGAAATGAGTTTGAAATTTGAAGTCAATTTTGTAGGATCACAAACATAACAAGATATAGAAAAGTGCATGAAAACCTTCTCGGTGTTAGACCTGTAATCATTTGTAGGTATACCACACACTATAAAGCTTCAATATCTTATGCAGTTGCTCCACCTAGAGCATTTGTTAACAGTTACAGTATCGTAAACACCCTTCAGAACAAACTAAATTAAGTCATAATTATTGAGATATCGATAAATATTAGGTTTTAGATGATCTATCTAATTAATTTTAACCTACAAAGAAATGATGGAAATCTTTTTCAAAGTTAGGCTAGTACCTCTTTACGACCAAGCAGACAAAGACATGTATGCAAACATTTCATCCATGAGGTAATCTACATTCAATGATCAATACGTACTTCATAATTTGTAACACTTAGTAGTAGTTCTAGAGACCCGTACCAAAGTGAGATAACTCGACTTGAAAGAGGATGTTCTTTTTCAGGATTGTAAGTTGTTTTCAAATTCAAAATCAACGATCTGTATCATCCCGTTGTAATCAATCAATAAAGTAAATTTCTTAATATCTCTGTGCAAAGTAGCCCTCAAATGCTACTGCCCTGCAGGCAACTGTTGCATGCAATAATTTGTTGAAATAGGAAAAACACTTTCAAAATAGACAAGTACAATGGCAAACGTCAAACATAACTACTATAGAATTTTAATCTCAAATGATACGTCTCTTTTTCATTACTGGATAACTTTTTATCAAATCCTCAACAGAAAATGGGGTATTGTCACTATTATTTTCCATCAAATTCCCTTATTTATGCATAGTAAAATATCAAAATAACACCAATTAAAATATACTACATTCAAGATGAACCAATGTGATGATTTTGAGCAGAATATTTGAAAACGTGTTCATTGGACTGGTATTAATAATAGCTGAAATGTTAATCACATGAAAGCTTATATCATCACACAACGAACAAAAGACTTGTATGATTACCCAATAAAAGTTCAAGTAGTGTAGTTAGTTTAGAAAAAAATTACCGATGAAAGTGCAAAGGGCACTCGTCTCATGATAAATTGCAAATTTACGCACACATTCCTTGGACTCTAGAATTTTTCCCCAATTTCTAAACTTGATTATTTCTTAGTTCTGATGAATCCAAAAGAAGCCAACCTTAAATTATAGAGTCAAAAGAGGGAATGAGATATAAGCAATTGCTAATATTTGCTTAACAATAAACACACAGTTAAATTAGTCAGTACACTGTTATTTTCTTGAGGATAAATCTGAGGACATTTACTCCAGCCATTAATTTTAGCCATAAAATTGGGAGAGAGAAGTCTGAAAAAATAGAAATCAATTTGTTGTAAATGAAGAACCTACCTGAATCGATACTATTAAAAATCGAAATAAGAGGAATGAAGGTAATACAATTCTAGAAGAATCTGTTTCACTCCTTCATTCCAATCGCAAAATTTTTAACAGAGTGAAAATCTAGAAGCAAGTCATTCTATTTACAAATCAGATCCTAATATTCAATAAAAGATGCAAACCTCTAAGACTGAAAACAGATTAATAATAACATTAAAAAAATTCTTCCTAAGCCCTCTATGAGCGAATCCTCCTTACAAGCTTGAATGGTGAGGCTTCTTCACTCTTTCCATTGCTGGGCCAGACTTTCTTGCAGCCTTGGAGCCATTTTCACCAGTGGATTTGCGGGTAGTTCGCTTAGTAACGGTCATTTTGATTGTATGTTAATTATATAAAAGAAACAAATAGCAGATCTAGAAATGGTTTTGCTGTGGTGAGGGTAGTTAAATATCATCCACGTGTAATGACCATTTTGTCCTCAATAATGTACTTATTTACCATTCTGCCCTTGGTCGTCCTAGCAATGCCACTTTTATATAGTAGAAACTAGATGTGATTGGTCCATGTTAATATTTTTTGTTGATGTTGTATTCTAAATAGTTCTATAACTCACTTTAGTTCAATTTGTAGGTGTTGAAAAAAATTTGGTCGATTTCAAATGAAAAACATCAGTCAAAACAACAATAAAGATACAGGTGAATTCTATTAAACATGATTAGTTATGTTAAGATAAAAATATTGATAGGAGAAATTAGATGATGTAGCGAAGATTCAGTTGATTGGTTTCATATTCTGAAGGTTTAGCATTGGTGCAATAGCAAATGAATGATACTCCGATAGCAAAGTGCACATGAATTACCACCAGCATGATCGGGCATTTACCATATGTTTCAATTTGTTAAAGTGTGCCATAATCATACCACCATACATCTCCAATAAGACACTTTTTAGCAACATTTTTGCATGGGGTAAACTTGTTAAGAGAATATATCACACAACTTCTTTGAACGGATAACTAATTCAAACATTATTAAAATCTGCTTAATAGAAGGAACAAAATTTTGTTAGATAACTGAATAGCAAGTATGGAGAGGAAGAATTCAAAATATGATATTTGGCTTACAAATGAAAATAACTCGGCTAACCTAGGTTTTGCAAAATGATTTCAGCATCTACACATCATATCATCCTCATTATTTTCAAATAATTTCCTTACCAGAAGGTTCTAAATTACATTATTACCACTGCATATTGAATTAAAACAAAAGATGGCTAACAAAATGAGACTGATGCAAATTACGTATAGTCATTAAAAGAGTAAAAAAGCAAGAATCTTGAAATGCAGGAACTTATGAGAGTGCTTGATGGTCCCGGGGGATATTTTTATCTAACTGAATGAATTTTGATAACATTTTAGAAGTCACATTTGGAGTAATTCCAAGTTCAATGGCTATCCAGTAAAAAGGATTCACACCCATCATAGTGTGTATGCCGCCATAAAGAGAGAGATGGCCACAAACCAAAAAAATATCAAGTGAAATTACAATAGAGATGACCTTCTCTTTAAATTAAACCTTCCTATTAGCACTCTTAACTTCTAGTTGGAATGAGAGAAATGATTTCACAAGGTGCAGAACTCTAAATCCTCCTTCCATTTCCTATAATAAATAGAACTATCTCTACTTAAGTCACAAAGAGGAGACCCCAAACACAATAACTATTAGACAAATGATGAGGAAGATATAGTGCTACCAGCAAAAAGTGCAAATATCTTCAAAACATAAAAAAGTTATCTATTCGAAACTTTTAACCATGGGACTCGATCATGTTTCAGTCAATGAAAGGTGTTATTATACACTTGGATACAGTGAAGCATATAGATTAAATAATTAAAATTTGTCATATTGCCTAAAGAGTCAAATACATTCTCTATCGTAACTTTGATTTTTCACGAACATTCAAAAGGCATCCCTAAACACATGTATTTCCACATTAATCCTGCTAAAAATAAAAAGAGTTACCCAATAGTATCATGAATTCCAAGGATATCCCAGTCGGTATCCATACTCGTCACCTAATCATTGAGATTAGGCTTCAATAATATAACTATCTTATCTATTAAATATAATGAGTTTGGTTAGTATATCCTTATATTTCACTTTGTAGCCAAAGTATTGCCTATTTAAACTTTACCAAGAAGCATACGATCAACGACCTACTCCATCTTTAATCCAGTCAACTTGTGAACGTATCTTTCATGTTCATGTGTCACCAAAATTAAAGAAGTTAATAGAGATGGGCTGCGGACAATTCCAACATAGTAGTAGGAGCAAAAATGATAATTATAAATAATTAAGAAGATGAATATATTTTACCAAAGATAAGTGAACACAGAGAAAGAGAGAGAATGTGAACCCCTAAAAATTTCAAAAACTAATCTAAGCATTATTTTGTTAAAAAGAGGATTATGTATGAAGAAGAAAACAAAACTTAAACAAAATAGAGTTCCAGCAAAAAACCAGCAGCATTAGCACTAAACGACAATACAGGGGCGGAGCTAGCATATACTCGGGAGGTTCCACCTCCTTCAGTAAAAAATTACACTATTTATATAGGGTTAAAATTAGTTTTTATGTATATTACATAGTAGATATTGAACCTCTTCAGCTAGTTCGTCATATACTTTTGAACACACTTAATGAAAATCTTAGTTGTGTTACTGCTTGGGTAGTGTCACATCCACAAACAACAAAATAACATAAAATACAAAAATTATGTGAAAGGTGCCATCATCTTTTAGCAACAAAATTCAACAAACAATATTCTTTATAAAGCATACAACTTACCTCTTTGCCCGTACTGTACAAGGTTCACAATTTAGAACACGAAAACTGTCAAATTTAAGACATCCTTATTAATTTCAAAAACCAGGACTATTTTTAAGTTTCAGTTGTAAATACTACTCCTCTGTACCTAAACAAGTGTTTTTTAACTCTTTAGTGATTTTTTGATTATGTGAAAACTCTTTGTTTGATAAGGATAAAATTAAAAGAACATTATTAATCGTGTAGAACTATAGTCAAAAATAGAAACTAAATTTGTCGTAAGAGAGCTTACAAACATGTAAATCCAAATATGCATATATGTTGCAAACTCATAGATCAAAACATACACTAATATTGTAATTATACACAATTAATTAACATAAGCAACCAACACCGAAAAATGGTGGCTCTCAAGTGCCGCTAGTAACAAATATCTTCAAGTTGTAAATTAGAGTAATTCTCGCATTGAACCAATCCTAATAATATTAAGAGTTTAAACTACTCAAATAGTGCTTAGAATATTATCAAATTCAACAGAGTTTGCTAATCTTGTAATTGATGGTATGTTACCATTGACATACTGAGGAAGAAGTTTACTATAACGAAGAATGAGTTAACTGCATAAACAAAATGCTGCCAGAGATGTGATAGCAAAGGTGTGAATATCTTTCAGTTCATCCACTTCATAGGAACCCTTGAGTTTTTGGTGTAATATAATCAAAGAATAATAGCAACATCTGCAAATTATTAGTATAAAAAATCATAACAAATTGAACTCACCAGAAATAAGAAGTAGCTCAGTGAAAAAAAGACACTGATTAGGAAAACCAAAATGAAAGTGGGGCTTTGTCATTCTCACCTTGAATCTACGTTTCGAAAGGCATGTGTCCCATTGATTATGAAGAAGTTGACATGTATTATACAACACTATCTAATGAAAAATTTATCGGGGGTCTATCGGAAACAGCCTCTGTACCTCTTTAGGGGTAGTGGTATGGACTGCATACACTCTACCCTCCCCAAACCCCACTTTGTGGGAATATACTGGGTTGTTGTTGTTGTATCTAAGGAAAAATTCATTTGAAATTACAAAAGTGTCAGGTAAGCAAAAGCAAACCAAGAAAGGTGTTGAGATGTTATTCTCCTATAGTTAAACATGTTAACATAAAGTTGAATTTCTGTAGTAGAATAAATATTATGAACGGCTTAAAATGAGACATTTCTAATGGTTGGAAAGATTACTGACTGATAGAAAATTGCAATGTTATCCTTTTTTCTGGTGCATTGTTGGAGTTTCAGAAACTTCACACTAAAATACCATCACACTGGATACACGTATTGCTTATACTGATCTTCTATAATTTGTAGATTAGGTTAGGCCGTATTGTTTTCCCCTGTTTCATTGTCATTCTTATTACATTTAACTTAGATTTTTTGTGACCAAAAGCAAACCAAGAAAGGACCTAAATAATTGCAAAAATTAGCAGACAGGCTCCAATAAATAATTCAAATGATACACAGAGAAATGCTTAAACACAAGTTGAAAATATACGTTATTTATCTACTATACAAAACATAATCTATTAATTCTTGTAAGTTTTTTCACAGAAGCATCGACTATATAAATAGAAATTTTTCTTTCGTAGCATATCTTACATTAAAGAAATTATCGTTGTTGCAGTTCAACTCCAACCAAAACAAGATATTTTTATGGGGGCTCTAATTTTTCAAAATTTAACATCCAAGTCAAATTTCAATGCCTAACTTTCTTCTGCATACAACATATGTATAAGAGAATCATCTAATCTTTGAAAGCATCAAGCCTAGAACTTATGTTGTCTACTCTTCTTTCAACCGTGTCTAAGGTAAAACAAACTGTTAAATTTGAACAAAGTAGTTGCTTCACCAAGTGTATAGTGTATCATGTTTGAAGATTATGTAGATACCATTTTATAAGCTCCCTCCTTAAAGGAAAGACTTCAGATAAAGTAGGACACAGGAAGTAGCATCTTTTCAGATTAAAAGTGGCTAGCGACCAGCTTATCTATTGACATCTTATATCCGTATCTTGTATTAAATCCCTTCGTTATTCTGACTAAGTACAAACTGTTTGGTTCCTATAGTTCATAAAATGTATCATACCAAAAGCTCTGACAATTTTTATCTCCTTTATAATCTTTTTGTGAACCTTGATAATAATTTTAGTCTTTGCATGAGAAAAAAAGAATATTTAAATGTTTCATCTAATTCAGTCATTAAAATTACTTTCTTCACTTTCTATATATGTGTTCTTTTACGAGGAAATAGATCAAATACATAAGGGACTTACTGCTCCAGCTGATCAGTGAATGGACTTTAAAACATTGAGCTCAAGTATGCCTCTACAAAATAGTTAAAGAAGTGGCATACATCATAGAATATCATTAGCACTTAAAGATTATGCATTTGTCAACAAGGAAGGTTAATAAGGATACATTTGACAACCATTAACAATGACACCAAAAAGGCCTAGAAATGCCTTGAGTTCAACCATATTAGCACTTCTCACAAAAAACGCCTGCATAGAACATGAAATAAAAGTATTAACAATGTGAAACACGATAGCCAACTGGAGAAACACGACCAAGAAAGAAACAGTTCATAGAAAAAAAGGGCATTGCATTGGACAACAAATCAACCCTACCTGAGTAACAAATAATATTTGAGAACAAAAATTTAGGGTTTCACAGTTATCAATAAAAGCTAGTGAATACTCACTGTTATCGCTTACCTCACTGAGATTACTCACTACATACAACGTGGCTCCAGCAATTACAATTATATCCTCTTTGACAGGATTTCTATGACCTACAACAATAAGATATTCAGTATTATTTTTCAAATAATAGGCAGGCTTAATTCAAGTTAAATAGAGCTAGCATATAACTAAAGTGCAAGATCACTAAATGAGAAGAATCAATTGATTACGCCCTTTCCAAAAAGTAGCAGATGAATATGATCATACATAAAAAGCAACATAAGAAATAAAATGAGCATGCAGTGAAGCCACATGAACACTTAACGTCAAAGGGAACAAGTAGTGTAACATTATTACTTGTTCGATCTGCGACACGTACATCTGGAAAGATCACTAGGATAAGACCAGCAATACTGATGGCAACACCAACTAATTTTTTGGGTCTGTATGTTGTCTTCAAGAAAAATAACGTAAGAAATAAAAAACATGAAATTACCCAGCAATCCAGTAACATCACACTTATTAGGGATTTGTACTGATAAGCCTTCAAATCTTCAAAGCAAAGATAATAGAAAATGAATGTGCGCGCTCAATAACAAATGTGGAGTTCTAATGTGATAAGAAGAGTATTAATAAGAGAGAAAGAGGATATCAATTGAGAGCAAAAAAGGGGAAGAATACTCAGCTCTCAATTTCCTCTATAATCATGTTAACCAAAAACTTAACCCCTTTTTATTATTTCTTCAACTTCAAAATCATAAATTCCAATATAATCAAATTCTGATGATTCCACCAGATTACCGTGAAGAGTATTTAAAACCTTTATCAGCAAATACCTCATTTTGCACAATTCTTTATTTTTTGTTTTCAAATTTTCTTTATTTTTTTTAATTAGGGAGTACCTGAAAAGAATGTGGTGATAATGAAGAACTTGCAAGATGAAAAAGAAAGAAAGTGAAGGAGAGATTTTTGTGGAACCTCATAAGATTTGTATTCTAACTAATCTATAAAGGAAGAGTTTTGTTTCCTTTTTCACTTAGTTGTCCTTGGCCACATATACGTTAAAATAGAATCTAATATTGATTAAGAACAAACATACTTTTTCAAATGGAGTATAGAATTAAGATCTATTCCTCATACTTGATCCCATATCATCACACTCTAGTGCACATAGCTTATTAAACTCAAACAAAATTTAATAAAAATTAAGAGAAAATAAAAAAATCGATAAAGAGTTTACCAGAAATTAAAAATTGAAAGAACAATTTGATATGAAACAAATTTCGAGGAACTAAGAAGATGAATTAATCTGGGAGAAGGCTAGAAGATTAGAAAGATGGATGGATTTTGAACATACAAAGAGAGGAGAAAGATTTGCAGAAACCATTGAAAGAGAGGAAATTCGGCATTTCTGTAAATTGCTCTGTTCATCAATTAATAGAGAATGGATCTGAATACTTTGAATACAAATGTGAACCCACAATTTCAACAGATATCCCAATTTAAAACCTTAATAAGAGCAACAAAGAAATAGTAGAAAGCGAGAACTAACTAATTCATAGAATGATGAGAAACAAGCAAAGCGCAGAAGATTTAACTTATGTTTCGGAGAGAAGAAATAGGCTCTAAATTTCAACGAAAGATCGAGAACTTTGGAGTGCTAAAAGATTCAGTGGAAATACATAGTATTCCAGCTGTGATGTAGTTGTGGAGGTTTCATCGGAGGATGAGGACTGCGGTGGTGAGGGGGGGTGGGGAAGAAGCAGGAGTTTCTAAGTTTTTGTTTGAGAGAAATAGTGCTGGGTATGTGGAATTGGTGGTCATCTATGGCTAAATAAAAAACTGAATTGTTCTTGAATAGGGGAAATAGAGATTTTTTTGTTAATGTGAAATTACTCTTCTACCCTTGGTCTTTTTTTTGCTTCACATTTCTATATAGCAGTAATATTGTTAATGACTTATATAGCAGTAATATTGTTAATGACTTAGAATATTTTCTTTGTTTCAACTCTTTCTTTCATTCATATAATTACTCTCTTTTGTATAGTGAATATAACTGTAGACTTAGAATATTTTCTTTGTCTCAACTCTCTCTTTCACTACTACACACTATAATTTTTTTCACACTTATTATATTTCTTGTACATCCAACAACATGCAAGATCACCTCTATTTATAGGTGAGGTATTCATCCTTCTATTGAATAGGAAAAATAAAGAGGGGGTGGTAAAGAGAAAAGATCAGTAGTCTTTAGGTTACAAGAGTTACAAGAAACTAATGGCACTAATAGTCATGAGAGTTACAACAAAATAATGAGAGAAGTTACAAATTACTAAAGGCCACATTTTACCACCATTAACAATTAGAGTAATGTGGGTAGATAAATAGTCTTGTTATTACATATGTTACATGCAACTAATGACCATTGAGTTACAACAACTAATGGTCATATGAGTTACAAAACATAATGTGGTATATTATGAAGTTACAAGAATTATCAAAATATAATGACACCACTTTCTCCACTTTATGTCCATAAATTATCATGCAAATTAAGATTTTAATATTAAAATGCATAATAACACCAACACTCCGCCACTCGTTTTAATATTTAAATAAGAGAGTTCACTAATTTAGTTGAAGGAGGACTATTGTGCATAATGAAGGTGTGCTCTACATTGAACCTCCACTTAGTAAAATAATAAACTCTACTTGTGCATAAAATATGAGATATGTGGCTAGTTGTATTTGGCTGAAATTGTGTAAAAGTACTTAAACAGGTTATACAAGCAAATCGAGTATATTTACTTTAAAACAAAGTTGTGGCTTGTTTTACTAAAATAAATCAAGTTGTACTTAAAAGTATTTTTGATGCAAAATGAAAAAAAAAAATTGGTGCTATTTGTTGAAATAAAAAATCAAATTATTATTTGTTAACTCCATCGTGGAGGTTGAACTAATTATTTTAGATTCAACTAGTGAAAAGGTGAATTAATCAATCACTTCTTTGAGAAATTAATTTCTCTAGTTTTGAGTTATTATGATAGCCCCAATATTATTGATAATGTTTGAAGTTGTTATTGCAACATTAAATTCAGACCCGTGAGAACAAAATAATATTGTGATATTATATTTGATAAGTGGTACCACTAACATTGAGTATGTCAAATTATGTGATTATCTTGCAGATGAACTAAGCAAGGTCTTGGCAAGATAAAAGGTTTGAATTACATCAACAGGAAGGAAGAAAGCCTATAAAAAATCATGAGTCATATATGAGAAAACCCAATCTGGGGACTAGAAATCCTATAACCAGGTTCAATGGGAAGAATGAATCATATCCTGACTTGGTGTGAGATGTACTATTATTTAATATTTCCTATGATGTGAGTGCATTTTGTTCCTGTAATGATTTGTGAAGGTTGAGTCTAAGAACTCTTAATGAAAATCTGTATTTCGTATGAGTCGGGTGTCGAAATTACAGGACCATCCTTGACAGATTTCACCTATGTGAGTATGGAAGTAGGCCATTTCCTATGAGAATGAGGCTTATTCTAAAAAAACACTCGTGAAAAAAGGGGATAGCATATGGCCGTAATGTGTTGTCTATTAAAGCTTATGTCAACACCTTGATTGTTGTGTGTAAGCAGTAATATTTTATTTTTCTTAAACAGTTATAGTTCAAGTCTGAGACCACTACTGACTCCGGAGTAAAGTTTATTGTTTTACTAAGTGAAGGTACAATGCAGAGCACATCTTCATTATGCACAATAGTTTTCCTTCAACTAAATTGGTGAACTCTCTTATTTAAATATTAAAATGAGTGGAAGAATGTTGGTGTTATTATGCATTTTAATATTAAAATCTTAATTTGAATGATAATTTATGGACATAAAGTGGAGAAACTGGTGTCATTATATTTTGAACTCTTGTAACTTCTAACACTTTATCTTTTCATAATCTACCACATTATGTTTTGTAACTCATATGACCATTAGTTGTTGTAACTCTATGGTTATTAGTTGCATGTAACATATGTAATATCCAAGACTATCTATCTACCCATATTACTCTAATTGTTAATGGTGGTAGAATGTGGTCTTTAGTAATTTGTAACTCCTCTCGTTATTTTGTTGTAACTCTCATGGCTATTAGTGCCATTAGTTTCTTGTAACTCTTGTAACCTAAAGACTATTGATCTTTCTTTTTTACCATCCTTCTTTATTCTTTCTATTCAATACAAGGATGAATACCTCTCACCTATAAATAGAGGTGGTCTTGCATGTTATTGGATGCAGAAGAAAATATGATAAGTGTGAAAAAAATTATAGTGTGTAGTAATGAAAAAGAGAGTTGAGACAAAGAAAATATTCTAAGTGTACAACTATATTCACTATAGAAAAGGGGGTAATTATATTAGTGAAAGAAAGAGTTGAGACAAAGAAAATATTCTAAATCTTTAACTATATTCACTATACAAAGAGAATAATATATGTTGATGATGGAGCTTTGAACTCTTCAACTAATCTGAGGTTGCTTGAGTTATACATCTTTGATAGACTGTTATATCCTGCAGGGGACAAGTCACGAGATACACTGTTGGATTGGTGTAAATTATGGTATAGTGGGCTTGAATTTCCTTAAAGAGAGCGAGATATCCTCGCCTCTGCCAGGAAGAAAATTATTTTATTTTCTTCACTTTTGTTCATTTTATTTTCAACTGTAATAATTTATTGTAATTTGTGGTATATTACGCCAACAATAAATAATTTAGTGGGACCATTTTTTTACAAAAAAACGCACCTTTATTTTCTGTTTTCTTTGTTTTAATGCCATGTCACCATTAAGGGTGACATTTATTCACTTCAAACAGATTTAGGGGTAAATAATTGTCAATGAAGTTAAAGGTTAAAGTAAGTTGAGCGGAAAAATTGAGGGAATTTTATGATTTTACTCAACTTTCAAATCATTTCAACTTTTCGTTTTCCTCTCTCTGTTTTCCTCCTCTTCTTTCTTACTAGTCTTCCACTATTCGTTGTCCTCCTCCCCCTTCTCCTGCTTCTATGTCATATTTGGTTCAATCTCTTAACAAGCCAAGGACAATGGTCAATATCCCCCGCGAAGAAGGTTGTCAAATCTGGGATGCCCTCTCACATTTAGCAGCGAGAGTGGAGAATGTGCACAACAAGACTTCTTGCATGAAAGTCCATATTTGAGAAACGTAAAGAAGAGCATGAACGTTTACTCTAGGAAATGGTATGCTCTGTTCCAATTTAGATGGCGTGATGAACGAAAACAGTCATTTGGTAGCTCAATTGAAATTTAAGAAACATCTTAAGGTAGAAAGGTTTAACTAAGATTTAAGAAACATTTTCACAGTCATTACATGGTTGAGAACCAAAAAGGGCGCGAAAACCTAAACTTCTAAATACAATTAAAACATATTAAGTAAAGCTAACTTAAAGAAACACGAACAAAGAGACTATAAATTGGAAACAGAACCAAACAAGCTTAACCCTACTACCTTCTAAAACAAATTTCACAATATGGAGGTAAAATTGCAGTACAATAATAACTTGCAGGATTTCCAAAGTACTGGGTTCTATTCATCAATAATCTTTTGAGATGCATTGATCAGTTTGTTGCTGAAATCCCAAAGATTCCGAGCTAACACTTCGTCTTCTGCAAGCTTGCTTGGCTTATACTCATTGCAATCAACAAAGTACTTTCCGGTCACTCCCTTCAAACTTGGATGCAGGGCGACATAACAAGTTGTAGCTGCCCCCTGTAAAATAAATCAGTTTTGAAATTAATCAGCATTTTTCAGCGTGTAAATGTAACCAGACATTCTTCAGATCTGAGCTACGTCAATTTTTGGAGGGTCATAGCGATGTAGTTGTTACCTGAGGGACATTCTTCCAGAGTAAACAAGTGAAAACCCTTATGATTCCTACCAATAACAAGAAAAACGAATTCCAATTAAAGCACAGTAAGTCCTCAAGATAATGTTCCGTACGAGAGTTATATATACGTACTCATCAGGAAGGCTGAATGTCTCATGAGATTTGTCATTATCAAACCCGGATGAACTGAATTTACAGTGATATTTGCTCCCTCTTCCTGCATTTCAAGACAGAATGCATTTCTAATACACCTCAGTTTTTTTTATTTTTTTAAAAAATGGCATTCTTTAATTTATCTCAAATTGAAGTTAATGAAATAGACAACAACACATTAGCTTACCTGCAAGCGGCGTGATAGCTCGTTGGCATGTAGTAAGTTAGCTAATTTGGATTGTCCATACGCCACTTTGTCCTGATAACTGATCATTGAAATGAATAATCACAATGTAGAAATTGATTTCACTACCTTCCATCGCTAAATGACATTGTGAAGGTTACCTGTTTTTGTCGTTGATATTGTGGAATTCAATTCCTTTGCGAGGGCAAACTAGGTGAGCTACTGATGACAAGTTCACAATCCTACCTTCAATACCAGTAGCTTTAGCTGTTTCCTTCATTTTGTCTAGAAAAAGGCTAGTCAAGTAGAAATGACCTGAAAATTTCCCCCAAAAAGAGTAACGAAATCAGCCATACTATGATAAATATGATCTCTCCAAAATTTTGATGTTAAAATTACACGTCATACCGAGATGATTGGTGGCAAACTGCATCTCTATTCCGTCCTCAGAAAGCTGAAATGGACAGAACATGATACCTGCATTGTTTCTATTTTCGCAAAGTTCGTTAAGAAAAACTGAAGTATATATAGACTCTTACCGCACTCAAAAAACTGACTATTCTTGTAAATAGAATATAAACTCCGCCTATGACTAAAGAATTAATTATTCTAGAAAAACTGTAGCAGTAACAGATGCAAGATCCAATAATGAATCAAAATACACAATGGATGAGGATCGATTAAATTACATTAAGATGTTGAGAGGAAGATTAAGTGCAAGGAAGTTATCTGCAAATGCCTTGACCGATTTCAATGAGCTGAGGTCGAGTTTCAGAATATCAATGTGTGCAGCTTTGTTTTCGTTCAAAATGTGCTGTTTAGCTTCATTTGCGGTCTCCATGTTTCTTGCTGCAATAATGACATGGGCGTTCCTCAGAGCTAAAACCCTTGCTGTCTCTAATCCAATGCCGCTTGCACCTCCTGTGTACAAAATGTATTATCGTATAAATGCAAATTACTTCAAACTTACCAGAAGCACCACAGGATCTATCGTCATTGACGGTAGATTCAGAATCTAGAAGTACGTTGTGAGTTCTGAAATATATATCTAACCCTGTCTATATTAGTTTTTGTGCATATATAGAGGATTCAACCCCAAAACACTGGGTTTCGGTGAACTCACACTTATTATCGTATCTGCCACGGATAAACACTTCAATGTAACATTTTAACGGTGCAAGTCTTGGTAAATTTCTCCTTTTCTGGTTAAATATCTGCTGGCAAGTGTTGACTCTTGAAGGGTACTGATTTTGTGTGATGCTAACTGCTGTCAACTTGGCATCTTGGTCTTTATATTTTGTTATAATCTGTAAATTATTTTGCTGTAAGTTCTAGATATTTAGAAGGTAGTTGTAGTGTGTGGTGGTGCATAATTTCAGCACAACATTAGGAGACATGTTTCTAGGTTTTGAGGAATATTTCAAACCACTTGTATTATATATTTTGCTGTATATTGTATGAATGTAGATTACTACAACTTCTCAGATTTTTCCTCTCTTTCTTCATGTCTGTTTCTCTTTCTCTCCTTCAATTGGCATCAGAGCAAGACTGATCTTTAAGGGACTGTTTTTTCTGAGAAAAAAAAAACAGCAAAGATCACCCAACAAGCTTAACTTGTTCAAGTCTCTTTCTGTCCAGTTCTTTTTTGACATGGCATCCATTAGCTCTTCTCTTTCACCTCCTATCTTTAATGGCGAGAATTACCAAGTTTGGGCTATAAAGATGAAGACATACTTGAAAGGTCTTGGTTTATGGAAGTATGTTGAGGAAGACAATGCTCCAGAACCTTTGAGAGCAAACCCAACTCTTCAGCAGATTAGAAAGCATGAAGAAGAGATTGCAAAAGGTCCAAAAGCCTTGTCTTTCAGCAACCGTCTCCGAATCAATTTATACAAGGATAATGGCTTGTGAAACTGCCAAAGAAGGTTGGGATATGCTGAAGCAAGAATTTCAGGGGAGTGATAGGACAAGACAAATGCAAATATTGAATCTAAGAAAAGAATTTGAGATATTAAGGATGAAAGAGACTGAAAAAGTGAAAGATTATATTGTTAAGGATGAAAGAGACTAAAAAAGTGAAAGATTATATTGACAGGATGATGAAAAATTTTAATCAGATTCGATTGTTGGGAGAAAAAATAGAAGAGCAGAGAATTATTGAGAAGGTGATGGTGACACTCCCAGAGAAGTTCGAAGAAAAAATCTCCTCAATAGAAGATACGTAGGATATGTCTCATGTCATGTTGAATGAACTATCCAACGCTCTTCAAGCTGTGGAGCAAAGAAAATATTTTAGAGAGGAAGAGAGCTCAAATGAAGTTGCTCTTGTGGCTGCTCAAAAGTCTAAAGCTCAGTCTGATGGTGAATTAAAAGGGCAATTAAATAGAAGACATGGCAAGGAGAAGAAGGAGCAATATAATAACAAAGTGAGATATAGAAAATCAAAGTATCCACCTTATCCCTATTGTAAAAAGACCAATCATATGAAAAAGTTTTGTTGGTACAGACCTGGAGTTCAATGCAAGGTCTGCAAACAGTTTGGTCATGTGGATAAGGTCTGCAAAACAAATCAAGCCCTACCAGCTCAAGTGCAGTCAACTCAAGTTGGTAAAAATATTGAAGATCATGAAGAGAAGTTGTTTGCAGCTTCTATTATTGGAGAATGCAATATAGCTTCTCAAGATCATGATATGTGGCTTGCTGATAGTGGATGTACACATTATATGACAGCTAACTTGAATAACTTTGAACGTTTGGACAAAAACTATTTTTCCAAAGTCAGAGTTGGAAATAGCAGACTCTTAGATGCAAAGGGCAAAGGAGCAATTGTTGTTCAAACTCCATCAGGTATAAAGCATATCTCTGATGTATTATTTGTTCCTAAAATTAGCCAAAGTCTTCTAAGAGTTGGTCAGTTGCTTGATAACAATTATGCCCTTTTATTTAAAGATAAAACATGTGAAATCATGGATCCAACTGGTATAAAATTGCTCATGGTCAAAATGCTCAATAGAAGCTTTCCTCTTGATTGGAAACATACTGAGATTGGAGCTTATGTCGGCATACAAGTTGACAGTTATGTCTGGCATAAAAGGCTTGGTCACATCAATTTTAAGTCTTTATAAATGATGCAAAATAAGGAACTTGTGACAGATTTGCCTTCCATAAATGAAAACTCTAATGTATGTGGAGTGTGTCAAATTGGGAAGCTAAGTCAATCACCATTTCCTATGAATCAAGCCTGGCGAGCTACTAAAAAGCTCCAACTAATACACACTGATGTGTATGGACCTATGAGCACTCCTTCTTATAATGGCAGCAAATACTTTCTTTTATTCATTGATGACCTTACAAGGTTTTGTTGGGTTTATTTTTTGAAGCAAAAATCTGAAGAATTTGTCGCGTTTAAAAAATTTAAAGCAACCGTTAAAAACCAATATGGCTCTTTGATAAAAATCTTAAGGTCTGATAATGGGACTGAGTTCACTTCTAATCAATTGAAGGATTTCCTTCAGAAAGCAGGAATTCATCATCAACTTACTGTTACTTACACACCACAACAAAATAGTGTAAGTGAAAGGAAAAATAGGTCCATTATGAATATGGCTAGGTGTCTTTTATTTGAGAAATGGTTGCCTAAGGTGTTATGGGCCAAAGCTGTCAATACCGTTGTCTATCTTTAGAATAGATTGCCGACGAGAGCCGTTGAAGGAAAGACGTTATATGATGCATGGATTGGATCCAAGCCATCAGTCTCACATCTTAAAGTGTTTGGTTGCATATGTTACTCTTACATTCCCGAAGTTAAAAGGGATAAACTTGATCAAAGCGCCGATGTTGGAATATTTGTAGGCTATAACAGCACTTCAAAAGGCTATAGGATTTTAAATCCTATTTCACAGCGAATACATGTGAATAAAAGCGTTAAGTTTGATAAGAATGCTATATGGGATTGGATGAATATGGTTGTTTCTCCTTTAAAGATCACTAATCAAGAACAAGGTGTCCAAGAAGAAGAATCGATTCCAGATGAAGAAGATTCTGATGATTTTGCAGTAAGAGGTACCAGATCAATTGAAGACATATATAGCAGATGCAATGTTGCTATATTAGAGCCAACAAGTGTAGACAATGTATTGCAAATTCCAGAATGGAAGGCTGCCATGGAGGAGGAGCTCAATGTGATTAACAAGAATGATACATGGGTACTTGAACCTAGACCTCATGACAGGGAGATTCTTGGAACTATATGGGTGTTCAAGACTAAGTTGAACTCGGATGGCACACTCAATAAGTACAAAGCGAGGCTGGTCGTAAAAGGGTATGCCCAACAACATGGAATTAATTTTCTTGAAACGTTTGCACTAGTTGCAAGGTTTGACACCATTAGATTACTTCTTGCAGTTATAGCACACCAAGGGTGGCAAGTATTTCAACTGGACGTAAAGTTCGCTTTTCTTAACGGGTTTCTTGAAGAGAAAATTTATGTAGAGCAGCCTGAAGGTTTTAGAGGATCTGGCGATCAGGTATACTTGTTAAGAAAAAGCACTTTATGGCTTGAATCAGGCACCTAGGTCCTGGTATGCACGAATAGATAGTTACTTACTGAATTTGGGGTTCAATGGAAGTTGCAATGAAGCAACCTTGTATATCAGACCTCAAACTGATGAATTTCTCGTAGTTTTCCTTTATGTTGATGATTTGTTGGCGACTGGAAATAGCACAAAGTCTATCATAGACTTCAAATAGCAAATGAAGAAGGTTTTTGACATGAATGATCTGAGAAAGATGACTTATTTCTTGGGAATGAAGGTTAGTTAATCTTTTCAAGGAATTTTTATTGCTCAGAAAATATATGCTGCCAAAATATTAAAGAAGTTTTATCTTGACAAATGCAAACCAGTAAGTACGCCTGCAGTTCAAGGAGAGAACTAATGAAAAAAAATGAATCTGGTTTGGTTGATTCTTCTTTTTTTAGAAGTTTGCTTGGTTCTCTATTGTATCTATCTGCCACGAGGCCTGATATTATGTACATAACAAGTGTGTTGTCAAGATTTATGCATTCACCAACTAAAATTCACCTCAAAGCAGCAAAAAGAATTTTGAGTTACATTCGGGACAGCATTGATCATGGTTTATTCTATAAAATAACCGCATCTATGAAATTGTTGGGGTTCACTGATAGTGACTGGACTGGGTCACAAGATGACATGAAAAACGTTTTTGGATATTGTTTCACTTTAGGATCAAGTGTCATTTGTTGTTGCACAAAGAAGCAGGGGTCTGTGGCTCAATCAACTGCTGAAGCAGAGTACGTTGCTGCCTCTGGTGTTGTTAATCAAGCCTTATGGTTGGGAAAAATTTTGATCAACTTGGCATTTCAGCCAAGTAAAGCAACAGAAATCCTTTGTGATAACAAGTCTCCAGTTGCTATGGTAAAGAATCCAGTCTTTTATGGAAAGACTAAACACATTAAAATCAAATATCATTCCATTCGAGAAGCTGAAAGGGAGAATGAAGTTCAGATTCTGCATTGTTGTGGTGAAGATCAGCAAGCTGATATTTTTACAAAAGCATTACAGAAACAGAGATTTGAGCTTCTTAGAGCTAAGCTTGGAGTAACCAACAACACTTGCATCAAGGAGGACTGATGAAGGGTACTGATTTTGTGTGATGCTAACTGTTGTCAACTTGGCATCTTGGTCTTGATATTTTGTTGTAATCTGTAGATTATTTTGCTGTAAGTTTTAGATCTTTAGAAGGTAGTTGTAGTGTGTGGTGGTGCATAATTTCAGCACAACATTAGGAGACATGTTTCCAGGTTTTGAGGGATATTTCAAACCACTTGTATTATATATTTTGCTATATGTTGTATAAATGTAGATTACTGCTACTTCTCAAATTTTTCCTCTCTTTCTTCATGTTTGTTTCTCTTTCTCTCCTTCAACTCTTCCTTTCCTTAATTTCTGCATATACCTTTCATTCGCTGAACAATGTAAGTTACAATTTCTCCACACCCTTCATCCTCAGTTCCTCACCCGAATATCAATGTAAATGTACGGTCTTAGCCTATACATTCCTTTTTGCCTTTTTGAACGAATAAAGAACCTCAAAAACTATTGAACAATACTTTCGACTTATTTGTTCATGAGCACCAAAAAATAAGTAAGAAAATCGTTCATAGACATTATGCGTTCTTTCAATATTTTCCCAGACTTCTTAAGGAAAATATTTTCTTCAAACCAAACACACTGGGTAAATTTCATCCATGGTCACTTAACTTTGTATCTATTACGCATAAGTCACTTTTCTTTCATTCATTTTATCCATTGTCACTTAACTTTGTATCTATTATGCAAAAGTCATTTTTCTTTCATTAATTTCATCCATGGTCATTTAACTTTACTCCGACCATCACAAAAGTTACTATGACCGGATTTTACAATAATTCCATCGAAAAAATGATGTGGCAACCTTAATTAATTCTTAATTTTAATTTAAGTGAATATCTAATATATTACTCATATCTTGACCTTTTTTATATGTGTACAACCCAATTTTCCTTATAGATTATTTAATGAAAGAATACCAATTTTTTAATGGATTAGATTACCTAATGAAGACTATTTACATAAAAAATTTTGGTTGATATTTTTATGAAATATTTCATAGTATTGCATTCATCTTCCAAAAAGGTGCATCGAAAAAGAGTGATAAACAAGACAAATTCTTCAAAACACATAAAATAGAAATACATGTATGATATTTTTTTAAAAAAAAAATTATTTTAATTCTTTGAAGATAAATCAACATGTTAAAGATAGTTTTAAAATAAAATCTTTTTAATTGTGTCATTGAATAAGTATTGTCAAAATTTGTACAAATAATGTTATATTAACATACAGTTTTGTTAATAAAAGTTATAAAATATAATTACTTTAATAGATAAAGAAATTATAGGATATCTATTTATATTTATAAATTAAATTAATTAAACAATATGTAATTTATCAGAAATTGAATATTATAATAAAAATTTTAAGAGAATTAATTGATTAGTTAAACAACTAAAAATACAAAGACAAACTCAATAAATAGAGTAGTTTATCATATTATTATGATATACCGAATGCAAAGACTCAAGTGGCAAGAAAAATAATGTATGAAAAAAATAATTTTATCAACTACATGTCATAATTTTAAAGGGAGAAAAATAATTTTATCAACTACATGCCATAATATATTAGTGGAAAAATATAATTTACCAACACATGTCTCAAATTTAGAGGATTTTAAGAATATATAAGTATAATTTTATTTCATAAAAATATAAATCAAATTTTTTTATGTAAATAGTTTTCAATAGATAATCTAATCTATTAAAAAATTGATATTCTTTTATTAAATAATCCATAAGGAAAATTGGGTTATGCACATATAAAAAAGGTCAAGATATGAGTAATATATTATATATTAACTTAAATTAAAATTAAAAACTAATTAAGGTTATCACATCATTTTTCCGATGGAATTATTGTAAAATTCAATCATAATGACTTTTGTGATGGTCGGAATAAAGTTAAATGACCATAGATGAAATAAATGAAAGAAAAGTGACTTTTGCTTAATAGATAAAAGTTAAGTGACCATGGATGAAATGAATGAATGAAAAGTGACTTTTGGGTAATAGATACAAAGTTAAGTGATCATGTATGAAATTTACCCCAAACACACTCTATTAGTTGACTTTTTTTTCTCTGTTTCCCTCTTAAATTCTATATACTCCCTCCGTTTAAAAAAGAATGACCTACTTTTCTTTTTAGTCCATTTCAAAAAGAAAAATTCCTTTTCTTTTTTGGCAATACTTTAATTTCAACCTTCCACATGGCATGTTTAGGACAACAAAATTAAAGGGGATTTTGAGACATTTGACACAACTTTAATTTAAGATCACAAGATTCAAAAATCTTCTTTATTTTTTTAAACTCTGTGTCAAGTCAAAATATGTTATTTTTTTTTTTAAACAGATGGAGTTTGTCAAATGTCCTAAAGGTGGTGGAAAAAAAAAAGACGGTCTAAAGGTTACACAAGTATAATTAATGATAGAGATTTTCATAACACAAACCAAACACGTTCCCCTGTTCTTATTATCTCTTTCACAAATTAAAAAGATTAGTTAAAAAAATTAAGCTCATGCAAAAAAAAAAAAAATTACTAATGTTACAGTCTTAACTAAACCCTCTCTAATTAATGTCGCTTTTGCATGCTCTTCTAGTGATCATGCTTATAGTAAATTTAATTGATGGAATTTTAAATTTTAGCTCTGCCTATTATCTGGGTTACAATCTAATAAACTGTATGCATGATCGACAGCAGTATGATCAGCCATTAGTGAAAACACAGGCGCTGCTTTCCAACCCAAATACCGACCACTTGGAGGTGGATCCACCTTGTCGATTTCGACACGTGGCATTAATATGTGTCAAATTTAAATAAAAGGGTAGATATAAACTCATACCTTTAAAAATAATTTTAATTCTGACTAGTACTTTTGATATTATTTGACTTGACATAGAATTTATGAAATGTTTTTCTTTTTAAAATGTGTGATCATAAAAGTTTTAGATATTTGTTATGCTTTAACACATTTCATCAAGAAGTGACTTTTAAAGTTAGAATTTTTTCTAATTACAAAATTGTGGGCTTTTTTTTTATACGGACTAAAATGAGCACATAAATTTGAAGAAATGTACTTATTAATTAAAAAATACACAATAAATGTGAAACAAACCTGTAATAATAACAGTGAAAGGGGTAGCATCAATGCCTTGAGTAACCTCCTCAGCAGTAGAAGCTGATCCAAATCCACTTGCTCCTCTTCTTCCTGTTATCAACCTCAACATCTTCCCTTTTGAAGAACAATCAAATTATTGTGTTTTTTTTCTACAAGAGAAAGAGAAAGATTGTAAGTTGTGATGTGAAGTGATCAAAAAGCAGAACCTATAATATGTATATATATATACAAATTAAAGTGGTGCGGGGAACGAAAAGATCGAAATAATTAAAGATAGAAGTTAGAAGTGGCAAAATGGACAATGATTGTGACAGTGGGTTACGTTTGATATATAGAGTGCAAAACAAAAATGAGAAAGTAAGATTTTGGGAGATTGTTGGTAGTAAATTTGTTAGACAAAACGACATGTACACGCATACAATGTTCCAATCGGTTACTCCCTCCTAAATTACCCTTCACTAGCTTCTCAACTGTTTTTTCATATTTAGGTTGAACAAAAAAAGGGATGTCATTAGTGATGGAATCAATTTTTTTTTTTTTACTAAATGATACTCCTCCGTTTAAATAAGAATGACCTAGTTTGATTTGACACGAAGTTTAAGAAAATAAAAAGACTTTTGAATCTTGTGGTGTTAAATTAAAGATATGTCAAATGTAGCAAAATGTCCGTCAATCTTATGATCTTGAACATGCCATGTGAGAAGTTAAAATTAAAAAGTTGTTAAAAAAAGAAATGAATTATTCTTTTTTAAACGGATTAAAAAGAAAAATAATCACAGAGCGAGTACAAAATATGAAAATTTAATACACGAAAAAGATAAGGGGATTTAATATTTATTTAATATTTATTTGTAGTAACATATTTTCCGGTGATGGGGATTGCGTCTAGCCCCGCCCATGCATTAAATTGTCTTCTAAATATTTAATAATGTAAGAAAATAGATTTAGCTACATGTATTATGTATACTATATATTACGGTGTAATTTTCTTTTTTAATACCATCACGATTCAAAAGATATTCACATATAACTCTTTATAAGAAGAGAAGGAAATTTGTAATCTTGAAAATGAGCACATTATACTTTATATAAGACAAAAGCAATTTAATTATGTAGAAGAATTAACCTCATCGATGAATATTAGTGAACTACTTACCTCAACAACAAATCTCTTATGCTAAAAGTTATGATTTCAATAAATTCATAACCAAAAAGTTATTTCTGTCCATTACATGGAGGGGAGCATGATCCCTTTATGTACATACATTTAGGTTTAAAGTATAGAACCTTAGCCTCTCCTACGGTGGAAAATATCTCATCCTTTAATAGAAGCTTGAAAAATTGAAGTTATGCATCACTATTGAAATTACTTTCAGAGCGTTTATATAAAAATTTTTTGGTTTTCCACTCGGTGTACGATATCTACATTGAAGCCCCGATTAATTTGAATCACTCACTGCAGGACCCATTTTGTGGGTGTCGCTCCCAATAGGATTTTCTTGATACCCAACACTCGTACCCAAAACCTCTGGTTAAGGATGGAATAGCCCCACTACTACACCACAACCCATGTTGGTAGAGCATTTATATATCAAAATGTCTAAAAGAATGGATTTTATCAATAATTATATCTAGAGTTTACATTTAATGCACTGACAATGTATCACTTTTTTGCACCACAGATAAATATTATCTGGCGCCTATAAAATAAGGTGGTGGTTCTCGAGTATCCAAATTAATGAGCCATTATTTATGATTATCTCATCTTTTATTGATTTAAATGCACACCTTCACAATTCTCTTTATTATCATCTACATAGATCTTTCTTTTTTCTTCAATTTCGGTGGAACTAAGGTTTACTAATTACTATAGCTACTACAATCAGTAGCATCTCAATAATATTGATGGGGCCTTACATTGCAATTACTCCCTCCCATTTCAAATTAATTGAATTGTTGAGGTATGATACACTTTTTAAGAAAAAGATTTTAAGACATAAATTGTAGGTTACTTTTTATTATTATCCTTTTAATTATTCTTAAATTACTCTTCTAGAAAATGTGAAATACTTAAAAATCTCATTAAATGAAAGGATAAAACTGAAAGAAATTTCCAACATGTTTATTGAAGAATAAACAATTCATTTATTTTGGACATTAAAAAATAATTCAATAATTTTTTTTTATTTTGGAATGGACGAAGTATAGTACTGTAATATCTCTATTGTTTTCATTTGTTTAGTATTGACTTTGTACATCTTTTGAGGAGGAATAATAGAAGCACAGTTATACTATCACCCTTTGAATATAATAAATTTAATATTTTAGAAAATTATTATAATTTTATTTTTTAATTTGGATAAATAAATTAAATGAATATCTATTTTTAATATAGTAAACAGGTAAAAGTAGACGTTGGGATCTCTTATTTTTTACCTTTCACATTTAAAAATTGCATACTTTGCTCAGAAATAGAGTAACATATTAATTCATTGGGTGGAATATACAACTTGTATTATTTGAGTTTGAGTCATATATAACTTCAATAAAATCTTATACGGTACAAATAAAGCACAATACTTTTTTAACTTTTTATGTGCTAAACAGCTTAGACATGTTGTAATAATGATGTAATAAGTACTTTGGTGCTGGAACTACAAATATTGGTTGGACCCTCGAAAGTAGAAAGGATTACCACATACACTTGTTGAAGTAATAATTGACGCACAAAAGAAAAAAGAAAAGAAGTTTATGTTATACATAAAGTATAAGAAAATTTTACAGAACTATCAGGGTGGATGCACAACATAAAGTGCAGGTTCTCAAAAATTCATAATTTTCGTTCGGTTCTTGAATTTATATTGAAAAAACTAGTAAATATATAAGAATTATAAGTTGGTAACCCGCAAACAAAGTGTGTTATTGGTCTAGTGGTAAAAATTATAAGTTGGGAACCCACAAACTTTAAATTCTAGATCCGTCTCTGAATACTATCAAATTACTTTGAGTAAACTATTTTATTTTTAAGATCGTAAATTTCACATTTCGAAAAACTTAAATGTGGATACCTTTTGATTAACTTGAAAGTGTAAAAAAAAAAAAAAAAAAAAAAATTTACCATGTATATAAGTTACTTTTTTTTTTTTTTCTTAAAAAGAAAAACTTGACATATCTAGCTTCCAACCACCGGCGTCCAACAGGCAACAGAGCACCGAAAGATTATTTTTTCTTGTTTTGCCATGTACCTAAGCTTTTCTTTCTCATACGTACACTCCACATTTTAACTTACATCAAGTGAATCACTTAATCCATCTGAAAAAATGAGACAAGAATGTCTCTCAAGTCCCTAATTAATTTTAGAAAACGAATGGTCCTGCTATATTTATTAAGTTAGAAGGATTAAGTCTTTCAAATAACTGCATACAGTTCTTCGATAACTACATTAGCTGTCCCAACAACTATTTAGTTGTCCAACGACTTCATATAATTGTCGAACAACTTCTATGATTGCTGAGACAACTTCTATAGTTGTTTGAGACAACCTTTACCGTTGTTGGGGTAAAAGTATAAAAATGAAAAGCTGCAAAAAAGAATTGTCACTTTTGCCCATTTTTTAAAAGTTAAAGGACCCATACTTATTGACAAATTCATTTGCCCCTTTTTAATTGCATCTCCCCAGTAACTCACTCATAAGTTAACCGATGCAAGTAGTACTTCAAACCTAATAACATTATGTTGGGTTCAATTGGTATGAATGAAAAATGGAGGGGCACAACCTTTGAGGAAAAGACATATTGTTTTGGAAAAGGTGTGACTGTTCAGATAGTTATGTCTATTCAGAAAAAGACACAATGTTTCGAATGAACATACATGACTCGTTGATATGTGAGCTGATGCTAACACATTTGAGGCTTTTAACTGAGAATAATTGCAAAGTGTTAAGCAATTTTTGTCGTTTTTTATCGTTTTATCTTTGATTTTGCAGTAGAAGCTAAGATGCTAGAGAAATAACAAGGATGGAAGCAAAAGAGTTGAAATCTGAAGCGAAAAGAAGAGAAGTGTGGCTGACAACATTCCTGATAAGTCGTCAGCCCTGTGATAAGTTATCAGCTTCATCGTCAGCCTTAGACAGAGAATGGACCTGAGTTGAGAGTTGTGACGATATTTTGTGATAAGCCGTCAAGGAGCTGATAGGTCGTCAAACTTGGCGTCAGCCTAAGGCAGAACATGAGAGCTGAGGTAGAGATATGATGACATTCGTGATAACTCGTCAAGGAGCTGATAGGTCATCAAAACCGTTGTCAGCCTAAGGCAGCGAATTCTAAAAGCAAAGAGGAGCTGACGACATTTGTGATAAGTCGTCAACATCCGGATAGGGCGTCACGAATGGCGTCACCTGTCCAAGGAATTGCTGAACTTTATTATTTTATTTTCATAATTAGGGTGAACTATTTAAAGCATTATTTAAGGTTTTCTTAAGAGTTCCGAACCTGAGTTTTGAGACACATATTTTTGTTATTTTCTCTCTCTAGTTTCTTCGCTTGGAAAAATAACTACTTTGAAGAGATTTTAATCATTACTTTGGGATTCCTATTGTGATCTAATATGAGAATCACTAGTTATTATTCATCTTGTGGTAAGTTTATCTTTCAAATCATTACATCATGAGTGGCTAAACCCCTTTAACCTGAATTATGGGATCTAGGGTTAAGTCTTGATAAGGTGCTAAGTGTTCAAGATTCAAAAGGTAACAGGACTCCTTGATAATTTTGAGGTTTTAATTATCGTCTATTAAATAGATAACACTTGCTTTGATTTGCTTGAGAAAGAAATCAAATATAGTGGGAAGTGAATTATCAACAGGGACTTGGTAACAATAAACTTCCATTTAATAATCAACGCTGTAACAAGGTTGATTAACCTAAGGTGAAGTCTGGTTAATAAATATAAATTTTCTAAGTCCGAAAGAATTAGGTAATTAAATGCTTAAGTAGGTCGAGAGACATTTAGGCATAACTTCGATAAAGATAACCTGTTGTCCTACCTACTGTGAGAATCTTGAACAACTATTAGCATCTGTCAAGTACCAAAACCCCTAGTGAACATAATTCTGTTTTTTCATAAACTCTTGATTACAAACACTGAAACTAAAGTGACCAACAACTATTTTCTAATCTCTAAAACCCCCATTTTATCTTTTCGTATCATTTGTTTGAATTCAACTTGTAGTTATAGTTTCAAATTAGTTTAATCGTCACTCACATTGTTCCCTGTGGATTCGACCCTGACTCCAAAAGTTGGGTAAATATATTGACGACGATCGTCTTGCACTACATTGACGTGTAAGTTGAGCATTATAAAAAATGACGTCGTTGCCGGGGAACGATTTGGCATATTGAGTTGGTTTGGAATTTTAGCCTACTTGCTTGAATTCAAACTTGTAAATATTTGTTTAGTTTTTTTTTTTTAATTTCCTTTTATTTTTTTTTTATCATACCTTTCTTGAGATGTCAGCCTGGATAAATGGTTTTTTGAGTGATGACGATTCTTGTTATTATTGTGGGGGACCTTCACAATATGATGCGGACACTGTTCTAACTGGGGAACAGACTGTAACTTGGTGTTTGTCTTGTGGTCAAGTGATCATTCTAAAGATATGTGTGCTATCATGATTCAAACAGACAAATTGATGAAATAAATTTTAGAGAATCAAGCACAGTTGTGGGCAAAGCTGAAGGTGTTACCACTACCACCATGTCTACAATGGCTAAACAAAGAAGAATATGAGGATGACATTAGCCAATTTGTGGAGAAAATACAAGAATCGCAGTCAGTCGATTGCCATCTCGATCTTGAGACTGACATTAAGAAGGTGAATAAAAATGAGTGTGTAGTAGATAGTGTAAATTTAGAAGTAGAATTAGTTAGGCCTCACTAAAAGCATTTTTCCACATTATGTTTAGATAATATCTTGTATGTGGAATCATCTAAAATAGTGGAAGAGTGTGAAGATGGGGAACAAAAATCCTATATTCTTTATTTTAAACTTGATAAGCAACATAAAAATACACCTCATTTTAAGGCCGAGTGGTTTACCATGCTCAATCCATTACTCGACTTCTTAATTTTTGTACCACCCCCTATAATCGAGGCAAGAAGATGGACTCTAAGTTGGGGGTGAAATTCATATCCTCAAGGTGGAGGAAAAAACTGAGTTGGGTCATGTCGCGATATTAAATCAGGCGCTGCTTGGGAGACAACCCAAGGTATTTTGTTGTTTGTATTTGTATTATGTGATTGACATCAGATCTTCGCACCCATGGTGCCACAGGTATGTTTCTGACTCTCTTGCTTTGATTTGACGCATTGGGGATATTGCATGATTTTAAGTTGAGGGTGGGGCTGCTTATGGATGTTGATGTCCTCTTGGGGTTTTTGTTGCCGTGCCTCTTTTCCCCGGAGTCTTATTCCTAGTAGAGCCGGCATGTTTAGGCGTATTGTGATTTGTTGTAAAATGTTATAGTTGACTAGGAGAAATATAATTACCTTAGGCAGTTAACATGTTTTTGTTGATTTTTGAAAATACCTCTTCAATGGTCTATTTTGTAACTGTGTGATATACATCTACATGCAACTACTGTGAATCTTTGTATGGCATTAGTTTTAGTGACACGGTAATCATTGCTAAACAGCTGCATGAACTGAATGAGTAGTAGCTTGTGATATACTTGTGTGCCAAGTGCATGTGAGATCTTACTCAGTTCTCGTTGTATGTTGAAATTCAGAACTTGCCAGGTTAGTCTTGCCTTGGTTGAAGGATAGGGATTAGGAAAGGATCATAGGCCGTTTTGATATTAGCTCACTTTTAGCCTAAATAACCTTCCCTGTATGTAGAATATCCCTTGATCCCTGCTTTGAGCCTGATTAGCCTATTTCTTTTTATGACACCTGTCACTTTTTCAGTTTATATCATAATGAACCTGTTTTGGCCCTGGTCCTCCTTGGACACTATGCACATTGACTTAGACAAATGACCTAAGTTGAGGGTGGCTATCATAGGGGTGTGTTATGTAAAATGAGTAGGAAGAAAGGTAGAGTAAAATAAAAGAATAAAAAGTTGAGTGCGGTAGAAAAGAGCAAGAAAAAGAAAAGTTGTGAAAAAAAGTGATTGTAAAAAAGATCGCCCATCCTGAATAAGTGTGATCAAGAAAAAAGAAGAATAGAAAAAGGCTAATGAGTGAAACCCCAAAAAGCTAGTGTAGTGTCAAGGAGGCTTAGTCACTTTAAATATCATCAAGTATTATACCAGCCCCTAGCCTACATTACAAGCCAAAGAGAAGACCTATAGTGATCCTAGCTGACATGTCTGACAATCTGGGTAATGAAAATAAGGGCAAGCCTATGGTATTCGATATACATTGATTGGAACTTCATTCTGAGAGTGAGTGTCTTGTGATTGTCCCCATGGTTATATATGTGATGTCTGATATGAGAAAAGAGGGATTTGTTTGTAGTGAGGGCACACTGGTTACATCGCTAGTTACTGACTTGTTTGGATAGTGTAACCTTGATGCATGCATGGTTGTGTTGTTGATTTGGTGCCATATCTTGATTCCTGTGTGTTGCATTATTATTCTTCAATAATATACACAATTGTTCTTGAATTGACTGACCTTGGAGATGGTGAAGATGTTTGAGATGATATAGATGATTAACTGTCAAATGTACTTTGTATTCTCTTAGTTGTGTTTGAGTTGCTTGAGGACAAACAATTATTTTAAGTTGAGGGTGTTGATGTGTGAGCTGATGCTAACACATTTGAGGCTTTTAACTGAGAATAATTGCAAAGTCTTAAGCAACATTTGTCATTTTTTATTGTTTTATCTTTGATTTTGCAGTAGAAGCTACGATGTTAGAGAACCAACAAGGATGGAAGCAAAAGAGTTGAAATCTGAAGCGAAAAGAAGAGAAGTGTGGCTGACGATATTCCTGATAAGTCGTCAGCCTTGTGATAAGTTATCAGCTTCATCGTCAGCCTTAGACAAAGAATGGATCTGAGTTGAGAGTTGTGATGACATTTTGTGATAAGCCATCAAGGAGCTGATAGGTCGTCAAAATTGGCATCAGCCTAAGGCAGAACATGAGAGATGAGGTAGAGAGGTGACGACATTCGTGATAAATCATCAAGGAGCTGATAGGTCATCAAAACCATCGTCATCCTAAGGCAGCGAATACCAAAAGCAAATAGGAGTTGACGACATTTGTGATAAGTCGTCAGCCTCCTAATAGGGCGTCCAGATGGCATCAGCTGTCCGAGGAATTGTTGAACTTTATTATTTTGTTTCCATAATTAGGGTGAACTATTTAAAGCATTATTTAGGGTTTTCTTAAGAGTTTCGAACCTGAGTTTTGAGACACATATTTTTGTTATTTTCTCTCTCTAGTTTCTTGGCTTGAAAAAACAATTACTTTGCACAGATTTTAATCTTTCTTTTGGAATTCCTATTGTGATCTAATCTGAGAATCACTAGTTATTATTCATCTTGTGGTAAGTTTATCTTTCAAAGTATGAATTCATCTAGTTGTTTCGATCATTACATCATGAGTGGCTAAACCTCTTTAACATGAATTATGGGATCTAGGGTTAAGTCTTGATAAGGTGCTAAGTGTTCAAGATTCAAAAGGTAATAGAACTCCTTGATAATTTTAAGGTTTTAATTATCGTCTATTGGTTGCAAACGATAGATAACACTTGCTTTGATTTGCTTGAGAAAGAAATCAAATATAGTGGGAAGTGAATTATCAACAGGGACTTGGAAACACTAAACTTCCGTTTAATAATCAACGTTGTAACAAGGTTGATTAACCTGAGGTGAAGTCTGGTTAATAAATATAAATTTCCTAAGTTCGAGAGAATTAGCTAATTAAATGCTTAAGTAGGTCGAGAGACATTTAGGCATAACTTCGATAAAGATAACCTGTTGTCCTACCTACTGTGAGAATCTTGAACAACTATTAGCATCTGTCAAGTACCAAAACCCCTAGTGAACATAATTCTGTTTTTTCATAAACTCTTGATTACAAACGCTAAAACTAAAGTAACCAACAATTATTTGCTAATCTCCAAAACCCCCATTTTATCTTTTTATATCATTTGTTTGAATTCAACGTGTAGCTATTGTTTCAAATTAGTTTAATCGTCACTCACATTGTTCCCTGTGGATTCGACCCTGACACCAAAAGTTGGGTAAATATATTGACGACGAGCGTCTTGCACTACATTGACGTGTAAGTTGAGCGTTATCACTCGTCCAAAAGATACACCTTTTCGGATGAACCATTTTCATCTTTCGGAAGGGGCACTTGATGACTATATAAACCTGTATTTATCCACAGGTTTAGGGATGAAAAATTTTCTGAAATAAAAACTCTTCTTGTCTTCAAAAACATTTTGTGTGATCAATCAAATCGTTGAGTGAGTTCGACGAATTCAATTATTTTAGGTACCACTATAGTTGGATTGAAAGTCATTTTATCCTGGGAGGAAGATTCCAAAAAACCTCGGGTACAGCGAGGGAAATTATTCCTTAAGGACACTCCGTGAAGTCAGGGGACTTGACTTTATATTTCTGTTTCATCTTAATTTCTGAAAATATAAAACACACTTCTTAGAAAGATCACTTTGATCTTGTGTTGAGGGTGTTTTTGTACTTCATAGTGTTCTTTTTTGAACTTGAACTAGTGTTGAAGTTGTTGTGCCTAAATACAGATTTTGTACCTGAAAGCATACAAAAACAACACATTATACACAAATAAAATAAATATTAGCTCTTCAGTCTCTTCATATAAAAGAAAGATACTTCATTCATCAATATTGATATAGTGATTACCCAAGACATATGTACAATTTACCCAATGTACGTATATGGAGCCTCTTTGGAAAACCTTGAAGAAACATATGCAAATTAAATGTATGTCATAAGTAACAAAAAACATGTATTTCTACGTTCAAAACATAAATCGCCACAGCTGAATAACATATACATATATATATATGATTGAAGCCGAGTGTTTTAACCATATTTGTGCTCCGTAGGTCATTATCATGATCGCATAACAAAATTATTTGGTGGGGGGATTAATGATTATAGATGGAAAAAGTAGAGAGCATAACAAACTTAAGTCTATAATTAAGCTAAATAATAATATTTTAAGGAAAGAGAAAAGATATCATTTTCCCCCTAAACTTGTCCCTTAACTTACTTTAACACTTAAATTTAACTTTTATTTATTTACCCCCTTAATAACTTTAAAGTGATTTTTTTACCACCCTAAAAAAATTATACCACTCTCACTATGGAGAGTGAAGTGCACACGCCCCACGTCATTGCCAAATCAGTATCACATCAGTGTCATGTCATTGCCACATAAGAAATTATAATTTTTTTTAAAAAAGTAATCCAACACACATATTATTTTTATATATTTTTTTTAAAAAAAGCAAAAAAAATATATGTACTAATTTTATATATATATAAAATATATATATTTTTAAATATATATATATTATTATTTTTAATATATATATATATATATATATATATATATATATATATATATATATATATATATCAAGAC
>NC_061120.1:172411659-172514736 GCF_002878395.1 Capsicum annuum | reverse complement strand
TTTTTCATCATTAACACCATTATTTCATCATTAACACCATTAATATCATTATTTCACCATTAACCCCATTATTTCACCATTTACACCATTATTTCATCATTAACATCATTATTTCACTATTAACACCAATGATTTTATTCAAATTTAATAACAAATTGATAAATAACTTGATCATGAGTTGTAGATCAATTTAAAGTGAATGGTAAATTAGAGAAGACAAAATTCCAAACAGAGTCATTCTCGATCCTAAAATTTCAATTCACAAAAATCATGAGTTGATCACAAAAATACATCAATACACAAAATTTCAAATTCAAATTCCTTCACATTAACCAAAACCTAAAATTCCAAAACTCCCGAATTCCCAATCTTTTACTCAAAAATGTCAACAGAAATGGCACAAACAGTCCCAAATTCAGAAATAGCATTGATTGTATTCGCATGACATGAAATTTTTGGCCAAGAACCAAACTTGTTCATCAATTTTGAATCCTTTTTGGTTGTCAAAAAATTAAGTTTTGGATCAATTGGGACTTGGTAGGAAGGGGGTTATGAAGAAGACGAAGAAACGGGATGGGGGTATGAAAAATATGAAGAAACAGAGTGTTGGGGTGGGGGTGGGGATTGTTACGAAGAAGAAGATGAAATTGGGTTCTTGTTTTCTCTTTAATTTTTTCATATATATATAAAATAATAATAATAAAAAAGTGAGCCCTTTTAAAAAAAATTCACGCGTCTTTCTTTTATTTTGCCACGTCAGCCGTAGAGGTTGTATTTAATACACTTTAAAGATGTTAAGGGTGGTATATAAATGAAAGTTAAGTTTAAGTGTTAAAGCAAGTTGAGCGGACAAGTTCGGGGGGTCCGAGGAGGGTGGGAATGATGTCTTTTCTCTTAAAGAAATTACCTCAGATGGCATAAATAATACTAAAAATTACACAAACACACAACTTATGTTTTCTATAGTACAAAAAAATTCAACTCCCTAAACATATTACAAAAATCCCAACATATACACAGAATGCTATGTATATGTCGGCTATGTTATGTATATTAATAGGGAGAGAGAGAGTAAAGTAATTAAAAAAGTGGGAGAGAGTGTAATTACTTTCGAAAGGGTTGGTATTTATGTTATTTATACTAAATAATTTTATTTTAATGAAGCCCAATAATTAGTGCGTGTGAAATATTCCCTCTATTTTCACATCTCAATTTTTCTCACTTTCTTTTTGTAACTTTTGTTAGTTCACTAAACTTCAACGCAAGTTCAAAACTTTTCAAGAACACTAATGAAGTTTTTGAACACCTTTAACACAGGATCAAAATTGACCTATCAAAGAAGTGTGTTATTTTTTTTAAGAAAAAAAATGAAACAGAACAAGCCAAGTCCTCCGAATTCACGGAGTGTCTTTAAGAAAATAATTTCCCTCAAGTACCCGAGGTTGCGAAATTTTTCTCCAAAGATAAAATGGTTTCACAACCAGAATGTAGCAATACCTCAAACTTTCTGATTTTCTTCGAACTCACTCAATGGGAGATAATCACACAGAGTTTTTAAAAATAAGAGAATATTTTTCTTATGCAAAAATTTTTCATATTATATAAGGAAAAAAGTTCAAGTATTTATAGCCATCAAATGTCCCTTCAGAAAGGAAACAATGGTTCATGGAAGGGTGTATCTTTTCGGAACAGTCATGTCTGTTCATTCCGAAACAACATGTTTTTTTCTGAACAGTCACATCCGACCGAACAGTGACTCCTTTTTCAAAATAGTGTGTCTTTTTCTCGAAGGATTGCGTTCTTTCATTTTTCATTCACACTAATTGAACCTAAAAATTCCCCACATGAATTGGTAATGGCTATTATTTGTAAAAATTTATGGAAAATTATATGATCATCAAGCAAAGACTGATTGGATCTGAATAAGTGGGTTTTCCATTGAACTTTTCATAGTGAACATGTATCGATTGCACTCGGTCAATCAGTAGATTTGATATCTTTGAACTGTCGAGCTTTAATGTACACCTAGACAACACATGTCATACAACCAGCTTTTTACTATTTATGGTTCTCACGGTTTTGTTCGTTTCAGCTATGAACACATCCTGATTTCATGAGAGCTTAGAGAATAGGCCTTTACTAACATTCTCCTTGAAACGACTTCCACTTCACTCTCATATAGGCGATTTCTAAACGTTCAATTTCTATAGATTAAATTATTTATTCAAATCTGCCAAATTTAGATAATCATTAAAAGACTTCACGCCTTAAGTCTTATCCTTGTTTACCAAACATTATCTAAATCATGAGAATGGGTTAGGTGTATTGACAATGTTGAACCTGTCAGACACAACTTTGTTTGCTCTTCTTGAACCTAGATCTTGGGATCTCTAGTCTGCTAGATAGAGTTACCGCTATGCTGACTTGTCCTAGGCCGTAAATCCATTTCTTTGGATGTTCTCTCAACTCCTTTTCTAGATAGGCTTTTTGTAAGTGGAACCGACACATTATCCTTTGACTTCACATAGTCAATAGTAATAATTCCATTAGAGAGAAGTTCTCTAATGGTATTATGTCTCTGTCTTATACGATGAGATTTACCGTTATATATCATGATCCCTACCCTACCTATTGTCGTTTGGCTATCACAGTGTATACATATTGGTGTCACTAGTTTGGGACAATAAGGAATATCTTTCAAGAAATTCTAAAGCCATTCTTCTTCTTTACCGTCTTTATCTGATGTGATAAATTTTGATTTCATTGTAGAGCGAGCAATACATGTCTGTTTGGACGATTTCTAAGAGACTGTTCCTCCAACGTAATGATAGTAAATACATATCCATTTGTGGATTTTACTTCATTCGATCCGGTGATCCAATTTGCATCATTATATCCTTCAAGTATTGTAGGATATTTATTATAGTCATGAGTGTATTTAAGATATCCCAAAACTCTTTTTATTTTCGTCCAATGAGTTTTATTGGAATTACTCATGTACCGACTTAAATTACTAATAGCATATGCTATGTCTAATCGTGTACAATTCATGATATACAGTAAACATCCCAACGCTCTTGCGTACTCCAACTGTGAGTCACTTTTACCTTCAGTTTTTTGAAGTGCAAAGCTCACGTCCAATGGAGTCTTGGCAATATCAAATTTTAAATACTTGAACTTGTCAAGTACCTTTTTTGGTGTAATGAGATTGTGACAATGCCAACCATTATGAAGTTCTATGGATTCTTATTCCTAAGATCGCATCCGCAGCTCCAAGGTTTTTTATATCAAACTTGCTCCCGAGCATTCTTTTCATAGCATTTATATCAGAAATGTCTCTACTGATGATCAACATATCATCCTCATACAAATAAATAATGACTTTGTGATTTGGAGTGTCTTTGATGTAAACACATTTATCACATTCATTTATCTTGAACCTGTTTGCCAACATGGTTTGATCAAACTTCTCATGCTACTTTTTAGGTGCTTTTTTTAGTGCATAAAGTAACTTAATCGGTTTGCACACCTTCTTTTCTTTACCAAGAACCACAAAACCCTCAGACTATTTTATGTAAATTTCTTCCTCCAATTCTCCATTTAGGAATGCTGTTTTGACATTCATTTGATGGATTTCAAGACCATATACCGCCGCCAAGGTAATTAACATCCAAATTGACGTTATCCTCATTACAGGCGACTATGTATCAAAGTAATCAAGGCCTTCCTTTTGTTTAAAGCCTTTTACTACAAGTTTTGCCTTGTATTTATCAATAGTACCATCCGATTTTATTTTTCTTTTGAAGATTCATTTAGAACCTAAGGTTTATTTTCTAGAGGAAAATCAACCAACTTCCATGTATGATTGCTTAAAATTAAATCAATCTCACTATTGACTGCCTTTTTCCAAAAGGATGAGTTTATAGACGACATCGTTTCTTTAAATGTTTGAGGCTCATTTTCTAAGAGAAATATTACAAAATTTGATCCAAATGAAGTTGACGTTCTTTGACGTGTACTACGTCTTAGATTCTCATCATTATGTACATCCTCACTTGGTTCATCTCGAGGTCGTTTAGACCCTTCACTAAACTGTTCATGTCTAGTTTTATACGGATAAATGTGTTCAAAGAATTCAATATTATCTGATTCAATTACCGTATTTTCAGTGATATTCGAATATTCAGATTTATGAACTACAAAATCGACATACTCTACTACTCTTAGCATATCCTATGAACACGCAGTCCACTGTCTTAGGTCTTATTTTCACTCTTTTAGGTATAGAAACTTGACTTTCGTCAGACACCCCCACACTTTAAAATATTTCAATTTAGGTTTTTTTTCTTTCCATTTTTCATATGTAATTAATTGTGTCTTACTATGGGAAACTCTATTGAGTATTCAGTTAGCTATAAAGATAGCTTCCCCCTATAAGTTTTGCGGTAAACCTGAACTTATAAGTAAGACATGCATCATTTTCTTTAAGGTTTGGTTTTTGCTTTTCGCAATTCCATTAGATTTAGATAAATACGGGGTCATAGTTTGATGGCCAATTTTATTCTCTACACATATTTCCACAAAGGGAGATTCATATTCTCCACTCCTATCACTTCTTATCATTTTGATCTTTTTCTCTAACTAATTTTCAACTTTTGTTTTATATTGCGTAAATGCATCTATTGCTTCATCCTTACTATTTAGCAAGTATAAATAACAGTATCTAGTACAATCATCAATAAAAATTATAAAATATTTTTTCTCACCACGAGATGGTGTTGACTTCATATCACAAATGTCAGTGTGGATTAAGTATAAGGGATTGAAATTTCTTTCAATGGACTTATATGGATGCTTAGCATACTTTGATTACACACACGTTTGACATTTTGATTTATTGCATTCAAAGTTTGACAAAACTTTTAAGTTAATCAGTTTTCGCAATATTTTGTAATTGACATGTCCTAATCGTTTATGCCACAAATCATTAGACTCAATCAAGTATGAAGAAACTGAACTTTTATTGATTTTAATATTCATTACATTAATTTTGAATAGGCCCTCAGTGAGGCAGCCTTTTCCTACTTACACTTCTCCTTTACTAAGTACAATTTTTTCAAAAACAAATGCACATTCGAATTCATTTTTATCAAGAATGATATAAAAATCAAGTTCTTCCGTAACTCCGGTACATACAGGACATTATTTAAAGTCACACTGTACCTGATGTCATTTTCAGGCAGACCTTTCCTATTCCTTCAACTTTTATAGTTGATAAGTTTTCCATGTAGATCTTCTCTTCACCTTCAGCCGGAATAAATATAGCAAACAACTCTTTTTATGCATAAACATGGCGGGTGGCATCAAAATCCATCCACCATTCTCGAAGATTTTCCACCAAATTGTATTCAAACAGCATAGCACACAGATCATTCATTTCTTTCTTGGATTCAGCCATATTTGCTTGGTCTTTCTTTTTGCCTTTCTTTGGGGCACGAAAATAGGTTAACTTGTGGCTAATCTTGCCGCAACTGAAGCATTTTTCCTTGAATTTCATCTTAGGTTGATTGCTTTATTGTCCAATTTTCTTTCATTTTTTCGAGTTGTTGTGGTCGTGTTCTATAATATTTGCTCCATTCATTATATAGTTTACTTTTGACCTTCTTTCCATGGCTTTGTTGTCTTCTTCAATGCGCAGTATCACTATGAGATCCTCGACTTTCATCTCCTTTAGTTTATGTTTCAAGTAGTTCTTGAAGTCCTTCCACATAGGTGACAACTTTTCTATTATTGCCGTGACTTGAAACGCGTCATTCACAACCAAACCTACGATAAATTTTATGTGAACATTAAGAACATTTTTAACATATTCAACTAAGGTATTTACCAAATTCATACCTTCCGTAAGGCGATCGTGGATGATAACTTGCAGTTTCTGTACTTGAGATACAACTGACTTGCTGTCAATCATTTTATAATCTAGGAATCTTGCAACAAAGAACTTCTTGGTTCCAGCATCCTCAATCTTGTATTTTCTTTCTAGCACACCCCACAACTCTTTTGACATCTTCATTCCACTATACACGTTGTATAGGTCATCTTGGAGGCCACTTAGAATGTAATTCCTGCATAGAAAATCAGAATGTTTTCACGCCTCCATAACGACAAACCGCTCCTGATCCGAAGTTTCCTAGAGTAACTCTGGAGCTTCCTCAGATGTAAATCTTTGAAGATATAAGGTTGTAAGGTAGAAGAACATCTTCTGTTGCCACCTTTTAAAATCAACACTCGTAAATTTTTTGGGTTTTTCCGTTGGCGTCATTATCTGCAGAGCACTCGTACGACTCGTTGTGGCAACATTAGTTGCTGCCATACTCATCCCAGCATCATTCACATGACTGTCAGTAGTCATTTTCCTGTCACAAAAATACACTCAACTTTAGTATATCAAAATACTACTTTTAAAGTTGTAACAACTTTAAACACTCCTTATTTCTAGTTTAACGATGAAATTTTTCTGACTTTCAATCGCTAACCAAATGACTTTTAACTTGTGATGAAGATTTTATTTCTTCAAATCACTTGTTAAGTTCAAACAGAGTAGAAATATTAAAGCTTTATTCTCCAGAAATCAAACAATACAGATTACGAATTTATTTCCTTAACATTGTTGTTTCGGATACACAAAATCTGTATGTTAGTTCACTAAACTTCAACACAAGTTCAAGACTTTTCAAAACGCTTATGAAGTTTTCCAACACCTTTAACACAAAATCAAAATTGACCTATCAAAGAAGTGTGTTATTTTTTTTAAGAAAAAAGATGAAATAGAATAAGCCAAGTTCTCCGAATTCATGGAGTGTCGTTAAGGAAATAATTCCCCTCAAATACCCGAGGTTGTAGAATTTTTCTCCAAGGATAAAATGGCTTGATAACCAAAATATAGCGGTACCTCAAACTTTCTGGTTTTCTTTGAACTCACTCAACAGGAGTTGATCATACAATGTTTTTAAAAATAAGAGAATATTTTTCTTATGAAGAAATTCATACTACCTGAGGAAAAAAGTTCAGGTATTTACAGTCATCAAATATTTTTTCGAAAAGGAAACAATGGTTCATGGAAGGGTGTATCTTTTCGGAACAGTCATGTCTGTCCATTCTGAAATAATGTCTTTTCTGAACAGTCACATCCGACCGAACAGTCAACCCTTTTTCGAAACAGTGTATCTTTTCCTCGAAGAGTTGTGTCGCTCCATTTTCCATTCACACCAATTGAACCCAACAACTTTTCCTCTTTTCATTCCCATTTTCTTTTCCAAACTTTTGGTTTTCAATTTCTATAGTTTTTCAATTTTGGTTTTCATTCCATTACTTGAAGTTTTGCCATTAATGGCGAGTTTTGAGCTCTATCAATGGATGATGATAGAAAGAGCTAAACCTGGACACCCTTTTCACATTCCCCTTCATTTTATGCAACAGCTAATGAACATTACCCTACAACCACCACTAAAGTTGACTCATTTTCCTTTGCTTACTGTAAGATTCATCATTAATGGCGAGTTTCAAGCTCTAGCCTTGAATGATGTGGAAAGGGCTAGATCTGGCCAATGTATATATATCAAAACACAAATAGATTGTTATTTTCAATACCGTTTGAAGATTGAACCCTACAAATAGAAAGATGCGGAAGAAATGTGGGGAACGACTATAACAAATAGGTTTCTAATTTCAATGTTTGTATATGTGTTTGATGTCCTAAAAATAGTTATATATTTGTGTTTTATCCCTTTTCGAATTTTATTTGAAAGAAAATGGTTTTAACTTTTTCAAACTATTTCAAAAATTCAAGAAAAAATTGAAATAATTTTGACTTTTTTTTATTTTTATAAAAAATATCAAGAAAACTTTAAAAAAATATTTCAAAGATTCAAAAACAGAAATAAACCGCTGAAATAAGAGAAGCTGACTAAGGGTTCAATTAACGTCCTAAGAAGGTTTTTAAGGCACTTAGGAGCGTCTGTTTAAAATGGTTCACCAAAAAATCTTTTGACTAACTTACAAAAGGTGGCTAACTTTTCAAAAAATGATTGCTTTTAAATATTGAAATTATTTATCTGCTCATCTAAAAGAATGACATTATTACTTATTCAAACGAGAAATAATCTACTTGAATTAGGGAAAAAGTTACAATGTACTCTACCTAAAACAATATTAAAAATGACGAAATGATGATTAATTTTTTCTTTTTAAAAAAGATTACAAATTTTTTATTTGAGAAACACTTACTTAATTATGAAAGTTGAGAAATATCTACTTGAGTTAAAAAAACAGAAACCTATCTAAACCGGATCACGCTTTTGAATTTAAAGGAGAAATGGGTTGGTTTTATGAAAAATTATTATTATTATTATTATTATTATTATTATTATTATTATTATTATTATTGTCATAAAAGTGATCATTTTGTTATAAATAACACCTAAAAAAACCTTAAGAAAGTATGTTTTAGGAACATTTTACCAATTACGGAAAGTTAGAATTTACAAAAATAAAAAATTAATGTCTTGAGTTTGAAGAAAAAAATATTCTTTAATCCAAATGAACCATTAATCATACGAACAAAACAAATGTCATTTTTCGGACTAAAGTACTCTCTGTTTTTCTCTTGTTATGAAATACGTGAAAAAAATTATATAATAAATGAGAGATTCGTGATAAATGAAACGGCAACAACGTGGAAGTCACTAGGTTAAATAAGTAAAAATAATACTAATACAAATAGACAAGCAAAAATTGTAAATTACAAGTAAAAAAGAGATTAAAAGTTAGAGTTGGGCCCCTTTCATTGGCCCATAAGTGAGCTTCCAGCCTTTGGGCCTCCCATTTTATGGACTTTTAGGTTCATTTTTTCTGTGCATATATATCAGTTATATATCACAGCCTTTCCCTGCGTTTTTGTGTATATCCAGTGTATATATGACCGTATTCGGTCATATATACACGACATTAATCCTCCATCTGCATCATCAACTCCCTTTTCTCATTTTTAACGTGTATCACCCATATACCGACCTCCATAACACGTATATCACTGTATACCAGCACTGTGTCTTCATGTTAGTCCCTTTTTGACACTTTGGTATGAAGTTGACTCGATGGATATGCAAGAAGGAAGTCCGTTTGGACTCATCGGGGTGTCACATGCGCAAATAAAGGTGAAAGATTAGTATTTAGATAATGAGAAGAACACATCAAATAAAGCAAGACACTAAAAAGAACCACTACAAATTTGAATGAAATTGTAGCATGTTTTAATGATGGATCCTTTTAAAAAAAATGTGAATACAAAGCAACTACGAGAGCAACCAAGTTTATGCGTTATTTGAGCAACTTAGAGCATTCAAGCAGAGCCAAGTTGAGTATTGCATACGACCTGAGTATGTTGACCTTATATTGTAACACTGTACGGACCTTTAACACCAAGCAATGGGCTTGTTATAACTCATGGATAATCGAACTCATTTTTTAGTTTTAAAGACAAAAACATATAAAGAGGAAAAAAGGTCTTTGGAAAGAGAAAAAAACACCTAACAAGAGGCAAATAGGAAACTGTCAACTCCTTTGTTTGGAAATTTGTCACTCTAAATAGTCCATGATCCACCGCACAAAAGAAGGAACTCAAAATGGCAGTAACACCAAGGAAAATCACAGTTCCGTAGTCAAATCATGCATAGCATTTATGACCTGCAGAGGCTGCCATATTGATCCTTAACCAAGACTAAACTTGATCTTGGTTTCACTATTAAAGGCCACAAGAAAAGAAGAGGAGGAAAAAGGACGTGCAGTAGTTAAAAGAAAGAGCAAATCCTTAACAAAAGCTTTGTTCTTCAAATATGGGTAATGGATTATTTACCTAAACTATAAAAGCATACTAAAAAAAATTACTTTTCCTTAGGCAAACGATGACTTGCAACCCAAAAATAAAACTAACTTGATCTTTAACTCCCATTCAACGCTTATTCAAATCACAACATAAACCATTCAAACTACTATTTTAACCATAACGCTAAACTCACCATAATACTAAACTCTTACACGTGTAAAGTTACAACAATAATTCAAACACTAGATCAAACAATAACGGTTAAAAATCACCCAACTACATGTTTCGGGAGGCCAAGAGGAAAACGGTCGAGGCTCTTAGGCACAAATTCAACAAAACCATCCATGTACTGTATATTCAACAAATCAAAATCATAGATTTTTATAGGCATTGGTTTCTATCACAGAAAGAGCAGTAAGAAATAATGAGATCCCTTATGTATCCAACTCATACCGGAGGCAGAACAAAATATTTAAAGATTCCCTAACTAAACGCCACAAGAAAATACAATCGACGTTCGTGGAGTCGGATTTCGAATTTTCAACAACGACGCCACACCAAATCAACTAGACAACCAAATAACTTCCAACATCAATGAATCAATAAGCTTCACGATAGAGGTATTCAAATTTTGTTATAACAAATAAACACAAATAAAGGATGCAAAAGGTGAGGCCTTCACCTGTTTTCGGGCAGCAACTAGGACAACGAGCCTTAGACAAACGGACTTTTACCACCGGAATGCCCATTAGACTTACTGGAGTTCAACAGTTTCGCCGAAATTCGGTTTTCGGAGTGTGTTCGTCGAGAATTTTAGTTACGTGAGGTTAAAAGCAAGAGCCTTCAGAACCCCCAATTTTTCCCCAAAATTCTCCTCCTTCACCCTTGACCCTTGCTATCTATTTATAGGGGAAGTTAGGGCTTTGAAAGAGTGGACTTCAAATTGAAAATTTCAAATCTGTTTCTAAAATTTTTGACATTCATAGTGAGACAAGCCTTTGTACTCAAGAATCAACAGAGAGATGGAGAAAAGAGTCTTTTGGCTTTGTTGGTCAAAGAAACGAATCAAATTTTTCTCAAATTAGTGAATCATAGACTGAATAGGCCGAAAGCATCTGCTTTTGAGCCATAAATGGCTGTACTGCCGCGGGGGGTAATACGGTAAACTTTGAGGGGCGGCTAGGGTTCGGTTGAAACTGCTACTGAAAGTTGTTGTTTGGGCTATTGTCGATGATTTTGTTGCTGTTAGAAATGGGTTTTGCCGTTGTTTTTCCTATTACAGCGTTGAAGTTGTTGTCGTGATGCGTAATGTACGCTATTTTGAGATTAGTTGTTATGGATGGCTGTCTGTTTGGAAGAGAAAAAGGGTAATATAAATGCGGACCGGGTCAGGGGATATATTGGGCTTATTGGGGCGGTGAGCATTGTTGAAATAAAGGAAGAAATGGGTTAGTGGTTGTTGTTAGGCTGCTGGATGGGATATAGCATTAGGATTTTAATAAAATGGCCCGAATTGGAGTAAAACTTAGATTAGATTTATTTAAATTCTAACTAAATTAAATATCAATTGGTCAATTACATTGTAATTGTGGTCAAGTTAATTTCAACAAATTGATCAAATCTATATCTATATTTATATCTATATATTATTAAAAAGAGAAGATGTAGCCTCCTCATTAAGCCAAGTGACAACATATAAAAATGACATGTGTAGCTTTTAATAAGTTAGTTAATTAAATAGAATTAAGTTAGTTAGTAAGATAGGAATTAGTTACTACTTTTTAATTGATATATATATATATATATATATAAAAGTTAGAAAGTTACAGCAGTTAATTTACTCTTCTTTTTTCAATTCATTTTTTTAAAAAAAAAAATCACACCTAAAAAGTTGGAGTTTCAAATTCTTTTTGAATTAAAAAAAAAACGGCCATGTGGTATAGGACAAGAAATAGTTAGATTATTTATTAGTTATTATTTACCATTTTAATTTTTCTTTTTTAATAAATTCAAATTCTACGGTGATTTTTAAGTTTGAAATTGATACTTTTTTACATGGTAACTTCTATATAGATCAGTTTCTTCTCTCTTCTTGATAGAAATTTAAAACCCATCTAATTTCATCAAAGGAAGAAGATTTGGACAAATAATGACACATAAAAAAACCAACGATATGTTGTCGGCAAATTGCATAAGAAGACGATATGGTTTGTGATTTTGTGATTGTACACAAGATATTAATTTTGTCAAATATATAACGGGTTTTTTGTTGTCCCTTTTTCACATATAGTTATCTTTGGTTTCAAAAAAAAAAAATTAAATTGTCTATTAGTATATCCAAATCAATATTGTAGATTGGTATATGATGAAGGAAGGAAGGTTGTAAGCAGATAAGTAATCCTCCTGAAACATTACATCACATTCTATCCGTTTGTGTATACAAAAATGGCTGTATTTCTCTAATCAGTTTGGTGTGCAAGAAATAGATATGTTGTGTGAGAATATTAACATGATAGTGAATTTGTGCATTTCTTGAGTTGCTCTTTGTTGTTCAAAGTAAGTTTCAAATTTAATCAATTATAACAAACTTATGGATCACAAGATAAGAATTTAGATCAATTTTATTTGTTTTGTTTGGTTTGTGTAGTTTTAATTGCATACCGATTTGGTAATTCTGCTCCACAAAATTTGATTCTTTTCCAAACATTATTATATATTTGAGGGTTTTCCAACGATATTTTCTGATTTACTCTTTGATATTTTGTGTTCTACATATAGTTAAGAAAATTAGCATATGGATGAAACTTCGTTGACTATTACCAATTTCACATTGTTGCAAGTCAAAACGTTGCTATTTAGACATCACCGAGCAATCTACAGTTTTCAATATATTCTAAGTGATAGAGATTTAAAATTTTAATTTAATACCTAAAATTTTAAAGGTGGTTACAACTTTTCTACTTCATCTTTTTTTGTTGTAATTGACTGAGTTTTCATAATTTGGTAAATTTTTATTTCATCAATTACTCTTACTGAGCGAGAAGAAGCTTAAACAAAAAAAAATATGAATATAGAAATTTCACAAACAATACCTTATGAAATCTAAGGAGTGACCAACGATGCCTTTCAATTTGGACTTAAAAGTGTTAAGATCAATATTTTCGGATCTCATATGCCTATCACTCTTAATAAGGTAAGGCAAAAGGAGATGAAGCCGACCCATGTGTGTTTACAAGTATCTTCTTTTTCTTCATCTCCTTTTTATTTTGAGAATATGCTTACCTTTCTACTGTTCTTTCTTCAAAGTTTTCTCTTGATGCTAGAGTACATCGATCTTTGTTTCAGTGTTGTAACTAATCTAAAATTTTTATATGCTTAATGCAATAATTTTTCATTAAATGAGGTGATTATGATAATCATGAAAGGTACAAAAATTATTTAAAATATGTAAGCTGTGATTAATCTTTAATATTGCCTAACATTTTGATCAAGTCTGGGTAATGGAGAATTATTATAGATATGTTTCATTGAGTTTCATGATTCATCTTCTATTTGGTTGATCTGTTGAATAATCTCGGTGGCTGGGTAAGAAAGCCTCACAAATATTAAATTATCGTAATATTTTTTCGGGTATTTTTCACAATTTCTGTTACCCATATTAATATAAACATCTCATACCTGAGGTCTATTACTTTTGTATGCTAGAAGTTATTATAATGGACAAAACTAAGAGAACATTTTCAAGAATATCCATAATACAAATTGATTGTAGCAGAATTACAAAAGTGTATGAGTTAAGGGCCTGTCAGAGAACTTATACGCAGTAGAGTGCATGTAGCACCTAAATTAGTTTTATTTTCATTCGCCTATAGATTTAAGTATTCAACATTTGTTGGGTTTTAGAATGTTATCATCACTTAATTCATGTTTCATTATAGCAAACAGGTAAGCTATACATAAACAAGAATTCATGAATATTCTTCTGATCATGGCTTATATGACATTTAACTACAATAGAGATAGGTGGCAAATTTTCAAGAATAGTATTAAGGAGAGTCACATTTCTTAAATTATAGATAACTACGGAACCATAAAGTGTCAATCCTGGCCAAAATATAGTTGAACAGTAATGCGTTATACTGATGAAGATTTAACATTTGATAATTTGGTTAACTTTTAAATTGGAATGAACTTCACAAATAAAAAGATATTCATTATTGTCGTTATGTTGTATATTGTTCAATCTAATATGAGGGCAGATCAGTTAACTGAGGAAGTGTCCTTTCTGAAGGTGCACAAGAGTTTGGATTCAAGTTCTGTCATAGAACATACTCTGTGGTGGTTGTTAAAGAACTTGATCCCTCTTCTCGAATGAATATTAAAAGGTGACTTTATCCTATTTTAATTCAGTGTGACTTTTCTTCTTCCTTTAGATCTCTATTCTCATTATTTTAGCTACTTATGCTATTACTTATAAGGAGTAAAAATAAAAAAATCTGTGAGGACTTAAATTACTATAGCAAGAAGAGGATGTATGTGATAATTAGGGGTGTTCATGGTTTGATTTTTAATCAAATCGAACTGCGATCCAAACCAAACCGATTAAAAAAATCAATATTTAGTTAGATTTGGTTTGGTTTGGTTTTACTCTAAAATAACCGATAAAATTACCAAACCAAACTGATATATACATATATATATATATATATATAATTATTTATGTATTATTCATACATACAATATAAATATTTGTTACATTTTATATTTTAATCATGATTTAACTTTAATCGTAACACATTAAGTCATTTTTTTTATCTAGTTGATAGTACCTTATGAGATTCTAAGTGAATTTCGCACTTTGAATGACAAATGATACTAATTATTAAAATAATATCTTGTTGTATATTGAAATTTATAGTTGAGATTCATTTGACTATAGATAATCATTAATTTAACTTTTTTTTTTTAACCTTGTTAAGCAAAAAGTTTATGTGTTCACCTTTTGGGGGTTTATAATATCATTCTGTTAAATGTAGTTTTAAAATATTTTTTTAGAACCGTTCATATGAGGTTATTCATAACTTTGCTAAAGTATAGCACTCAGTTGACAACTTAGTTTCAAGGTTGAGATACAACACTCGGTTAATATCTCATATGTGTAGATTGGATTTTTTTTTTTTTTAATTTTTAACTTTTATCACTAGGTAAAGTTATAAGCCTAAAAAACCGAACCAAACCGAACTAAACCGACAAGAACCAAACCGTCGATTATTTTTTTGTTTGGTTTGGTTTGATTTTAGAAATTTAAAAATCGACTAAGTTGGTTTGGTTATGATTTTGGTCAATAACTGACCCATGAACAGCCCTAGTGATAATGCGAAGTGAAATGAAGGGATCTTTCTCCTTAAATAGTGCTCATCATTATGTTAATAAGATAATATATCTCCCGTTACTTTGCCATTCTCATGCATTGATGATTTGATGTATAGGTAATTAATTAGCTTAGCATATTTCTTGAACATTCATATATGAAAGGTATGCTGGCCATTACTATATAGAACAAAAAGAAACCGTCAAATAGTTTGCTTTACTTTTAAATCTAAGCAATAATTAATTAGAAGATAAAGATAAAAATATAACTATCACATATCTATGTAAATGTGTTATTCAATATTTTAAACTTATATAGTTATTTCAAAATTTATCACTTAAATTAGATAAAAAGATTAGTTGAAGTTTCATTTAACCTTTTATTCTGATTCAACAGATCTATTTATACCCCATGTAATTAGTCAAGGTATTCACATGTTGGTTAGAACACTACTGTTAATATAAAAATCTAGCAGCTAAGGTATATTAATTTTTCAGAGGATAAGGTTCAATTGAATCTTTGAACTTAGGAGCACATTAAGAGCACACTTAGAAGAGCATGTACGACACAAAGTTATTGTACCATAACTGCGAAAGTTAAATTATCATCAAAGTTACTGTATTAGAACTGCGGAAGTTAAATTATCATTGCTCTCGCATGTTATTTTGTGTGTAAACTTTATTTTAATTTATCATTTAGCTTAAGTAGTTAAATTTATTACAAAAATAAAGAATTTTTTTCAGTTATTTATATTATTGGACTAACCTCCTACACATTTTTGGTAAGTGATATGAAAATTTTATTACAATTTCATGACCATTTTGATGAGATAACGGCCTAAATGTGACCAAGCATAGCTTTATTTGCAAGATTAGTGCTCATAACTGGCTGCTCACACTGAAAACAATGCAGAAAATGGGCTATAGATAGGATGTGATATGCATAGTGTTGGTGATAATTACAATAAAATTGTAATAATATGGTAATTGTTACAACTAAAAATTACAAAATGAATAAAGAAAAATATATTTCTTCTTATATGGTTGAGGCGCGTATATCTCGCTCTCTTTAAGGAGATTCAAGCTCACTGCAGTAATTGTTTCTCCGCTCCAGCAGTAATACTCCTTGACTTGTCCCTTTTAGGATACAACAGCCTACACAATATAACTCAATACGCTGGACACGAATTGAGTTCAAAGCTCCACAATAATGACACCTCCCTACAACTAATAAACTCTCTTGTTTAATAGATTTTTGTGAACTCTACACTTGTGTGTTTTTGTGTTTTTGTCCTTTGAAAAATGAGCTGAAAGTTTTTCTATTTATAGGCCATAAAACAGCCTACATTGATGTCATTGGTGACATCAAATGCAGCTGCCAATTTTGAAAAATTACAGCCACCAAGGTTAAAGAGTGAGGCAGTCAACTGCTGCCAAGTTTAAATAAGAATAGGCAGCCTATTGCTGGCAAATTTGAATGAATATGGGTGGTTTTGGAGGCTAAAATTGCAGCCATTGTTAAATGAAAAAGGCGGCCAATGTTGAATGTAATATTAAAATGTAACATCAATCCCCCACTCATTTTAATATTATTCAGAGAGTCTACTAGTTGACGGAAGACTACCATGCATAATGAAGGTGTGCTCTGCATTGAACTTCCACTTACTAAAACAGTAATTTCTAGTCCAGAGTTATAGTGGTCTCAGACTTGAACTATGACTGCTCAAGAAAAATAAAAAGTTACTGTTTACACATAATAGTCAAGGTGTTGACATGAGCTTTTTAGCCAGCACATTACGGCCTTGTGCTATCCTAGTTTTAACGAGTGTCTTTTGAGAATGAGCCTAATTCTCATAGGAAGTGGCCTACCTCCACACTCACATAGGTGAAATCCATTAAGAGTGCTCCTGTAATTTAGTACCCCACTCATACAAGATACAGATATTCATTAAGAGTTTAATAAACTCAACCTCACAATCATTACAGGCAAATGCATTTAGATCATAGGGAGGGATAAATAAATAGTGCATTTTTCACAACAAGTCATCAGGTAATTCGTTTTTCCCATTGAACCTGGTTATAGGATCTCTAGTCTCCAGGTTGGATTTCCTTACATATGACTTAAGATTTAATAGGCTTCAATCCCATCCCCCTCGATGTGCTCTACACCTTTTCTCTTGCCAAGGCCTTGGTCAACGGATCTACAAGATTATCACAAGATTTGACATAATCAATATTAATGGTACCATTTGTCAAATATGATCTCATATTACTGTGCTTTCTACGTATAAGTTTGGATTTATCATTGTAATAACGGTTTTGAACTCTACCATTGCAGCGGTGCTATCACAATGAATTAATATAGGAGAAATTAATTTTTCAAAATAAGGTATTTAAAATAACAAATCTCTCAACCAATTCGCTTCCTCACTAGCTGAAGCTAAAGCAATTAGTTCAGCCTCTATGGTAGAGTTAGTAATAATTGTTTGCTTTTTAGACTTCCAAGAAATAGCACAATCACCCAAAGTAAGAACATAACCAGTAATGGATAAGGAATCACCTGATAAAGTATTCCAATCTGCATCACAGAAGCCTTCAAGTACAACAGGATATTTTGTATAGAACAAACCAAAATTTTTCGTTCCAATTAAATATCGCATTACTCTGTTTATAGCCTACCAATGTTCATTACCTGGCTTGCTAGTAAACTTGCTAAGTACTCCTATTGTATATGCAATATCAGGCCTAGTGCAATCAGTCACATATCTCAAACTTCCAATTATGCTAGCATATTCCTTTTGATTTATTACTTCCGTTTCACTCTTAACAGGAAACAGGTGAACACTAGAATCAAATGCTTGCAATAAAGGAAATTATATTTTTTCAATATTTTCTCAACATACTGTGACTGGTCAAGGAAAATTCCATCACATGTTCTTGTAATTTTTATTCCTAGAATAAAATTTGCCTCACCAAGATCTTTTATTTCAAAGTGGCTTCTAAGAATATTTTTAGTTTCATCAATAATATTCATGTTAGAGCCAAAGATCAATAAATCATCAATATATAGGCGAATAATAACATGCGAATTATTCCAAGACTTATGATATATGTACTTATCATTTGTTTTAAACTCATTTTCAATCACGCAGGAATCAAACTTTTTATGCCATTGCTTTGATGCCTGTTTCAAGTCATATAGGGATTTGTTAAGTATACATACTTTGCTTTCTTGGACAGCCTCAACAAAACCTTCGGGTTGTTCCATGTAAATCTCTTCATTTAGGTCTCCATTTAAAAAAGAAGTTTTTACATCCATTTGATGAATTTGTAAATCAAAAATTGTCGCAATAGCAATTAAAAGTCTAATTCTCGTTACCGGTGAAAATGTATCAAAAAATTCTAGGCCTTCTAGTTGTTTAAAACCTTTAGCAACTAGCCTAGCTTTATATTTATCAACAGATCCATCCGGTTTTAATTTTTTATTACATCTAATTATTTTACAACCCGGTGGTAAATCAACTAGCTTCCAAGTTTGGTTGGAAATTAGCGATTCCATTTCATCATTTACAACCTCTTTCCAGAAAATAGCATCATGTGAAGACAGCTTCTTTTAAAGTTAGTGGGTCATCTCCAACGTTAAAAATGTAATAATCAGGATCAAAATCTTTTTCTACTCTAGCTCGTTTACTTCTTCATAACTCAAAATCATCATTTTCATTATTATTTAAAGTAGAAGTAGAAGAACTAGGTAGTGACAAAATATTTTCTTTAGTCCCATGGACCCCATTGTTTTTAGAATCAATAGAAAATTTATCTCCATGAAAAATAGCATCACCTGATTCTATTATCACGCTATCTTCAAGATTGAAAAATCTATAGGCTCTACTATTTAAAGCATAACCAAGAAAAGCACAAGTAGTAACTTTTTCACCCAACTTAGAGATTTTAGGATCCATTAACCTTACATAGGCTAAGCAACCCCAAACTCTTAGATATCCCAAATTTGGCTTATGAACTTTTCATAATTGAAAAGACGTTAATTTCATCTTTTTATGAGGCACACGATTCAACACATAACAAATAGTCAAAAGAGCTTCACCTCAAAAACTTAAAGGTGCACAAGACTCAATTAACATGACATTAGTTAACTCAACCAAAGTTCTATTCTTTCTTTCCGATACACCATTAGATGCAGGAGAATAAGGAGGAGAAGTTTCATGAATTATACCCAATGATCTTACAAAAGAATTGAATTCAAGTGACTCTTATTCACGGCCTCTATCGCTTCTTATTCTTTTTAATTTTCTATTAAACTGATTTTCAACTTCATAGAGGAAATTTTTAAAATTCTCAAAAACATCACTTTTATTTTTCATTAAGTAAACATATGTAAACTTAGAAAAATCATCAATGAAAGTGATAAAACATCTATTTCCTCCACGAGTTAAAATTTCACCAAGTTCACAAATATCACTATGAACTCATTCTAATAAATTAGTTTTTCTTTCAACATGGAAGTGAGGCCTTTTTGAGATTTTAGCTTTACTACAAGCTTCACATTTTTCAAAATTCTTTTTGATCATTGGAATTAATCCTAAACTACTCATGATTTCTACATAACGATCATTTATATGACACAAACGAACATGCCAAAAATTAGTAGAAGAAAGCATAAAATAGAAGTAGATGTTTTATTCATTTCAACACTCAATTTGAACATACCATCACATGCATACCCTTTTCACACAAAAACATTATTTTTCACAATTACATACTGGTCAGATTCAATAATCTATTTGAAGCCTGCCTTATTTAGAAAAAAACTAGGCATTGAGTTTTTTCTCATGGAAGGAGTATAAAGTACATTTTTTAAGATTAACACCCTTCCAGAAGTAAATCTCAACTCGACATCCTTCATTCCAAGTGCATGACTTGTGTGTGAATCTCCAAGCATGATGGTTTTAGGCTCCTCAAATTTTGTATAATTTTTAAACCAGTCTTTGTCATAACAAACATGACGGTTTGCACCAGAGTCAGCCCACCATCCATCAACATTCATCACCATATTTATGTTTGTTATCACTGCCACAAAAGGTTCTTTGGTAACATTTGACTGAGGTGTAGGCCCACATTTTCGATATAAATCAAGAAATATGCCCATTTTTGCCACAGACAAAGCACGGTCTTTTTTTTGTACATGTTGATTTTTTACTTGGTTATTTCTACCATTATTATTATTGGGATGTCTACCATTATTTTTCTTGAATTTTTTCTTCTTAGGCTTCAAAATAGTATTTTTGTTAGGTTCATGGGTAGCATTACTTGAAGTTAAATTTACCTTCAGTGTAATGTTGTTCTCTTCTGTTTGCATAAGTGCATCTTGGCCCCTTGCTTCTTCTTCCATGCGGATTCTCATTATCAAAGTCTCAAGAGATGTTTCCTTTTGCTTGTGGCGCATAGTTTTTTAAAATTCTTTCCACGAAGGTGGAAGTTTATCAATATGCCACAAACAATAAGGTTATCTCTAATTTTAATTTCCTCAGACTAGAGATCGCCAACAATCATTATAAAATCCCGAGCTTGGTCTGCTACTGATTTATTGTCCACCATTTCGAAACAAAAAAATCTGCTAGCCCCATATTTTTTCGCTCCCGCTGCCTCAGTATCATACTTACTCTGCAAGGCTTTTCAATTTTTTTTTGTACTAGAGTAAGTTCTATCATAATAATCATAAAAATTATCAGATGGACAATTAAGTAAAAAGTAACGACACTTATCGGAGTCATTATTGTATTTTTCTACTTTCTCTTAATGAGAAATGTATTCCTCATCACTCATGGAGGAGTCATCTACTCTGTTAGGGTTATTCTCCATTAACACATAAGAGATATGGAGAATACTTATGTAAAAAATAACTTTACCCTTCTACCTTTTAAAGTGGGTACCGTTGAACCGGAATGACCTGTTTAGATCTCCCAACTTGACTTCCGCAGAATTTTCAGTTGTTGCCATGTGAATCTCCTTAAAATTGTTGGTGATAATTACAATAAAATTGCAATAATATTATAATTGTTACAACTGAAAATTACAAAATGAATAAAGAAAAATATATTTCTTCTTATATGGTTGAGGCGCAGATATCTCGCTCTCTTTATGGAGATTCAAGCCCACTGCGGTAATTATTTCTCTGGTCCAGTAGTAATACTCCTTGACTTGTCCCCTCCAAGATACAACAGCCTATACAATATAACTCAATACTCTAGACACGAATTGAGTTCAAAGCTCCACAATAATGACACCTCCCTTTAACTAATAAACTCTCTTGTTTGATAGATTTTTGTGAACTCTACACTTGTGTGTTTTTGTTTTCTTGTCCTCTGAAAAATGAGCTGAAAGCTATTCTATTTATAGGCCATAAAATAGCCTACATTGATGTCATTGGTGACATCAAATGCAACTGCCAATTTTGAAAAATTACAGCTACCAAGGTTGAAGAGTAAGGCAGCCGACTACTGCCAAGTTTAAATAAGAATAGGCAGCCTATTGCTGCCAAATTTGAATAAATATGGGTGGTTTTAGAGGCTGAAATTGCAGCCATTATTGAATGAAAAAGGCGGCCAATGTTGAATGTAATATTAAAATGTAACATCACATAGTATGTGGGGATGCTGAATAAGTCCTCAAACATCCCTTCTTTGAATGTCATTCATCACAAATATGCTTAAATGAGTTACTGCAGTGACTAGGTATACATGGATAGAGATATCTCATCTTGACATACGAGAAGTGTTTAGAAAAATGAAATAAAGGCTCTGTTGAAACTTTGCACTTATTGTTTTGGCTGCTTTGGTACATGCTAGGCTCTGTTGAAGCTTTGCACTTATTGTTTTGGCTGCTTTGGTAGAGGCTATCTTTAGTGCTACGAACAAGGTAGTGTGGAATCACAAATTCTAGTGATCATCTATGATATACAGTCAGATTAAAGAGGAATGTAAATAAAGAGTATATGGGCATAAAATAGTACATAGGTATAGGATAAATAGGAACGGATAGTGAAGCTGTACTGCAAAGATAATAGTGAATAGAGGTAGATAGGTGAAATACTCTGATTAGTCCCTCCTAATTAGACAGAGGTATTAGTAATACGCCTATGAGTTTTGTAATTTGTTTAGTTGGTGATTAATAAGATTTTAATTTTTTTGCACCCAGAAAAAATTGTTTAAGGAGTTAATTACCTTTGAGTTCTGTCCTATCTACACTCTTATGAAAAATAATTAAATCTTACTATTTGAAATGATAACTATATATTTTAGTTTAAATTTGATATCTTTAAATAATTTTTTCATTAAATAAATCTTCCATCGTCCATTACTTAAATTAGAACAAAAATATAAAATCTTTTTGAGATTTATTTAACATATTCAGATCTTAGATGACACTTTCAATTTATTTTTTCAGCAGTTTACAGAAATATTAATTCACTATTCATAATGCTTTACTGTTAATTTAATAACAAAGTTTTTTGTTGTTGGTAATACGATGTTGTAATTCTATTTATTACGCACGATAATTATTCAATAGCTTAAGGTGATGTATTATGCAAAAAAAAAATTTAAACTGATATTTATACTAAACTATAGGAGATGTATTATTTTTGCTTAAAAAACACATAATTTAAATGATGCCAGTAAAAATTCCTACATAAGTTTATGGATTCATGAATAAATTCCAAATTATATTGTACATAATATAAATTTTATGTAATTAAGATGGAAGAAACTTGAGAAAATTGAAGAAAATGTGTCTTTTAAGTCTTGAATGAAGGATTGGTGACATTGACCAACAGATAGGGTCAAACATCATTAGAAAACTTGATTAAGTTAATTGTGGACTTGATTAATATTTTTAAAACTTTCTAATCTTTTCAAAAACACAAATCAACCCAACCCACACCCCTCTTCAATCCAAATCAACCACTCTCTCTCCAGCTTCTCTCAACTCTCTCCCAACCAACAGTTCTGTAAAATTTCTCCCTTCAACCTTTGGCGACAAATAGTTGGGCGAGTTCCTTTTTTACTTTCAACCGTTAATCAACGTGAAGACTTCTCTGGTGACAATAACTTTGAGTTCTTCATCGTCCCATTTCCCTTTTTACAGGTAAAAAATTATGAAGAAACAAAGGAACTTGAGCCAACTACTCTTCTAGTATTGAAATGTGGACTGAATAAAACCCTAATTTCTGGCATTTCTTGTTCTTGTTATCGTACTATTGATTCGAATTTGTTGGTAATTTTTGGTCACAATTGATGTTCTTAGTGTGTGTACGCGATGTGTTGGTGTTGCTGGGTTGATTTGTTGTTTGTCTTGGTAAAAATGGTATTGTAAAAGATGAAACATCTAATGTAACAGATGAAACATATGATGTAACAAATGAAAATTTGATGCAACATATGAAAATCTGATGTAGCAGATGAAAATTTGATGCAACTGGTGAATAATCTAACAAATTATTCATCTGTTGCGACAGAAGACTCTTCTGTTTGGAAGAAATCTAAACAATATTGATCCAACAGATAACTGATTAGTGATCTGTTTTTATTCTTTCCAATGGTTTACTCTTTATTTTGCAACAGATTAGGACTGTTTTATTATTTTCAATATTTACTCATCTATTGCAATAGGTCGGTTATATGTTGCAACAGATAACATACCTGGTGCAACAGATTAGTTATTCATTTTTATTCTTTCCAATGATTTACTTATCCGTTGAAGAGGTCTTATATGTTGCAACAGATAAAATACCTGGTGCAACGGATTAGTGATCTATTTTTATGGTTTCTAACGGATTACTTATCTGTTGCAACAGGTCAGTTATATGTTGTATCAGATAAAATACTAGGTGCAACAGATTAGTGCTATTTTTATGATTTCCACGAATTACTCATCCATTGCAACAGGTCGGTTATATGTTGTAATAGATAACATACCTGGCGCAATAGATTAGTTGTCTGTTAGAACTGTTATATTACCATTATACATTAATCAATTATAATCTATGTTATATTTCTGTTAATTTAAGATAACATGGCTCCCAAAAGAAAAGAAATCAAATGAAGTCCAAGAAAAAGAATAAATGCAGCAGCTCAGCTACATCTACCACTCTATGAGCTTGCTTTACAAGCGTTATCTCAATCAGGAGCAGAAGATAATGAACAGGGGAGGAGGAATCTTTCAAAAGAGATGATCCAAATACTAATAGCCCTTCCGCCAAAGAGTTGGTCCAAACCTTTAGCATTGATCGTTATCCTGTGAGAATGCAGTGCGATGGTGCCACAGATTTAACGAGTGATCTCGTGGTTAAGTCAGTCATGGAAAAATCTTTCGACGCCTTTAAAAAAAATACTTCAAGAAGAAAAATTAGATTTTTATATTAGGGAAAGCTGCTTTGGGCAATATTTTGATTTACCGGAGGATAACAATTCTCGTTTCCAGATGAAAATAGTATATGATCTTCTCAAGCGCAGGTTTATGTATGAAAACAAAGATAAGATGGATGAGGTGTGGATAAATTACTGTGGCATGCCTGTTTGTTTTTGTTGGAAGGAGTTTTCCATAGTTACTGAACTAAAATATTATCTCCCTTCTCCGTCTCAAGTTATACCTACTCTGTCTCAAAAAAGCACCCCGTACACCTAACAAAGGAAAAGGCAAGTCGAGTGATCGTGATGACCTGGTGTCCATTGTTGGTCCAAGTTTCAAAAATAAAAATCTGATAGAAGCGTTGAAAGGTAAAGGACGTTCAAAGAAGCACAAACAATCATTGTGCTTGGTTTGGTTTGTACATAATGTTTTTTGGGCGAGAGACATTAACAACAACATAAGCCTCAGCTTAATAAATCTCTCTGAGGATCTTGAGGCATTTAACAGCTATCCTTGGGATTATGAAAGCTTCAAAATGACTTTCAAATATTTGTTGACTCTGTTAACGCCAAAAACAGTCAACTTATATGGCTTTTCATGGGCCTTCATGTTAAATATTTCTTTTATCATGATATGATTCATCATATTTTTATTCAATAATGCTTTTAATTTATTGATGTTATGTTATAGGCTTGGGAATTTGAAGCCATTCCTTATTTGAGACAACAAGTGAACTACTAGGAAGAAGTTTTCTGTCCAAGAATTTTGAGATGGTTGTCGGCCAAAACCGATAAAAATGCAAAATATCTTGTTCTTTTCAATCCCCCCAAGGAAGCAGTAAGTCCAATTCTAATTAACTTTTTGTTTTAATTAATAATTAAATGATTTCATCATCATTCTTAATATATGTACCGATTTATTTTAGATTGTCCATCTGTGGCTTGTTTCAACCAACTGAGAGTTGAAGATGCCATTTTTTCTTACTTTACGGTCTGTGCAAACTTTATCGGACCCTAAGGTCATTGATGAAATAAAAATTAAATTGTTTGGAACAACAACCATCACAAGAAAAATAATTTTGGAGGTTTGGGCTAATGATACTCCTCTTACAGTTTTTGAAACAACAAGCCATTATGATTATGATCATAATGGTTGTACAGATTTTTCTCCAGATTTTGCCGCATCTAGCGAATGTTCTTCATGAAAATGTCAAGACTGCAAGGCGAAACATGATGGAGTGATTAATGCTATTAATGTACTAACTGCTTCTTTATAGGAAATGACATCTAAGAGGGGTGTCATTCCATCAAAGAAGATTTCATATCCAGACACTCCACTAGAGATCAAGGCAGCTACGAAGAGAAGGAAAGACACTTTCAAGGCATCATCAATCATAAAAAAAAATTAAGATTTCAATGCCTCTATCTTTGTCTTGTACTAATGTTCAGTGTGCAAGGGCCACAGAAGAGCAACATGAGCTGAAGAAGGTGAATGTACATCATCTGTTCCAAAAAATAAACAGATACATATCTGCTTTAACAGATGATACATCTGCTAAAAATTATCAAATAAATATATACATCTGTTGCAAGTGTTGTCTAACCTGTTGCATCAAATTCGTTATCTATTTCAACAGATGAGTCTTATGTTGCAACAGATGGGTCATCTGTTCGAAATTATCATACTGCTCTGATTTACCTGTTCAAATTTATCCCAACAGATAATCTATCTGATGCAACATAAGACTTATCTGTTGCAACAGATGAAAAATCTGTTGTATATCTCTACTTAGCATTGACAATTCTAGTTTTCTAGGTGGATGTCACAGCTACTGCTGAAGAGCATAATATCACAGTTGATAATCCATCAACTGCTTCCAAAGATGAAATAAAAGTGGAGCCTGTCAGTTTGGGAGAATGGAAGAATTACCCATTTAAAGGGTTCAACATCTCAGATAAGGATCCAAAAAAAACTAACACAGTTGATCAACAACTATTCAGAATGGATTGCCGATAGGCTGTTAAAGCATCATGTCGGCAGGTACATAAATCAATTTATGGATATTGATTTATACAATTCTTTTTGTAAGAACCTGACATTAACACATATAAATCATCATGTAGAAAACAAAATGACGAGCACTACAAAGTGAACAAATTGAGTCTTAGTTTTGATATGTTCAACTTTATTGTTGCACATCCCGAAATAAAAAATTGGTTCTATTTGATGTCACAACCCCAAACTTGCTGGAATGATGAGGTTTAAATGTCATACATATTACTATTAATTAATATTTTATTTAATTGCATCTGCGTATTGATTTTTTTATCACATAATTTGAAATGTTTGATAATATGTGCAGCACATCGATGTCATTTTTTACTACCTTCGAAAGAAGGCCAAGTTGCAAACACAAGAACAATACTGATACATAACAGGCAATTATTTGTACAAAGTTTACATTAATAATGCCTACGATAGGTCTTGTCAACAGCAGTTGGAAGTTTCCCAAAATGACGAATGCTTAATCAACATCATCAAAGGTTTTAGCATTTTGGCTGACTTACCATGTCATATTGTCGACGAAGTATACATCCCAATAAATTGTGATGATTAATTCCATAGGGTGTTGGGTTTCATCGTTCTAAAAGAGAGGCGCATCCAAGTTTATGCCTCGATGTCACGAAGGAGACATTCAGAGCCGTCGTCTGAGATACAAAAGTTGGCCAAAATATTGCCTACTTACCTTGATATAAGTGGCTTTTTAGACCTAAAGGTTTGTACTGATTGGTCGAAGATTGAAGCATACCGGGATAAAATGGCTAATCCATTTGATGTACAATATATTGACGGAATTGGTCAACAAACCATTGGTAGCCTGTAAGATTAAGTGTCATGATTTAGTTTTATTTCACAATGCTTGCATGAACTGCAAGATATGGATTATCTATTTTTTTATAATGCAGGGATTGCGGTCCTTTTTTTGCCGCCTATATCGAGTATTTAAGCGATGGATTACAAGTACCAAATGATGGACTTGATGCTGGATTATTTGATGCTTTTTTATGGAAATACGGAGACGCAAAAGCTCAGAAGACATACACAACTGACGTTAAAAATCCAGGATGACCAAAGCCAAATTCCGTAGCATCGGATGAAGAACAACTTGTCCATATTGATTAGATATTTATAGCTTGAGTCCATCAATGTAATAACCTACCCTCCTTGGTTTAAATTGTTGATTTATTTGTAGAGTAGATCGTTTATACCCATAATAATTTTTTAACATTTTATTTATTTGTTGAGTTATTTCATGTAATTTTTGAAGGCTTCAATTTATTTTATTCTGTATATGAATATAATTAATCCTTAGTTTTGAACATGTTAATTGAAATGGAGTACTAGATTCAAATATCGCAACAGATAATACATCTGCTGCAACAGATGACATATCTTATTAGACAGATTTAGACATATATTGTAATATGAGATGTAACACATAGGTCATCTGCTGGAAATTATATAACAGGTCTTTCTACTTTTTTTATTTGCTCCAATAAATTACCGATCAGTTGCAACAAATAAGTTATATGTTGCAATAGATCGTATATCTGTTGCGACAGACAGACTGGGAAGATCTGTATAACGCAATAGATGACCAACCTATTCCAACAGATATTCAATCTGTCACAACCGGTACTATATCTATTACGATAGATATAAAATCTATTGCATTATAAAAATTCAACTTGGCCAGACATAAAAATTATTGCCACTACATGTAAAGTGAATTGGCTTGAATTAAAAATTTGTTACCGTGCTCGTATCTATCTTTGTACATGTTTTTTTTATACACGGGCTCCAACCATTTAGTTAGTACCCCATATGCCCAGACTCATTGCATCTTTTCCATAATGGTATCACACACACTGGTCATTTGTGTGCCGATCAGCAAACACTCGATGTATGCAAGCAAGTACAGCTCGTACACTGCACCGGTTGTATTTATTGGGAGTTGGATTTTCTTATTTAGACCTTCAAAATCCCATGATTCCTTCACCAAGACTTTAACCGACAAATGATCCATCAGTTTACTCTGCGTCAACAACTTGGGCAACAACTTCAAGAGTGGCTTCATATGGGTTAAAAACATCTTATCACTGAAGACAGGTAAGTTGCAGTCATAAACCTTAATCTTTCCCTCGTATAGTAGTATCTCAATAGTGAGAAAATATATGATATCCATGTTCATGACTGCAAGGATTCTCTTTGCCTTGGTCCAGCTCTTACCGTATGGATATGGCCTCTTTCCTCTAATATATTTAATCGCTTCTTTATCCTATTGGAACGTTAAAACTAATTGATCAAATTCCAGGCCACCGGAATGAGCTATCTTACAGAGTTTAGCATACCTATCCTTGAAATTATTGTAGAAGTTGAGGTCTATTATCCTATCGGCAGCATCATAAGCATCCGGGTACGCTAATTGCCTGTCCCTCATGAGGCAGAGAATTTCATCAACATACTGTGGTATAAGAAGATAATTTTTTAATAGGTTAGTAATTGTAAGGAATAAAATATAGTCGAAAGAATCTGATGCAGAGGGTTCTCTGAATCAGTTCACAGATTATCCAGCCAACGCAACTTATGCAACAGATGTGTATCATGTTGCAACAGAATACCAAGTTTTTGCAACAGATTACACATCTGCTGCATAAATTCTTCTTCATCGAGTAGATTGGAAGGGTAGGTTAGCAAAAGTAAACTTACCTTGTCCTCATACCACACACACAAATTTTTCATATTCGAGAAGTCTTTGGCGGCAAATGAATGCATGGCGTATTCTTTTTTAACCTTCATCTTGATGAATTCTTCCAGTTCCTTCTTCTTCCCCTTGCCAAGCGCCGCAAATATGTCCACCTTCTTCAGCGGCCCCTGAACTTCAACAACTATTGGTGCGGGGGAGTTGCAATTTTTGCTGATTTCAGAACGGAGAGAATTTATCTAATTTTTCTTTTCTTCCTGCTAACCTCTACTGTAGGAGCACATGGCTCCCTCACCTCGTTGGATGGTATGAAACCCCTCTTGGATTTCAACTCTTCGGCAAATTTAGCAATAGCCTCTAGAATTTTAAGGAGTTTATCCTCTCTATCCTTGTACATTTTGCATTTGAAATGAGAATATGAGGGCAAGGAGGGGTGAGAAGGACCACTGTAAGGGTGGGAGGGACCGGTGTAGGGGTGAGAAAGACGACCTGTGCAAGGGGTATTTTTAAACATATTTATTTTTTGCTGAGCACCAACACGATCATAATCACGACTGGCAGCAGAAGCAGCAGCAGGATGGCTGCCACCATCACAAACAACTCCACCAGCAACACCTCCAGAAGAAGCCCCTGGATCTGTTGCAGTTTGAGGTTGGTCGTGAAGAGCTTCAACATTAGGCTGACCTTACCTAACTGCTCTTCTTATGGATATTGCTCCATCCAATTCCTTCTTTATTAAATCCACCGTTGGGTTTTCTTTGGTATCAAAAAGATCTAAAGTAAGAAAAAAAGTGATCTCCAACTCATCAATGGTAGGCACGATCCAAGGATGCACAACCTATAAAAAAAGACAGGGGGAATTTAAATCATATAATAATAATAATTTGTAGTCAGTTGAGTTACATGGGGCTCAGGTTTGGTTAACACAGCCAACTTATGCAATAGACGATCTAGCTACCACAACATCTGATCTGTATATTAAAACAGATTGATAATATATTACATCAGATTACCCATTTATTGCATAATTTACAGTAGATGGGTAATCTGTTGAGTAGGATTCAGAGACTAGAGCAACATATGATTAATCTATTGTGAAATATGGATCATCTGTCGCAACAAATTACCCATCTATTGCACCATTTACAGTTGACGGGTAATCTGTTGTAACAGATGACCCATCTGTCGCAACAGATGGAGCATCTGTTTCAATATATTTCTTTAAGGCAAATTATTTTAGTTGAAAGAAGATGAACTCATCATCCGGAGGGTTAAAGAGATCAGCCTCGTTAATATTTTTTTGCTGCTCTCTACTGCAGCCAACTACCTAAGGATACTTGGATGAGAAACCTTATTCGGGTAATCCTTGAAATGCTTTCGAAGGGGAGGAATGGCTTCACATGCAAGAGCCTAAAAATTGTAAACAGGAAGCAAGCAAAAAAAAAGTCAAAAGTATATTCAAAATAAATTAATGAATGAGTAAAAATAGTGATCAATTTTACCATGAAAGCCTAAGGAAAGCCATATAATGTGGTTGTCTTTGGCTTTAGCTCTTTTAGTAAATATTTGACAGTCAAGTAGTAGCGTCGTATCCCCAGGTATAATCATTGAATTTTCCAAAATCATTAGCAAACACCAACAAATCATGTTTTATGACTTTCTTGACATCTCTTGCCAATAAACCGGAATGGACAAACCAAACTAAGCACAATTTCTCCCTGTAGTGCTTTGGTATGTCTTTATTCTTGAGATCCGCCATCAAATCCTCCACTTTGTAGCTAGGTCCAATAATGCCCAACAACCCATCTTTTTTTTACCTTGCGTTTGTTGGACCCTTTGTGGGGTGTTTTATTGTGGGAGGTTCTTCTAGACAATCGCATCTCAAGCCCGTCACAATGGCAAACTCTTTAAATCCAAAACAAATCGACATGCCATTGTAGTTAATCTAGACTTCATCCATCTTTTTTTGACCTCCTTCGGACCTTCATCATCCCCCGCATACTTGATCCTGCTCTTGAGAAGGCCATATACCATGATCATTAGGAAATAGAGAGGGCGGGCCCCAGACAGCTCAATAAAGTGTGCAAAGCAGCTCTTCTTAGAAAGTCCATCTATGTTTTCCTTCTTCATAATACTAATAAGTTCGTCAAAAGGTTTCCCCAGCTGACATTTAAGTACAAGATCACCAAATACTGCTTTAGGGATATTCATCGGTATCGTAACTCAAAACTTGTCAATACTAGTGGTTTTAACAGAATCATGCTGGAATGTCGATATTATTTCACACCCCATTGATAAGGAGGAGTTATCACTTTCTTCGGCTTCATTTTGCCCTGACTGAGATTGTTCTAGAAGTTTCTCCGAATCTATCTGTACTCTAGCCTTTTTTGTTTAGTGATCGAAAGTTGATCCACTTTTGATCACTTTTAGTTTCTTTTCTTTTGGGAGACATCTTTTAACTACAAACAAAAGAAAAACAAAAAATACATTGCATTTGATGTCTGCACAATTTTTTTAAAAAAGGTGAGACAAATTTCAATAAATTATTCTTGCTACATAACCGAAAAAATACTCCAACGGACAACCCATCAGTTGGAATAGATGGGGAACTCGAATCTGTTTGATGACCTATTTAATATCTCCCAACAGATATTCCACCTGTTGCAACAGGTGGACAAATTTTAATAAATTATTCTATGCCACATTACAAGAAAATACTCCAACGGATAACTTATCAGTTGGAACAGATGGGAAATCTGTTTAAAAACCTATTTAATATCTCCCAACAGATCTTGCACCCGTTGCAACAGATGGACCACCACCACCACAACCGATGCCACCACCAAGACCACCACCAATTCTACCAATACCAACACCAAGACTACCGACACCACCACCAAAAAACACAAATACCACCACCACCACCACCAACCACCAACAACACATAAACACCATCCAACAATACCACGAGAGTCAACAAAACACTGAGAGAAAAACTAGGATTTTCTCAGGTGCTTCCTACTTTTTTAGCATCAAAACTAAAAATTGTTAACCCATTCTCAAAGATAATACAACTAAAAGTCTTGTTTTTCATCATTAACTAAAAAGCCCTATTTTTTAGAATAAAAAACAAATGTAGAACTCTTCTTGAACTCTGTTACCTGTGAAGACATAGAAAACGATGGATACAAGTGGAAATGAAGTCGAAAAAAACAACTATATGTAGTCGTAAATGGGAAGAAAATTAACCTGTTTTGAAGGGTTGAGCAATATGTTGTAAGTTGTTATTTTTATTATTGCGAGGGAGAGGAGACCCCAAGATAGAGAGAGAGAGAGAGAGAGAGAGAGAGAGAGAGAGAGAAGAGCAAGAACTTAAGATTTAAAATAAAAAGTTTTTCGCGCAAATGGATGATTTGTACGGGTTGATTGGTAATTTTGGAAAAGAATGACAAGTTTTGAGATTGCTAATTTGGTCCGAATTGATGTTAATTAATTTTAAAAAATTTAAGAGATATAGTTTTTAAAACATTGAGATGATGAGAACTCATTTCAACTCAGAGTGATCGATCGACGACTCGGTCGAGATGAATGCAATACCAACGTCATGCAATGGGAAAGACTCGATTGGATTTGTAATTGACCCTGCGAGCTCATTCATTCATCCCTAGTTCCACCTAAATCAACTTAGGTACTATCACTACACTAACATTGAGCTGATGAAAACTTATTTCAACTCAGATTGATCGATCGATGACTCGGGTCGGGATGAACGCAATACCAATGCCATCCAATTACAAAGACTCGATTGGATTTGTAGTTGACCCTGCGAGCTCATTCATTCATCCCTAGTTCCACCTAAATCAACTTAGGTACTATCAATATCATAATATTGAGTTGATGAGAGCTCATTTCAACTCAGAGTGATCGATCAATGACTCGGGTTAGGTTGAACGCAATACCAATGCCATGCAATTGGAAAAACTCGATTGGATTTGTAGTTGACCCTGGGAGCTTATTCATTCATCTCTAGTTCCACCTAAATCAACTTAGGTACTATCAGTATCCTAACATTGAGTTGATGAGAACTCATTTTAACTTAGAGTGATAGATCGATCACTCGGGTCGGGATGAATGCAATACCAATGCCATGCAATTACAAAGAATCAATTGGATTTGAAGTTGACCCTGCGAACTCATTCATTCATTCCTAGTTCCACCTAAATCAACTTAGGTACTATCGCTATCCTAACATTGAGTTGGTGAAAACTCATTTCAACTTAGAGTGATCAATCGATGACTCGGGTCGAGATGAATGCAATACCAATGCCATGCAATTGCAAAGACTTGATTGGATTTATAGTTGACCCTATGAAATCTGTTGAAATAAATAACTAAACTATTGAAAATTTTCAAATAGGTATTCATATTTGTTGCAACAGATGACATATCTGATTTAATTATCAAATAGACATTTGCATCTATTGTGACATATAACTGAGCTGTTGGAAATTTTCAAACAGATTTTTATATCTGTTGTAACAGATGACATATCTGATTTAATTAATTATCAAATGGACATTTTCATCTATTGTCATAGATGACTAAGTTGTTGAGATTTTTAAACAGATATTTATATCTGTTGTAACAGGTGACTGAGCTGTTTGGATTTCTAAAAAAATATTTATATATGTTGCAACAGATGACATATCTGTTTAAAAATCTTTTTTTCTCTTTTAATTTTAAAGCAAGCTTCTGGTCCGAGTAGATAATATCAAGTAGTCGTACTTACTACTAAAGGCGGTAAAAAATGTTTTTTGGATATCTCAAAAGTGAGTCCATTGAGCAATCTTGTCTTGTCTTGTCTTTTCAATGTCACTAGTCTTATTCTTCCTCGTGCCCCTTAAATTATTAATTAAATTAATTAATATTAATTAATGAATATTAAAAATCCCCACGTCTACGTACATAATACATCTATAGAAATCTTCCTTCAGCTGCAGTTTATTTTATTCAACTCTCTCATTTTTTTCTCTCTTCTTTAGGGTCACAACCTTTTTTATCTCTTTTCTCTTCTCTTCTCATAAAGATCTTTTCGGATCTAAATTGATCCATATCTTTCCTTAACTAAAATTTCTATTTTGATTCCCTTTTTGATATTAAGGTATGGTTCATTATTGCTCTTTCATTCTCGTCTTCTTCTTTGAAAATTATTTACACCTATTTTTTATTTTATTACTATTTACTAATATAATATTTATTAAAAAAAATTGAAGGAACTTTTAAGTGTTGAATAAATAAATTGAAAATTTTTATTACAATATGCGAAAAAAGTCATCTGTTAGGAGAAGTTTAAAAGCCTTGTTGGCAGTATCATTTTTTTGTATGTATTTTGTTTGTTTCTTTATTGTTGATGCAGTTATTGATGTTTTTGGTGGGGTTGACGTTGTTAGAACTTGTGGTATGGTGTTGTTGATGTTTCTGAAACAAAGAATGTTGCTTCTTTGTTATTGATGATGTTGTTGGAATAAATGTTGTTGTTTTTTTGTTGTTGATGTTTATGCTATTATTGATGCTGCAACAGATGGAGAAACTGTTGGAACAAATCAAACCACCAGAAAGGCTGGTTTGATGTATTCCATCAAATTCCACATCTGTTGCAATAGACTCCACATCTGTTGCAATAGACTCCACATCTGATGTAATAGATAGATAATGTTCTTTTTGTGACCTCAATTTTTTCCTCTTCTTTGTAGATATAAGGAACTGATAGTTGATCAACTTTTGTCAGACTATCACAAGAGGCTGCAGTAAAGATAGGTTCGGAGAAATAAGTTGCTTGCAGATAGAACCACTTCATATGTGGGAGGTACGTATTACTAATAATGTTATCATGGAAATACACATAGAGTGCACTGATTTTGTGAATGTTGTTTCTACTGATTAGTCATAGATCGTTCAAATAAGATGTTTGTAATTTTATAGTTAAGATTGGTAGGTTCGAACTGATAAGGCTGAGGGACCATGAATATGGTTCTGATACCCTGTTAAGATTTAATATTGGTTGATGCTCATATTTATTTGTCAAGCATTATGAAGGGATCTAGTTTTAGTGTCATTATAAAGAGATTCAATAGCAATTGGACTAACTTTTAGGGTGCATTAGACCCTTAGAGGGCCTTTGAAGCTTAGCACTGCATCTAACAAGAACGAAAAACCAGTATAGTTATTGCCCTGGCCAAAATTTATATGGTTGGATTGCTCGCTCGGGGTGATGATTATATGCCAGAAGGTGCGGTAGGAGAATGCCTTTGAGGGAAAATAGGTGGTTGATGGAAAACTATATCATCTGAGAGCTAATTGAAGAAGAGACATAGGGTAGAAAGTAACTTCTAGTGAGTCTGACCGATGGAATTATCTTAACAGATGCAAAATATGAATCAAGTGCAAATATGAAAGTGTATCCGGTAATGTAATTTCTATGTTATGTCTCTGGAAGAAAAATAATGCAGATGGACGCTTTGCTAGAGAGCTGTGTGGTCGAGATTATCACCTAGGTAGAAAATAGGAGAATACCAACAAAGCAGCCTCACGGGCATCGAGGGTTGAAATGATGTTTAGCGAGTCTAGAAAACTTACGCCAATAACAACTGCAGTTAAAATAAAGAATCTAAGCGAAGGCAGCAATTTCTGAATTTTAAATTTTATCCCATGCCTTCTTGTTTGTGCTTTCGATCAGGTCCACTGTTCGTTGACCTGATCAGAACCACAAACGAGATTGAAAGGCAAACAGAGTATCATTGCTTCCTTAGCAATATGATTACAATTGATTGTGTTTTCTTGCCTTGACATGCTTTCAACATTCCTTGGAGAAGATCAGATGCTTACTGTAGTATGTGAATCTCAATAATTTTCAAGCTTGCCTACAACTTGCTGATTCTGTATTCAAGTTGGTTGTTGTCGTCTTTAAAGTTGGTAAGGATTTACTCGTCTCTTGTGAGCTCGATCAGGAACACTACCTTCAAAGTTGTGGCATTCTAGAATCCCTTCAGAACACTTTTTTTAGAAGCCTTAAAGGATACATGGAGGGTCGCTGTGTTTGTTTTAGGTCAAAATATGTTGATGCACGTTGAAAATATGGTCCCAACAATTGAACAACACACTTTTATCGAGCATTGCTCCATGCATCTTGCTCAACCAATTTGATAAATTAGTAATCATAGAGTTACATAGCGTGTGATCTAAATCAGCTCTACCAAGCCTATCAAATGTTACATAGTGGACAAATTAAACGAGCTCAATCTCTTAGTCTTTCTACTGATCACTCTTCTCCAATATAAATAACAAAATATCTGTTATTTAAAAGTCTACACCGTCACCAGACATGCTTTCCTGGGAGCAATTCTTCTGAAGTTATCTGTTAATGTCTTCTGAAGAATTTCTCCCAGGCAAGCGTTTCTGGCGATGGTGTAGACTTTTGCATAGAAGATATCTTGTCATCTATATTGAAGAAGAGTGATCAGCAGAATGGCTGACAGATTGGGCTTGTTTGATTTATGCACTAACTCGGGCATATATTTTTGATAGGGTAATGAGCTCGGAGTTACATAATGTTTGATAGGCTTGGTAGAGCTGGTTTAGATCACACACAATGTAACTCCATGCTTACTAATTTATCAAATTGGTTGAGCAAGATGCATGGAGCAACGCTCGATAAAAGTGTCTTGTTCAACTGTTGGGACCATATCTTCAGTGTGCATCAACATATTTTGACCTAAAACAAACACAGCAACCCTTCATGTATCCTTTAAGGCTTTTGAAGAAAGTGTTCTGAAGGGCTTCTAGAATGCCAAAACTTTGAAGGTAGCATTCCTGATCGAACTCATAAGAGACGAGGAAATCCTTACCAACTTCGAAGACGACAACGACCAGCTTGAATACAGAATCAACAAGCTGAGGCAAGCTTGAAAATTATTGGGATTCACATACTACAACAAGCATCTAATCTTCTCCGAGGAATGTTGAAAGCATGCTAAGGCAAGAAAACACAATTAATTAATCCATATTGCTAAGAAAGTAATGATACTCTATTTGCCTTTCAATCTCGTTTGCGGTTCCGATCAGGTCAACGACAGTGGACCTAATCGGAAACACAAACAAGAAGGTATGGGATGAAATTTAAAATTCAAAATTTTTTGCCTTCGCTTAGTTTCCTTATTTTAAGTGCAGTTGTTGTTAGCGTAAGTTTTCTAGACTCGCTGAACATCATTTCAACCCTCGATGCTCGTGAGGCTGCTTTGTTAGTCTTCTCTTATTTTTTACCTAGGTGATAATTCCGACCATGCAGTACCCTATCAAAGTGTCCATCTGCATTAATTTTCTTTCAGAGACACAACAAACAAAATTACATTACCGGATACACTTTCATATTTACACTTGATTCAGATTTCGCATCTATTAAGAAAATTCCATCGTCCAGATTTGTTAGAAGTTACTTTCTACCCTATGTCTCTTCTTCAATTAGCTTTCATATGATATAGTCTTCCATCAACCACCCTTTTTCCCTCAAAAACATTCTCTTACCGCACCTTCTGGAATATAATCATCACTCTAAGCGAGCAACCCAACTATATAAATTTTGGTCAGGGCAATAACTATATTGGTTTTCCATTCTTGTTTGATGCAGTGCGAGGCTTCGAGAGCCCTCTAAGGGTCCAATGCAAAGTTAAAGTTAAGTCCAATCGCTATTGGTTCTCTGCAGTGACGACAAATATTGATCCCTTCTCAAAACTTAACACACATAAACACGAGCAACAACCGTCAGTAATTCGTAACAGTGTATCTATACCATCTTCATGAGGTCCTCAGCCTTATCAATTTCGAATCCATCAAACTTAATGGTACAATGCAGGATCTTGTTTGAATGATCAATGCCTAATCGGTTAAAAACTGCATTCACAAAAATATTGTACTTTGTGTGTGCTGTCCCGGTGACCTTATCAGTAATACATACTTAACTCCCACACATATGATATTGGATCCATCTGCACGGACCTTATTCTTCCTAGTCCATCTATGACTTTAATTGAATAAACAGATGATTAGCTAGTTGCAACAGATGACATATCTGTTTATATTGTCAAACAATTGGAGATATCTGTTACAATAGTTGATCAACCTATTGCAGAAATCAAACAGATATATACATCTGTTACAAAAGATTGACATATGTTGTAAGTTATCTAACAAAAAGAATATATTTTACAACAGATTACCCATCTATTAGATTTATTTTAAAATAATTTTCTTTTCTTTTCGAGATATAATAATTTATAAATAGGTCCCTCCTTACAAATATGGATGATCCAGATTCGTACAAGAATATTCATATCGAGTCCTTGCATGAACTTCAAAGGCAGTTTGATGAACTCCAGAGAGATTTGGCTGACTTCGGAGCAAGGCTGCCGAATGAAAAATGTCTGATTGACATTAATAATAATAGTAGTAATAATAATTAGGTAATGTTATTTATTTTAGCGCATGTATGTATTTTCCTCCTTTTGTATATCGGATCTACCCAAGAGATTAAAAAATCTATGAACATTCATTTCATTTTGTTATCGACTTTGAATTTTTAATTCTTATTTAGTATTTAATAATAATCATTCTGTTTATTCCTTGTTCTCAACATGTCGGCGGTTGGTGGTAAGAATTGAGCAGCAATTTGTGTCTACAGAGGTTAATCTTCTATGGAAGATCGATCATATGTTGCACCTGGCGGTTATTAATAAAAAAGAGTTATTGTTGTTATTGAGAGGGTGAAAAGAAAAAGACATGACTTTTTGATTATTCAATATGAAAAATGTTTTGTAAATAAATAATAAGAAAATAAATGATAAAAACAATTTATAACCACAATTTTAATAACTGGTCGTGACTTTTCACCATTTTTGTTTTTGAATTTGTTTTTTAAAATTATTTATTATATAATAAAATGGTTATTATTTTATTAAGGAATTTGAAAAGGTATTTTTTTATATAAAATAAAAAGGTAAGCAAATTTGGATTAATGATATGATGATGGTTATTTTTTTTTTTAAAAAAGTAGATTATATGTTGCAACAAATAAATTATCTGATGCAACAGGTTCACTATTATTGCAACCGATGATATATCTGTTGTCACAGATGATTTATCTGATGCAACCGATATCGAATCTGTCGTCACAACTCAATAAAAATGGTTCTTGAAAAAAATAATTAATAATAATAATAATAATCTAAAAAGTCATGACTTATCACAATATTTCTTAATTTAATTAAGTCATTACTTTTCACATTAATAAAAAATATAATTAATAAATAGAGGTAAATAGTTAGATTATATATTACAACAGATAGGCTATCTGATGCAACATATTATATATTTGTTGCAACAGATATTATATATGTTGTCACAGATGTGTTATCTGATGCAACAGATATAGAATCTATTGCCACAATTCAATAAAAATGGTTCTTCAAAAGAAATAATTAATAATAATAATCTGAAAAGTCATGACTTATATTACAATATTTATTTTCTTAATTTAATAAAAAATATAATTAATGTATGGAGGTGAATAGTCGCGACTTTTTGCCTCTCATTCAAATTCAATCCACTATAAATAGGTCCCTCCTTACTCAATCGTTCATTCAACTATACTCTATTTATTTATTGCATCTCGTCTTTCATATTACACTCTAGAAGATAAGATTATGGCTGACCCAGTATGGGATGTTGCTTTTCTACAAGATGTCGTGAATGAAATTCGAAATCAAGTTTGTGATCTGCAATGGGACCTGAGAGGAGTTACAGCAAGAATGCTCCGCGAGATACGCAGGCTAAGGAGGGTCTTGCTACTTTCGGTTAAAGATTGGTCGGCTGGCAATGATGATGATGATAAAATAATAATAATTAGATTATTATTTTTCTTTTAGTCTATTATATGTATTTTTATTTATTTTTGTTTAATAAATAAATTATGTTTGATCTTTAACGTTTTAATCCATATTTAATTTTCATCCAGTCTATTATCTTCTCAACAAACATGTCGACGATTCGACGTAAAAAGGAATAATTTAGAATCCAGTAGCAATAGCAAGATTTATCTGTTGGGTTTGTGGCAGGGGTTGATGTGTTGTTCAAAACATATTACTCAAGTTGCAATAGATAAGAAGTCTGATGTAATAGATAAATAGTCTGTTTCAACAGATCACTAGTTTGTTGCTTTGCTTGGCTCTGACGTTTTAATTCGTACTTTCTCCGTCTCAAATTACCCATCCCAAATTGAGATGCCACATTGATTAAGAAAAATAATTAATAACATGCCTAGTTTACCATAACCCACTAATCAGTTGGTGGGACAGTAGACGTGTTTGAAATAACCATTGTTTGCTATTCAATTGAAATTTCTTAAGTGAAGAAAGCTTTTAACGTCGGTCGGCGTATAGTCCCCCTATTAAATGATATTTGTCAGACCCTATTTTTACCTGAGGTCAAAACGAGCACGACGTTATGGACTCTAGATGAATTAAAGTTTGCACAGAGTCGCCACCTAATTTTTAAAGAAAAATAGGAAATTTATTCATTTATTAACATGTATGATTTGTATTTTTTTAGTCTGTAAAAAATCAATTGAGATTCTAGGTAAGGGTTCAAATTATCCTGAAGGAAAGGGGTTAGCCATCCTTCAGGATCCATAAATGTGGTACCCGGCTAGACTTAATTTTTCAAAGAGGGAGGAGGTATAAAAAATAATGTAAAAGTGTATGTATTAAATATAAATAAATGTTTAAAACTATGTAAAGGTATATGTATATTGAATATATAACTAAAACACATTATTATGAAACACAGGTAAAAGATATGTATATAAAATGTATAAATTACATGTGAAAAGAAAAGTATTTTGTGACATGTATGATAAGAAGTGTATCTTGATATGCTATGAAGAGAATAAGTATTTACAAATAATATTTTTGCTTGATTTAAAAATTTACGAAAAACATAAATATTTATTTGAACCTAAAAGATCACAATGTTTATAATATCAAAGTATGTAAACTAATTGATTAACTGGCTAAAAGTGATAAAATTATGTAAATAAAGAATATCCCTTCCCGATACCCAAAAAGTAAAGTTTTTACTAGTTTATTTCTTGTACAAGTGTAAGAATAAAAATACAAAAAATATAGTTTTTCTTGAAGCATTCTCGGCGAATATTCCAATAACCTGTATAAGCACTTGTAAAAAAAAAAGTTAGTAACAAATAAATAATTATCAAAATAAATTGAATAAGTATGTGTGCAGATAAGTGGTTAAAAATATATTTATTTTGTTGAAAGTGGGCTCAGATAAAGTCATGGCTGCAAAATGGTTGCTCAATTAATTGACCATCCTAAATCATTTTACTACGAAGTGGTCGCTCAATTAATTAGCCGTCCTAAATCTTCTTGCCAAATATGAATTGTAAAATCTTGTGCTGTTATAAAGTTTCATCATCGCCCAAAAAATATTTTTTATTACGTATTTGTATATGTAAAGTCCATCTTTTAGTTACGGAGGCCTCAAATGAATAGTAATTTTTTTTAATCGGCCACGATAGTATTTGTTCGTTATTAGTGTATATCCAAAAATGATTACAGGAAGATAAAATTCCATCTAAACCATCCCAGACGTGTCAAACACAATAAAACAACATCCAAAACAAAAGTGATCCCAAAACAAGCAAATCAATGGAAATATGTAAAGAAATGCTCAAAAGGGAGCTTGGCAGAAAATTCAAAGCCACAAGAATGGAGACCACAAAAGCTATTAACAACGTTGTTTCGACGGTGTTCACCGGAGCAACGCCGGAAAACATGATTACGACCAGACATGGATAGTTCTTGATGAGCAAAATGAAATGGGAAGTAAAGAAGGGGGGGCTGCCGCGATGTGGTGGTGGCACGGCTGGAGCTCAAAGCTCGTCGGCCATCAACTCCAGCGAACTAACCACACAACAAATGAAGAAGGAGAGAGCGGTAGTGATGGTGACTCGCCGATCGGAGCTCCTGTGGCTTGTGGTCAGCGTTAGTTCTCTGGCGATGTGGCTGCCGGAGAACGGATAAACTGTTAATGTTTTAGATCTATAGAGAAAGTGAAAGCTTAAATTTAAAAAAATTATGTAGTAGGAATCTGTGTATATATTTTTTCATGTGTGTTTGTCTTGGTGTTTTGTAGTGTATGTTTATGTGTGTTTTGTAAGAAGAAATGGAGATTTTTCCCGCCAGTGTCTCTGTTCAAGTCCCCTTAATGTGAGAATAATATCCCTGATATATAGTACGTGTGTATATCCTTTGGAGCGCATTTTCTGTGTGTGTAAATGTGTCCGTTTAAAATTGATTGTTGCAAAAGATGAGAAATATCAAAATTCAAGATTTTCTTTTGATTTCTTTTTTACTTTTCAAAGATCATGATTATTGGTTAGGTAAAAAAGATGAAGAGAAAGAAAACGTGTCTTTTTTTGGTTTGTATTTGAGAGAGAGAGAGAAAATTTGTGTGGGTGTATGAAAATGTGTGTGTAGAGAGAAAAGATGAATAAAATTATCTTCCATCCTGGCCTATTTATAATAAAATTGGGCACTTCTATTATCCAATGGATAAAGGGGTGTCCCCTCTTTTTATAATAGCACATCCTTTAGTTCTTAAGATATTGACCAAAGGATGTTCATCCTTTTGACCAATGGATAGAGTTATTGTCTAAAGAATAGTGTCATTGAGTGGTCATTGTCAGATGTGACTAGACAACACTGAGTGGTCATTATCGGACGTGACAAGACATTATTGTGTAGTCGTTGTCGGATGTGATAAGACATTGAATTATTATACTGCACAAAAATAATTGATCCAACTCAGCATTTGCGGACTGTAAAATATAGATGTTGAATGAAAAAATGTAAAGAATATTAAAATTATTAAAATATAATTAATTTAAAAATACTGTAAAAAAGAATATATATATATATATATATATAACGTCATGTCGTGCACGTGTGCGAGTGATTGTAAAATGTTAAGAACGATAATAAATTGATAAAAATCCTAAAATTAGAAAAATTATTAATAAATTATAAAAAATAAAAATATGATAAAAAATTGATTAAAATCCTATAGAAAGGATAATTATCAATAATTTATCAAACAATTGTAAAAAGATGTGAAAATTATGCTTCGTGCCCTTTAACGAACAAAAAACCCGAAGACGTTAATTTTAGGCTTGGAGAGCAAAAATTGGGTGTCAACAGGTTCCCCTTTTCATTTGAGGACGATATAGAAGTCTTCAAATGAAAACGTTGATGTGAAGCCAATTAAGCAAATTGCCCTGTTGTTAAGGGTGAGAGATCATGCAAAATCATTATTGGGAGAAGGACTAATTAGAAACAAAAGTGTTCATCTATTTTTGATACCCCTTTCAAAATTTCCCCTGTGAGATGCTGGAGACGTAAGATTATGTACTTGCTGGGGAGAAAAAATAATTGCAGTTATGATGATCGAACTCTGCATAGATCTTCCTAAATATCTCGAGTATTGAGAGAATCAGGTCATTGTAATTCGAATCATAGCAATATCAAAATTTGCCTCAGTGTAGAGTTATGGTGACATTGGGTTCCTTCAAGGATGACAACAAAGATTTTAACATGAATGAAATAAATACGGGTGCTTGTTCCAAAATTAACTGTTTGGGTAGCTGGAAATGAGTAGATGTCGGATAACAATATTTGCTGGGAACTTTGAACGAAAAAGAGATTGCGAATTTTTAAAGATTGCCCCAGTATCAGATTAAGAAGACATTGAGTTATGATAATAAGGATTATAAAAATGAGATTTTTGGATCGAGTTGAGTTGAGTTTCTTCGCTGAAATTCCTGACGTAACTAGGGATCCCTGATATTTCGCTAGCTTGCCCCAGTTTGCTGCTAAGAGAATAGTTCCACGTTGTACTGCATGTTCTAGTATTGTCTCTATTTTTAAAGGCAATCTGCTTGGCAGGGTAATAGCTGAAATGTAAATAGTCTCCGTCAGCTGAGCAGTAATTGAAATGTAAATAGCCTCTATCGGCTGAGTAGTTGATGAAATATAAATAGCTTTCGTCGGCTGAAATGTAAATAGCCTCCGCCGGTTGAAATGTAAATAGCCTCTGCCGGTTGAAATGTAAATAACCTTCGCCGGCTGAAATATAAATAGCCTCCGTCGGCTGAAATGCTTGCTGAGGAAGTGAAAGTTGCATTATATGCCCTATTGTTGGGGGCGAGCGTGCCCTGTCCTATTGTTCGGGGCGGACTTGCCTTGTCCAATTGTTCGGGGCGGACTGCCTTGTCCTATTGTTTGGGGTGGACTACCCTTTCCTATTATTCGAGGCGGACTGTCCTGTGTTATGTTAGAGTTTTGTGAACATCTATTAGTACGTGATGACCGAGTCTTAATGGGGATATCCCTTTAATGCGACCTGCAAAAAAATCAAGAAATTTCTTTTAGAGTTAGAAAGTATTAGTGAATGAATTGATAAAACCTGGCTTCCTGGCTTGTGATAGAGATGTGATGTTGAGTTTCTGATGGAATGTTGTAAGATACTTGACACGTGCCTCCTTGAGCATTATTATGACCTGCAAGATTCGAGAAGATTCTTTAGTGTCTTGGAATAATTATGGATAAATTGACGATACCTGGATTCTCAGCTTGTGATGGTGAGGCAGCATTTAGGCTTCCGAGATGTTTGAACCTTTGTTGTATCGATATTGTACCTGCGCTTAAAGAAAGTTTCTTAGTTTAGGGAGGGGATGTTGATTTTCTGTTGATCGAGAACTCGGCCTAGCAGCTATCTCGTCCTTCAATCTTTTGACAATCGGTAATCTATTCAGGATTTGGAGTAGTGACACTTTCTAACTCCACATAATGTGCTTATACTAGTAGGTCTTCTGGTGGGAACTTTCTTCATCTTGATCTTCGCTTTCAAACTTCCATCAAAGTGACGTGGTTGTTGTGGCTTGAGATGATAAATAAAATTTGAAAAGATGTAAAAGATTATGTTTTTAATATGACCAAGCCTGACTTAAGCTGCCTACATATCCTAGAATAGGAATCAAGTCAAAACGTAGTTTTGTGTGAGGGGAATCAAGAAAAATTTGTCCACAAGGTTGGGTATGTGGAGAATGGTAAGGTTGATAATCAGGAGCTTGCTTTGGAAAGCTCATTTGGTCATTTGCTGAAGCAGTGCCTCTTATGTATGAGTCTTCAACATCTTATGGCTTTTTCTTGTGCTAACGATTAACATCAAAGAATTTCTTAATTTGAGTGATGCTTTTGTAAGTTGTTGGAGTAGATCAAGCATTGAGATTTGCATCTCAATGTCGGTTCCTTCATGTCATGGTTTTAAGCGAAAGAGTAGTGAACGCGTTGTATAAGCTATCTTCATATGTAGTCTCCCTGACTTGCGTTTTGATGAAAGCAAGACGCTTGGGTACATGCGTGAGTCTTCTCTGCGTAAACTTTGAATATTTCTTGGGCGCCTCATTGATAGTCTCCTTATCTTGTGGGCGTCTTCGTATATAAAGTCTTTTTGGTTCCACTACAGTCGTCCTTTCGTGTACCTGTTTGAAAAGAAATAACTTGAAACAACAGACACAACAACCCTTTTGGTTGTTGCATAATTATTTATCAGTTGAATATGTCTTTAAAGTAGGGTGCCCTTTTTGGACACCGATGACACTTTATGCAGAAGGGTCCCCGCAATCGTGTAATCTTGTGTTGATGTAGTAACCCTTTTGAGTCACCCATAATGCTTGTGGAATGATGACCTCTCTGGTTATTGCCAATAATTCTTTGCATATGATCTCGGATAAGTCTTGCGTATCTTTTATATCAATACGACTTCTAGATTCCTCTTGAATCATCAATCTTTGGATTATCTTACGTATTTTTTATGTTGGATACGAGGCGACTTATAGATATCCTTTGAATTGCTAACCTTTAGGTAATCCTGCACATTATCCAACTTTGGATAAGAGATGACTTACAAATTCCCTCCAATTGCTAACTTTCAGGTGTTCCTGCACATCATCTAACCTTGGACACAATATGACTTATAGATATCTCTCAAATTATTAGTCCTTGGGCAATCCTGCACATAATCGATCTTGGATATGATGCGGCTTACAGAGAACCCTTGGAAGTATCAATTTGATGATCTCGCATATTCTTCAGTAAGGATTTAGTTGCGACTTATGGATAACCTTCGGACTATCAATTTTTGGGTAACCTTGCATACTATCCGGTTAGGATTTTATTGCGGCTTACGAATGACCTATGGACTATCAACTCAGAGGTAATCTTGTACACTATCTTATTTCAAATAATATGACTTATAGATGATCCTCGAATTATCAATTTCAAGGAAATCTCATACGTCGTTAGCTTTCAGATAGCGACGTAAAGATGTACCTTTGAATCATGTGCTTCAGATGCTGATTCATAAGATGATGACATATCCTCAACGCCAACATATGTTATCTCGCGTGTCAACAGTTATTGAATGTTGATATCCTCGATTGATGTATTAGTCATAATCCAAGCTTGAATGCTTTTGAGCATATTTTGGAAATCCTTCTTGGAATTGCAGGTATAGATTATTTTTCCTCATTACGAGGATTTTCTTTTGGTTCTTTCATAAGCATGTGCCACCTGAATATTTGGTTGACCTCCTTACATAACGAGTGTTCGATCTTGCGCTGATCGTCGATGTGATTTTGCGGCATTTGGGTTGATAGTATCTTTTTAAAGCATTCTTCAAAATTTTGCCCCAGTCTCTTGGAGGGACTTTTTTAACGATTCTTCGCTGCGTATCTTAGGATAGTCTTGACGGATCATTTCGGGTTTCTTGGATACCGTCGCGTTCAAGTTTTGCTTGTTATTAGGGAAAATAGATTTTTGTATTATAAAAGGACCGAGCCTTATGTAGACTGCCTATGTATCCTGCCGAGGAAAATCAGGTCACACGTAGTTCCAATTACAAAAGGAATTAATTCTACTTAAGTACGACCGAGCCCGATGAGGGTTGCCTACGTATCTCGCCATGAGAAATCAGGTCAAAACATAGTTCTATTACATGATAATTAGAGGAGATCCTATGCCTTCAAATATAGGACTCTATTTATTGTCTCTGAGTCGATCAACTTGGATTCATCTATATCGTATTCTCGCTAAAGTTAGCGATTCTCTGTAAAGTGGCTTATATGAAGGCCTCGCTGGCTCGACGTGGAGGATGGTGTCTCTCATGTCATATACACTCCTCTATTTTTATGATTGGGGACTGAATCATTATTTGCATTTGGTTGCTCTTCGACAAATTGGATTGCCCCGGCCTTGATCAAGCACTCAATTCTATGCCTTAACCTATTACAATCTCTAGTATCGTGCCCCAAAACTCCAGAGTGGAAAGCACATCACTTTGTTTCATCGAACCATTTAGGTAATGGATTAGGAATCTTCTCCAACTCCGGTCACAATAAATTTACCGCTCTCAGTCTCTCAAAAAGTGTCAATAGTTTAATAAATTGAGTGCAACTTCGATTGCGCTTACCCTTCAAATTTTGTCTTAGCGCAAAAGGTGTTGGATTTTGATAAACTGACATTGGATTGGTACGCATGATTGTGGTGGATTTTGGTATGTGGGATCTTGGGGTTCAAGGTAATTTGTTGGATATTATAGGCATGATGAAATGTATGATTCGATATTTGCATCAGTTTATTGTCAGGACTTTGAGGTGATTGGGATGATTCAGGTACTGAATGGTGTGGTATCATAACAAATATTTCTTCTTCATTCTCCTCTTTGGCTCCTTCGATGAACTTTAACTGAGTAGACTTGCTCGATTTATTTGCCGACTTAATCTTTCCAAAGTTAATCGCCTCTTCTATAAAATTCCCCATTTTGACACAATCAACAAACTTCTGCCCCAATGTGGACATTATCCTTTCAAAATAGACACCCTTTTGACTGCGGATAAAATATTTCGTTAATTCACTTTCATCCATTGGTGGTTGAACCTTTTCCGCCTCATACCTCCATCGCCGAGCATATTCCTGGAAGGATTCAGAGGACTTCTTTTGTATATTGATGAGGAAAAGTCGATCAGGCACAGTTTCTGTATTAAACTTGAAACGATTCATAAAGTCTTCAGCCATCTCACTCCATTTACGCCAATGACGAGGGTCTTGTTGGGTGTACCAAGCGAGAGCCTCACCAGACAAACTTTTAATGAGCAACCTCATTATGAGCTTCTCATTTTTTCCAATTCTTACCAATTTATCACAATACGCTCTTAAATGAGTATAAGGATCCCCAGTTCCATCAAATAAGTCAAATTTAGGTGGCTTGAACCCGATTGGAAAATCAACATCTGGATAGATATATAAATCTTCGTAGTCCAAATGATTACTGACTTAAGTTTCTTGGAGGTGTTTCATCGCTCGCTTGAGATTACGAAGATCATTTACAATTTTGTCATTCCCCTCTTTTTATCCTTGTACTTATCGGAAGCCTACCTTTAGCAGGCATGGTGAAAACAGATGTCTCAGTCACGCACATTGGAGAAATATATTGTTCTTGAAAGGTAGCATGATTTGTTCATTGGATATCACGAGCAGATGTTACAATATTTGGATGTGGGGTGCAATGAGAAAATTTATGGGAGATGATGAGTGTAAATGGGGATAAGGGATTTGTTAAACCAACAGTCGTTGTGGGAGTTGTACTGACTGATAGCGTTTAGGTATTGGAGTTTCTAGCGATAAAAAGTTAGGAGGGAGCAGTAAAGTAGCCGTGGATGGATGTGTGGGATCCTTTCCTTGGTGTAGTTCTCCTCTTAACGTATCGAGTTGTTTCTCCAAAAGAAGCATGCGTTCATTATCTTGTCTTTTGAAAATTCTTGATACATTTGCCAGCATTGGAACACTTCTGGTTGGGTCGAAGGTATCGGTGTTCATTATATAGCTTAAGTTGGCTAGTTCTATCGATCAACACAATCAACCTTTATCGGGGAATAATGCAAACACAAATGAAAGTTTAAGAGTTAGTTCATGTCGATAGACAAGCACATTCAGACAACGTCGAGTAATCGTATCTTATATTGTGGAGTCTCATTTTGCCAGAGGTAGGCCTTCGTCCAAACAAACTGATATAGATGAATCTAGATTTTGACACATTTTGGATTCAGAACAATTTTAAGTTTTCTTGAAGAAGGAATGTATCCAACAAGGGCGGCTAAAAGAGGCCTATATAGTCGATAAAAATTGATAGAAGTTGGCTAAAATAATGCCTTTAAAAGAGTGAGTATTTCAAGTCTCATTATTGATGAATGAGGATCTTATGGTAGAGATATTGAACGGAGGAGAAGTATCGACAATGCCTCACGCTCATTGGCTAGAAAGAGTTAGAAGCGGATGAAGATGAATAATATTCCACATTCATTGTTTTGAAGAAGGGTTTCAAATAATTGTAGAGTTTTGAATAATATTCTACGTCCGTTGACTAGAAAAAAGAATCAAATATTGGAAGAATGCTTGACGAAATTCCACTCTAGTTTGGATCAAAAAAAAAAAAGTTAAGCGTAGGTTGAGTTTTTAGTGACATTCCTATCTGCGGACTTGAAGAGAAAGTCGAATGAAAGCAAAGCATTTTTAGAACACTCGGCTTTCATGGACTCTGAGAAAGATATTTGTGAAGCAGAGTTTTAACAACACTCTGTATTCGTGAAAATGGTGTCAAATATTGGCGAGTTTGGGTAATACTTTATGTCTATTGACGTGAAAATGACTTCGAATGAAGGAAGAGTAAAAGAAGGCCAATTTGATTGTTCTGAATCCATTAATGTTCGATTTCTGGATTATCTGATCAGTTCTAACACAAAATATGTCATAAAGGTTTCATAACCTTCTGAAGAAAGGGTGGCTTCCTAGTTACGAAGACGATACCTTGGACCGTCCCACCTAAGGTATATGTAATATGACCTGTTACTAGAGTAGGATTTTTCCCTAAATGTTCAAGAGTGGGACTGAATATTTGCGAGAAGGTGCACTAACCTAACTGCACCGACTCTGAAACTAAGAAATCCAAAGAAGGTTCGGAGGAGTGCAGTACACCCCTCGCGTGAACCACAGTGTGTGAAATGTGTACGGCCAAAGACTCGATAGAAAAATGCAAGTGATAAACCAGTAACAAGTAGTGTTATTCAAACAAATAAGGAACACAAGTTTGGATTTGGCTTGCGTCCTTTCACACATAGCATGATATAAAAATATGTAAAACATAACATAATAAAGCATAAAAATCCTAAACTAAGCATGATAAAAAAAAGTAAAGAATTTATGAGCAAATTCACATAATTTGCAATGTAATAGGTAAAGAATTTAATCATATACAAAAAATATAAAAATACCTCCCTCGATTGAAAATCGAGTCGATCATTGTTAGAACGTCTCCTCCTCCCCAGTAGAGTTGTCATTCTGTCATACCCTATTTTTACCTGAGGTCAAAACGAGCACGACGTTATGGACTCTAAATGAATTAAAGTTTGCACAGAGTCGCCGCCTAATTTTAAAGGAAAAATAGGAAACTTATTCATTTATTAACATGTATGATTTGTATTTTTTTAGTCTGCAAAAAACCAATTGAGATTCTAGGTAAGGGTACAAATTATCCCGAAGGGAAGGGGTTAGGCATCCTTCAGGATACACAAATGTGGTACCCGGCTAGACTTAATTTTTCAAAGAGGGAGGAGGTATAAAAAATAATGTAAAAGTGTATGTATTAAATATAAATAAATGTTTAAAACTATGTAAAGGTATATGTATATTAAATATATAACTAAAACACATTATTATGAAACACAGGTAAAAGATATGTAAAATAAATTACATGTGAAAAGAAAAGTATTTTGTGACATGTATGATAAGAAGTGTATCTTGATATGCTATGAAGAGAAAAAGTATTTACAAATAATATTTTTACTTGATTTAAAAATTTACAAAAAACGTAAGTATTTATTTGAATAGAAAAGATCACAATGTTTATGATGTCAAAGTATGTAAACTAATTGATTAACTTAATTATTTTATGTAAATATTAATGGCCTAAGTTTTGCCTAAAAGTGATAAAATTATGTAAATGAAGAATATCCCTACCCGACACCCAAAAACTAAAGTTTTTACTATTTTGTTACTTGTACAAGTGTAAGAATAAAAATACAAAAAATAAAGTTTTTCTTGAAGCATTCCCGGCGGATATTCCAATAACCTGTATAAGCACTTGTAAAAAAAAAATTTAGTAACAAATAAATAATTATCAAAATAAATTGAATAAGTATGTGTGCAGATAAGTGGTTAAAAATATATATTTATTTTGTTGAAAGTGGGCTCAGATAAAGTCATGGCTGCGAAATGATTGTTCAATTAATTGGACGTCCTAAATCATTTTGCTACGAAGTGGTTGCTCAATTAATTGGTCGTCCTAAATTGTCTTGCCAAATATGAATTGTAAAATCTTGTGTTGTTATAAAGTTTCATCATCGCCCAAAAAATATTTTTTATTACATATTTATATACGTAAAGTCCATCTTTTATTTATGGAGGCCTCAAATGAATAATAATTTTTTTTCATTGGCCATGATAGTATTTGCTCGTTATCAGTGTATGTCCAAAAATGAGTACAGGAAGATAAAATTCCATCTAAACCATCCCAAACGTGTCAAACACAGTAAAACAACATCCAAAACAAAAGTGATCCCAAAACAAGCAAATCAATGGATACATGTAAAGAAATGCTCAAAAGGGAGCTTGGCAGAAAATTCAAAGCCACAAGATCGGAGACCACAAAAGCTATTAACAACGTTGTTTCGACGGTGTTCACCGGAGCAACGCCGGAAAACGTGATTACGACCAGATCTGGATAGTTCTTGATGAGCAAAATGAAATGGGAAGTAAAGGGGGGGGGGCTGCCGCGATGTGGTGGTGGCACGACTGGAGCTCAAAGCTCGCCGGCCATCAACTCCAGCGAACTAGCGGTACAACAAATGAAGAAGGAGAGAGCGGTAGTGATGGTGACTCACCGGTCGAAGCTCATGTGGCTTGTGGTCGGCGTTAGTTCTCCGCCATTGTGACTGCTGGAGAACGGATAAACTGTTAATGTTTTAGATCTATAAAGAAAGTGAAAGCTTAAATTAAAAAAAAAATTCTGTAGTAGGCATCTGTGTATATATTTTTTCATGTGTGTTTCTCTTGGTGTTTTGTAGTGTATGTTTATGTGTGTTTTGTAAGAAGAAATAGAGATTTTTCCTGTCAGTGTCTCCGTTCAAGTCCCCTTAATGTGAGAATAATATCCCTGATATATAGTATGTCCGTATATCCGTTGGAGCGCATTTTCTGTGTGTGTAAATGTGTCCGTTTAAAATTGATTGTTGCAAAAGATGAGAAATATCAAAATTCAAGATTTTCTTTTGATTTCTTTTTGACTTTTCAAAGATCATGATTATTGGTTAGGTAAAAAAGATGAAGAGAAAGAAAGCGTGTTTTTTTTTGGTTTGTATTTGAGAGAGAAAAAATATGTGTGGGTGTATGAAAATATGTGTGTAAAGAGAAAAGATGAATAAAATTGTCTTCCATCCTGACCTATTTATAATAAAATTAGGCACTCCTATTATCCAATGGATAAAGAGGTGTCCCCTCTTTTTATAATAGCACATCCTTTAGTTCTTAAGATATTGACCAAAGGATGTTCATCCTTTTGACCAATGGATAAAGTTATTGTCCAAAGGGTAGTGTCATTGAGTGGTCATTGTCAAATGTGACAAGACAACACTGAGTGGTCATTGTCGGATGACAAGATATTATTGTGTAGTCGTTGTCGGATGTGATAAGACATTGAATTATTATACTGCACAAAAATAATTGATCCGACTCAACATTTGCGGACTGCAAAATTAGATGTTGAATGAAAAATGTAAAGAATATTAAAATTATTAAAATATAATTAATTTAAAAATACTGTAAAATATATATATATATATATATATAACGTCATGTCGTGCACGTGTGCGGGTGATTGTAAAATGTTAAGAACAATAATGAATTGATAAAAATCCTAAAATTAAAAAAATTATTAATAAATAATAAAAAATAAAAATATGAGAAAAAATTGATTAAAATCCTAAAGAAATGATAATTATCAATAATTTATCAAACAATTGTAAAAAGATGTGAAAATTATGCTTCGTGCCCTTTAACGAACAAAAAGTCTGAAGACATTAATTTTAGGCACGGAGAGCAAAAATTGGGTGTCAACAATGTTTTTATTTTAATTTGAAGAAAAAATAATTAATGCAAAGGGTAAAACATGGATTTTTTAAAATCTTTTCTTGATTAATGAAAAAGACAAGTAAAATGAGAAATCGAATTAGGAAATTTGGGACGGATAATTGAACGTAGGGAATAATTTTGAATCCAGTAGCAATAGCAAGAGTTGAAATATATTGGTTATCTGTTGGGTTTGTGGCAGGGGTTGATTTGTGTTGTTTCAAACAGATTAATCATTCGTTGCAACAGATAATTTGTCTGGTGCAACAGATAAACATTCTGATGAAATAGATAATTAGTTTGGTGCAACAGATAAACATTCTGATACAACAGATAATACGTCTGATGCAACAGATAATACGTTTGATGCAACAGATAAATAGTCTGATGCAACAGATAAATCTTTTGATGCAACAGATTACTCATCTGATGCACCAGATGATTGATCTGTTTGAATTGTGGGCACTTATGCTGGATTCATGATCGAGGTTCTATCCATTGTTGGAAAAACAGAAGTGTACCCAGATGAAAAATCCGAATAAAAATCATAATTTTACTTGCCAAAGTCACCTATGACAGATAAACATCCTGATACAACAGATAAACAGTCTAATGCAATAGATAAATCTCTTGATGCAACAAATTACTCATCTGATGCACCAGATGATTGATCTGTTTAAATTGTGGGCACTTATGTTGGATTCATGATCGGGGTTCTATCGATTGTTGGAAAAACAAAAGTGTACGCAGATGACAAATACGAATAAAAATCATAATTTTACTTATCAAAGTCACCTATGAAGTAATGTCAAAGTGAAAAGTGATGTAGTAAACAAAATTTGAACTAAGAAATTGGTCAGATCGCAGCAGTAGCGTTGTACCAACAACACCAACACCAACAACAAATGGTCGACAAGAAGAAGATGAAGATGATAATGAAGTAAAATATGATGATAATGAAGCAGGAGATGATGAATAAAGCAGTAGAAACAAAAACAATGAACAACAAAAATCGCTAAGAGAGAGAAAACAACAATGGATTAAAAGAGAGAGAAAGACGCCTTTTTTCCCTCTGTTTTCCATTATTTTAGGTATACATTGGGATCAAAGTATAAATTTTAAAACTTGTGAGTTATTTTCAAACAACTTGTGAGTTATTTTCAAACTTTTCCAACTTTCTTAATCCATAATAAAGTAGTTGTCACCTCCAACTAATAATTAAGACTTGTGTCACCTACATCTCATTTTAAAACTCTTTTGTCACCTGTAGCCCAAACTCCCAAGAAACTTAAATATGATCTAGCAAAAAGAGAGTATTAATAAACTTTTATAATTTTTATTCTGGAATACTTTTCGCGCATCGCGCGGGTATTGAACTAGTTTAATTAAAACTCAAAATAAATTAACAATTATTTTAATTTTGAATTTTGTTTTAATAAAACTTAACAGATATTTTTTAAATATATTATTTTTAAGAACCAAAATTATATTTGAATCAAGATTTTACCTATTTGGATTAAATTTTGAGATAATGCTTGATTAAAATTTAATTTTTCATAAAAAAATGATTATTTAAGTGACAAAATTTTACGATCTCGTATACACGGGCACGAGAACATATAATCGCTGTTTAAAGCGACAAGACTACCTAGATAAATACTTTAAAAAGCTTTTATTCAGATAAAATAAATGTTGTAATTTTATTAAAATTAAAAAAGTTAGAGATTAAGTTCAATTATGGAGGACAGAAATTAGGTGTCAACAATTTTTATGTGAATAAATTAAAAAATTTTATAGCTGTATATGTACTTCCGAACAATTAAATGCTTTTATGTATGTATTTCAAAGAATGATAGCAGTGTTTAATGGATCTATGTGTTGCATATATATGTATTTGATGTCGTCATCGGCAGGCCCTCAAACTTGTTTCGAAAATTCACTTAGATCCCTCAACTAAGGCCTGTACCTATTGAACACTTATACTGTATACAAAATTGTTCCTATCAGGCACATTTTTTAAGGGAATCTTTAAAAAATAGCTATATTTTGCTGAAAAACTCACATTTCATAGCCATATTTTACATAATTATCATTTATAGCCGTTGTATTAAATTTACGCCTGCTGTATTCGATTTTATCAATAGTCTGTATTCATATAAAATATAAATACAGTACCATTTAATTGTTGTATTCGATTCACAACCGTTGTATTCACATTTACTTAGTGGTCTGTATTCACAAAAAACATAAATACACTACCATTTTTTTTCTTTTTATTTTTTTATATTTTTTATTTTTCGTGTTTTCCTCATTTTTTCTTCTTCTTTTGTCTAATTTTTAATATTTTTTTATATTTTTTATTTTTCGTGTTTTCCTCATTTTTTCTTATTCTTTTATCTAATTTTTTTCATTTTATATATATTTTTCTCTCTTCTATCTCTCTTTCTTTTTTTTCTTTTTTGTACTTATTTTATATATCATTTTTGTTGTTCTATTTTACATTCTTTGTATTCTTAAAAAATATAAATACTCGAGCACAAGTCTTTGATAATAACGTAAATATCATAATTATTTATCTATTTGTAGTCACACCATCATTTATATTTTTGTATTCATTGATACAACTGTATTTGTATTTGTATTTTAAAGTTAGCGTTTGTATTTGTATTTTTTGGTTCGCGTTTATATTTGTATTTTATAGTTCGCACTTGTATTTGTATTTATTAGTTCGCACCATCATTTATATTTTATATACTTCGCACTTGTATTTTAAAGAATTATTTTGTATTTGTATTTTAAAATTGACTGTATATTATATTGGATTATATTTGTATTATGATTTTATTGTGTTTGTATATTTAGAATATATTTGTATTTGTATTCTATCTTCGTCGATATCTTTTTATTTTTAAAGAGTTATTTTGTATTTGTATTTGTATTTGTAAGTTGATTGCATATTGTATTTAGCCGTGATTATGTACAATTTATCATTTGTATTTGTATACAAACAAGTAAATGCATTAATTGTATTTTCTTTATTATAAAATATATAAATATGTAATGTATCATTTGATACAAATGTATCATTTTGTATTTGTATGTCAAAATTGCTATTCGTATTTGTAAATAAATAATATCATTTGATACAAATACAATTACAAACAAATGAAACCAATGATTTTAAAAATACAAATGTATATTGTATTTGTATATATTTTATTTTTATAAAAATTTGAATTGTATTTATTTATATCAATAAATACAACTCGTATAAATAAATACAAACAAGTATTCATAAGAAAAAATAATAGTTTCTTTTCAATAATTAAAAAATACAAATGATAGTTCACACTTGTATCTATATGTTATAGTTCACATTTATATTTATATTTTATAGTTTTCACTTGTATTTGTATGTTATAATTTGCCTTTGTATTTATATTTTATAATTTGCACTTATATTTGTATTTGTTAGTTCGCACAAATGAAAAGACAGAGAAAAAAAAAAAGAAGAAAGAATGTAAGAAAAAAAAGAAAAAAATATAAAAAAAGAAGATGAGTAATAGAAAATAGAGAAAAAATAAAATAAAAAAATAGAAGAAGAAAAAATAAAAAGGAAAAGAAGATAAAATGAAAAAAAGACAATGAAAAAGAAAAAATTGAAAAAAGAAAGAAGGAAGAGAAAACAAAAAAAGGAAAAGAAAAAATGAAGAAAAAAATGAAAAAAGAAAAACAAAGAGTAAGAGAAAATAGAGAAAAAACAAAAAAAACAAAAAAAAGGAGAAAAAAAAAGGAAAAAAATACAAAAGGAAAAAAAGAAAATGAAAAAATTGAAAAAGAAAAGAAAAGAAAGAGAAAACGAAAAAAAAAAGGAAAAAACTGAAAAAGGAAAAAAAAGGTAATAGAAAACAGAGAATATATGAGAAATTATGAATTATAATTATGAAAAATTAATAGCTAAGAGGAGGTTATAAATTAAAATTAATTGAAATTAGGCTAAATAAGATAATTAGAAGTCAATATTAGCTAAGTTATGTAATTATCTCATTTTTTAATTAGCAACAAATGTGAAGTGGGCGTATTACACTTGCCATGGCAAAACAATAAATTAAAAGGTGATGCGTGTCAATGGGCCCACAATAATTATCAAAAATAATTTTTTCTAAAAATTATATAAATACACAATTTATGTTTTTAATATTACAAAAAATCTCAATTTCCTAAACTTATTACAAAAATTTTACATATACACAGAATATTTTATATATGTCGGCTATGTTATGTATATTAATAGAAAGAGAGAGTAAAATAATTTAAAAAAGTGAGAGAGAATATGTTTACTTTTAAAAAATTGATATTTATGTTAGTTATACTAATTTTTTTAGTTAGATTAAAAAATAAAGCAAAACTAATACCCCTCCCCTCGCGGTCCACCCTCACCCCTACCCCTTTTTCTTCCCCATTTCTTTGTGATTACTGTTGTGTATGTGTGTGTATTAATATTTTCATTTTTTTTCCATTTCTTTCTATCTTGAAGATCTCCACTCATCATAGAATAAATATCGTCGATGGATCAGTTGATGATCGGTGATGGCGTAGGAGGACCACGGTACGTACAGGCGCAATTGGAGCCGGAGATGGAGACAGTGCCTTCTATGCTGTCTTCGTTCTACTCGTTTCATAATCATGAATCAACTAGAATTCTCATGAATCCACAACTAAAAGGCTATATTTGCTACTGACCAATCATACATCTCAGCCATTCACTAAAGATTTTTTGGTCTGAAAAATAATTGTCCTTTAATTTTTATTTGTCAATTCAACAAAATTATGAAATTATTGGTAGCTTTTTTTTGGGTGGGTATAGATGAAAATGACTCAAAGTTCAATTGCCCAGTCTTTAAGTTAACAATTAATTCGGATGACCAAATAAATTAAAGAAAGAAATATTAAAAGCGTGGAATAGTTTTCCAACACAGCTTGAATATGTGGTTGTTGACTTGAATGGAAAATAATACTTAGCTAAGTTTGTTTTATGGTTAGGTGGTTTGAGGAAGACGACAGCTTGGGGGGGAGAGGGGACGCGAGAAAGACGACAGCTTGGGGATGGGGGTTGTGGGTTGTGAAGAAGACCATGAAAGTTTTTTTTTTTTTTTTTTTTTTAAATTAAGAAATTAAGAAAATTAAAAATTATATTAATAAAATAATTTAAATATAATTTTTTAATTAAAAAAATATTATTTATTCTACTATTCACGCACGCCAAGAAAATTTTTTTTGCCAAATCAACATTTTGTTCCTGATAGATATTAATTTTAGCAGTTGAGATGTCTGGTAGGTGTGAGCTTAGTTGAGAATATTTGTATTTGTGATGTTAATAAAGCTTGATCAATTTGTAGTTGTATATGTATTTTATAACAAATAAATGAATTTGTATTTACTTCAAAGAGTAATGATAGTGTTTTTAATGGGTCTATGTGTTTTATATGTATTTGATTTCTTACAACAGTTATGTATTTTGTATGTGAATAAGGTCTGAAATTTGCAATTGTATATGTATTTCAAACAAACAAATAAATTTGTATATGTATTTTAAAGAATAATGACAGTATTTAAAGAGTCTCTATGTTGTATATGTATTTGAAGTCATAAAAACAGTTATGAGATACATGTTTGAGAACATAAAAATAGTTTGTATTTGGTACGTATATGCCCCTCACACTAATGATAGGGCCAGATGTCTATTCAAAGTATGATGAAGGGTAATACACACTATTTATCATAGTTCGAGATAGATTTATTTCTTTTTTATTTTTTATTTTTTTAGCTCAAATAATTAACCCAAACCCACTACCCGACTTAATAAACCAACTATCTAATTTAATCCCAATTAAAATTCAAGAGACGCCTATTTATATTGTGCTTATCCCTATAACAATATACGATGGGAATTTTCAACCTTTAAACTGATATAAATTTATTTAACTTTACAATAATAAAATTATTTTCCCCACGTGGCATAATTTTTAAACAAAAAAAGAGGGTACAATACAAATTAAAAATCATCAAATATGTAAGAATTTTATTCAAAATATGGTAGATCGCCTAGGATTATTTTTTAGGTTGTTTTGCTCTGATTGGAGAGCTGATATTACATTTTAAAACATTAATTGGCTTTACTTCATTTGGACCACTAGTTTAGGTGTACGCGTCTTGCGCATGTACCTCACATTAATAAGTTCAAACATTACACTAGATGTGATATTTGTTTAAATAATAAATATAAATATAATAATTAAATTTAATATCTTTTGAGTATGTAAAGATGAAGAGTTTATTTATTAAACCTAACCTTTTGAGTATATCTTTTTTTGATTTTTCCTTCTTCTCTTACCACATATTTTAATATTCTTAACTATTAATTTTAATAATAATTTTTTATATATATTTTGATGTTATCATATATTTTAGGATTCCTTTATTATTAATTTTTATAATAATTCTTATAAAAAATTTTATTGTTACCATATATTTTAGGACTTCTTAATTTTTAAAACTTACCATTTATTTAAGACTCTTACTATAAAATATTGTATATATAATTAAATAATAAGTTTTTAAAAATAGTAAAATGACAGTTTTGTCTAAAATAAATACTTTTACTGAAGGGTAAAAAGTTCAATTCACTTTTCTTTTTTTGCTTCACACTTTTAATATAACTAGTTTAGAGTACGTGCGTTGCACGTGTATCAAGCATTAATTAAAAATAAATATATATACAAAATAAATTCTCGTGTACAATTCATTTTATAAGTATATCAAGCGTTAGTTAAAAATAAACATATATAAAAAATAAATTCTCGTGTATAAGTCAGTAAGTCATTTTATTAAGTACGAAATTTTTAATAAGATAATGTAAAATTTTGAAGATAAATAAATTAGTTAAATTAAAGAAAAACTTAGTCATTATATTTCTTTCCTACTTCTAGAAGCACTTTATTTTCATGAAGTGTTATTTTTAATCTTGAAATTCTATATTTTTATCAAAATTGAGGGCAATTTAGTTATAAACCATTAGTATGTTAGGGGTGCTTGGTCAAAATCGGACAAACAAATTAAAATGGAGAGAATATGATCTTTTAAAGTGGTCTGAAAAATTTTCACTGTATCTTTTAAGGTATTATAGTTCTACTAATTAATATGGATAAGTCAACTACCTTTGATGTCTCTATGGTGAATGACTTGAACACAAAAACGAATAAATTACAATTGAAGTCACAATGTGTGAAACATTAAATTCGTGATTTAAATGACAAAAATATATGTTTTTTTAATGTTAGTATATGTGTGTTGCACTTGTATTTTACATCAATTAATTAGCACCTCCTATATAAATATAAAAATCATCTCGCAAAACTCTATAACAAGAAAAAAATTATAATTAATTAATAATATATTTTTTATATAATTTCTGAAATTTTAGATAGCCATCAATAGAGTGTTATAATGAGAAATAAGGAGGAAATGTGGCTAACTTTAAACTTGAGAAACTTTCATGCAAAACAAAGAAAGAAATTCAAAAGTATTATAGTTCCACTTAATTTTCTAAGATTTCAATATTCTTTAATTACTATTTTCAAGTTTGTCTTTGTGTGCTATTTCCTATCAATTACATTCTATCTTTGATGGATTAACAACAAATATAAAATACTTGCTTGCCTACCTCAATTCAAACTTTTTTATTCAAGAATTTTCACATTATAATTGATTTAGTTTGGCCTGTTTTGATTGTCTCCAATTCTAATTGAACACTCATACATCACTAATAAACTACAGTAAAATAATGCATAATCGAGATTTGAGATATCATAATAATATCATTAAACATAAACTCTAGGCAAAAATTCGATCGAAAATTCATCTATCGCATGTATTAAGCAAAATAAATAATATATAGTAATAGAAGAAAAACTACAACAAAATAATACAATAATTGAAGTATTAAAATAATAAGACTAAATCTAACTGTTACCGAGCCCAACTAAACATTCATCTATCACCTGAAACTATAGCAAAATAATATAAATAATTAAAATATCAATACAATTACTCTTCTAAAACTCTGCACATAAAATTTGCATGCAGAAACTAATAGTTAACAGTGCATATATATCTTCACATAGATACACCTAATACATAGTTAAAACAGATCAACCAAACTAAACATTCAACAAAAACAAAGGATGGGAGATTGACAATATAAAGTCAATATAGCTTTGCATTTGCACACATACGAATCATCCAAACAATAATCTATATATTAACAATAATCTATATATTATTACTAATAAAGAATGCAACCCTCTCATTCACCTAAATGTCATAATTTAATTCATCCAAGTAGCATCAATTAAAATATTCATTTTAGTTACTTTAATTTTTTTATTTAAACAGTTAATTTTGAAAGAATAACTAAGTAGATAAATTTTAAAAAAAAATTATTATCTTCTATAAACAGATAATTCACCATTGGCAGTTCTTTTTTAAAATTTAAATTTTAAGATTATATAGATCAGTTTAAGTCCTAATATACTGCTAACTTCTCTATATTTTTAAGTTTGAAGTTGATATAACTTCTTACATGATAACTAATAGAAAATCAGTTCCTCTCTTCTCTTATTTGGAGAAATTTACAACCCATCATATTTCAATCGTGAAAACATCTACTTTTCTTGTTAAAATTGGTCTTGGGCCTAACTCACACCCCAAAAGCTAGCTCATGAGGAAGAGGATTGTCCAACCCTTATAAGGAGATCAAGGACCCTTTAATCCACCGATGTGGGACTCCAACACCCCCATACTCCCAGGACTGGACATATGGAGCGTGGAAAATATAAGATGGGGGGTCCAACATCGGAAACAAATGAATTGGGTGGGCCTGGCTCTAATACCATATTAAAATTAATCTTGGACCTATCTCACACCCCAAAAGATAGCTCATTAGGAGGAGGATTGTCCAACCCTTATAAGGAGACCAAGGACCCTTTAACCCACCAATGTGGGACTCCAACATTTCTTCTGACAGACTAATAGATAAATAATTATATTGTTGACTGATTTTGCAGCAACATGTATAATTCAATTTTATAATGCAAAGGATGCTGAACATATAGAAATTGAAGAAAATTTCTTATTTCTTATTTATAGAAAAAGAGAACAAGATCATGATGAAAAAGAGAGTAAGAAATTAATAGGTAAGTACAATACCTACACAGGAAACAACCCTTTTCTTTTTTCCACTTTCTAAAGTGCTTTAACTTTTGTATAAAGGGCAAAATAGATAACATCTTTCATTGTTAATGATTTTGGGTTATAATTAATTACATATTCTCTTATTTAAGATACTCCAAATAAAAAAACTAATAATTGTGATATAAACAAAACCGTTCAATAATGTAGTTCCATTTCTTTCATAATTGTAAGTGTTCTCTTTATTCACATTTCATTTATAACTCATATTGTTATGATATATATCAATTATAGTGAATGTCTATCAAGATCTATTTGATGTCTATCAGGATTTGATGTATTTGTCTTTTAGTGTAAAACTAGGGCAAATTCTCCCTATAAATAGAAGGGCTTCCTTCATTATAAATCATCCTACAAGAGAAGAAATAATAATTACTCTCTCTATTGTCTTTACCCTTCTTCTTTATTCTTTCTTGTTTTATAACACGTTATCAGCACGAGACTCTACCGTCTCAAATTTGAAGGCTAAGGTTAAGGTATTATTTTTTTAATTTATTCCTTTTTCCTATGGCTAACAATCTTACGAAGTGTTAGTCATTGCCCTTCAAAGTTCGGGCAAGAACAATATTTCATGGGTGTTGGATGCTGGAATCCACCTAGCTGCTATGGGTCTTGGAGACGCCATAAAGAATGAAAATACAGCATCTAGTCAAAATCTTGCTAAGGCTATGATTTTTTTGCGTCATCATCTTGACGAAGTTCTGAAAATTGAGACCTTACTACTAAGGATCCACTCGTATTGTGGAATAGCCTAAAAGAAAGGTTTGACCACTTAAAGATGGTCATTCTCTTGAAAGCACGATATGAGTGGATGCATCTAAAATTTCAATACTACAAGTCTATTCATGAATACAATTCTGCCATGTTCAAAATTTCTTCTCAATTGAAACTTTGTGGAGAGACTGTCAATGATAATGATATGATGGAAAAGACGCACTCCACTTTTCATGCCTTGAATGTGCTCTTACAGAAACAATATCGAGAAAAAGGTTTCAAGAAGTATATTGAACTGAGTCTTCATCTTCTCATGGTTGAACAAAATAATGATTTATTGATGAAAAATTACGAGAACTGACCAACTGGATCTGCACCATTCCCTGAGGTGAATGATGTGCACGCTCACCATGCTAGGTGTGGAAAAAGTCGCGGCAATGGTCGTAGACGTTGTCGTGGTCGTGATGACCAAGAAAGAAACCCTGTTTTGGGTGTTAATAATTCATCAAATAAAAAGAGAAAAGATGAGAAACGTGAAGCAGTTACTTGTTTTTGATGTGGCAGAAAAGGACATTATTCACGTGATTGTCGTGCTCTCAAGAACTTGGTTGATCTTTATCAAGCATCACTAAAGAAGAAAGAGATAAATCCCGAGGCTAACTTTCTCTCTGAAAATAATGTTGACATCACATGTTTGGATGTAGCAAACTTTTTTGAGCACCCTGAAGGAAAGATTGATCACTTTATTGGTGATGGTTCCGTAAACATGAAAGAATGAATGATTTTTAATTTTATTTTATTTTTATTGATAATAGTTAGTGAATAAAGAATCATGTAAAAGTAGTTGTTTGCATGAGTGTTAGTTTTTGATTAATATTGATTAGTTAAATTATATTATTGTAGTTTATTATTTATTGAATTAAATTTTAATTTTATCATTATTTATTAAAAAAAAAAGACGATAGTACATGTAATGCCCCGCAAAATCCTCTTCCAGTCTGAGCCTTAGAGCGTATTTGGTAAAGCAAAAATCTGAGTCAAAATATTTCGAAAATATCCTCCCAAGTATGAAATACTTTGAATCGTGTGGGAATCTATTTGAGCATGAATTAAGATCATAGAGGTCCCCTAACTTATGGACGAGTTGAAAACTTTCCTATCGTTCAAGTTTTAGTGACCGTCAAAATTTGGGTCAACTTCAATCGACCATAACTCCTTGTATATAAATAACTGGGTGTCTTTCTATATATCAAATGAAATATATTTGAATTATCTTTCCAATGATACCGATTTATCCTAAATACGATATCGGAGAAAAGACTTATGCCCATTTTACTCTAGCATGTCAAGCTGGAAAACGGTGACGATGTATCTGACGGGCTATCACGTTTCTAACGACCTTTTTGACGGCGTCGTCACATTTTGATGATATTTCTGACAACTTCGTCATCCCTGGGCATAAAATCAAGAATTGGACCCCTTTTGTGATGACTATTCGTGACAACCTATTACGGACCTGACGGCCTGTCATGGATGACGTCAAGAACATTTTTTTCAGCAATTCAAGGGCATTTTGGCAAGGGTATTTTGGTCATTTACCACTTTTTTTGAGCCTCTATAAATATGTGGAATCCTCATTCAAACCCTGATTTCTCCATTTCTCCATTTCTCTTCCAATTTTCTAAAGAGAGAATATCTAGGGTTTCAATTTAAGAACCTTAATCCTCCAAAAATTCATCCATAAATCTTCAAGCTTTCTTCAAGAATCAAGTTCCTCATAGTGTGGACTTCAAGAATTTATTTATTTCAAGTGTGGATAAAGTTTCAAGCACTAAATTTCATCCAATTTCAAAGGTTAAGGTATGTAGATGTTGATTCTTGGGTCCCTTTCATCCAAGAAGCTCAAGAATCCTTTTTAAAACTAAAAGATTTTTATGTTTATGAGTTGTTAATGATTTGTATGAGTTGAAATGGATGTTTAATGTGTTGTTGAGTTTTGATTTATGTTTGCCTATAAAATTTATGAGCTTTGACCCTAGTATGTGGAATTCATGTGATGTTTGTGATAGACCCTTTTGAAGTTGTTTTTCCATATGATGTGTTCATGACTTTTGGGCATAGAAATGGTTGAATAAGTGAAGAACGTTCCCCATAGGTTTGCTAAAGAGCTTAGGTGAAGCATAAGGGCCACTATAGTATGTTGAATAGGAAACCCCAAATTGTGAGCTAGTCCATGCATGCCATAGTGAGTGAAATGTGCCAAGATAGCATGAAATCCCCAAGTAGGTGTAAAATCAGTCATGTCTAATGGTTGTTGAAAGACCCTAGTGAACAAGTCGAGATATGATGGTTGTAAATTTCCCGATTTTGTTCTCTTTGATATATGCAAAGCTTTTAATACATGTCAAGTGGTTAGCAGGTAAATAGTGACGTGTTGGTATGAAGTTTTCCCCAAATCAAATGATATCCAAATACATGACAAGACCGATATAGGTATGAAGTACTTGATGTATGATTTCATTAAATGGGGTATACTCTAATAGTATGTCTTCCCTAGGCTAGTATATGATAGTGAACCGATGTTGATGATCCTTAAAGGTTTGAAGTGACCCTTTGGTGGTTGTTATGATGAATAGAGGTCTATGTTTCCTAAATGCATATGAAATGTCCTAAGTATCTTGAGAGGGAAAGTATGTTATGATGCCCAACTACTTGAAGTGATTCTTTAACGATTGTGATAATACATGAATGCTTGTAATGATGAATAAATGATTATAGTGATGAATGAATGACCGTGATGATGCATGAATGATTTGTGATGAAGAATGATTATGTATTACTTTTTTGTTGTCGATTCCTAGGGGTATTTATACCCGAAAATAGACCTGTTTTCTAGAGCTCGTATCAGTTTGTTAAAATTTCAATCAAGCCATGATTCTCAGAACTCAGTGAACTATAGAACTCTATATCCTCAGACAAATCGAAGCTTAATAAAGCTTAGTAATCTCAGTTATCTCTGTAATCTCTATATCGCTAGTAATCTAGCCTCAGACTAGTAATCAGCTCAGTTCTAAAAGTATGCAAGTCATTTAATCCTAATCTCAGAAGCAATTCGAGTAATCTATTCAAGCTCTGTATCGTCAGTCTGATACCATGATTCAATATCTTTTTCATCAGATACGGAACCAAGTGATCTCAGCGTAACTCAGTCAGGCCTTTTAAGTAATATGATCAGTATCAGATTCAGTTCAGCCAGTGTTCAGTTGAGAATTCAGTTCTGAGTCTTTCAGTTGGGAGTAGAAACTAGCATCGAGCGAGCTCAAGGATGGGATCTCACCTACTAGTAGAGGGTGTGATTCTTAAAAGCAATCCTTATGCTCCAGAACTACGTAGCCAGTGTAGGTTGAGACATCACAGCTGTTAATTGAGGGTGGATAAGAGATATCATACTTGCTAGATGAGGGTAGATGAGGTGGCTTGACCTACTAGATGAGGGCTCCACCGTTCTCGTTTGAGGACCTGCTAGATGAGGGTCACATAGAGTTGTCTTTACCAGTGGCATAGTAATGACACCCATCCAACTGGGGCATAGGTTGGACCCCACCTATGTTAGGTCGGGGCATGTCGGTTAAGTGAATACTTCCTATAGTTTCAGTTTTATATTTAATCTCAGTTTCAGAATTAGTCTTCAGAAATTAAGACTGTTAGATACAGTCATCTATCATTGTGAGGAACTCAGATAGTTCTATTGATTTATGGACCATCCCATCAGATAGACTTGATCTCACATATAGTTATTTGATATCATATTCATAGATATACCGTCCGACAGGCTTGATCACAATATCAGGTTTCTATTGAGTATTTTTGTTATCAGATTCAGATATAATCATATTTCTTATCATTAATAAAGCTTTCGAAATCATCTATTAGAAAGGTTGATCTCTAATCCTGTCAGTTGAAAGCAGTAAGTCTAAGAATTTAGTCATTGATGTAAGCACTTCCAGATCCTCAGTTATCAGTATCAGATGAGTCAGTAATTCAGTATCTCAGTGTCAGTAGTGAGTTTAGTCTACAGTAAAGTGGTATCTGAGTTTCAGTATCTAGAGTTACGATAATTGTGTTCATGTTCTGTGCATTTATATATGTGTTCTCATGCGATATTATCATGATTATTTAGTTTAGATATTGCGCATGCGTGAACCCTTGCATTACACTACCCCGTCTACATACTCAATATATTTTTGTACTGACGCATTTGCGCTATGGTGTTTTATTTGACACCATAGGTTTAGAGGCACAGGATCCAGTTTATCCTCATCAGTTTGGTCCCAGTCAGCAGCAGTAGCAGTGAGTCCTCTTCTTTCGAGGACGAGTCTCAGTTTACTACTATTATTATAGACTTTGTTTATTTTCTGTTGACAGAGTTAGTTGGGGACATGTCCCATCAACTCCACAGTTCAGTCAGTTAGAGGCTTTTCAGATGGATGTATTAGTATTCAGTTTTCAGCTTTGAGTATGTATAGATGTGTTGAACCTTATGGAAAGTTTCCATATTTTTTCTCGATATTATGTAGTGAACAGGTACAAATATCAAAAAAGGGTTATCTTGTGGTCCTTCGGGTCCATAAGAACCATGTGACATCTCGGGATGGTATCTGGGGGCGTTACAAACTTGGTATCAGAGCCTAAGGTTCAATAGTATCCTAGGGAGTCTGAAAAGCCGCATCTAGTAGAGTCTTGTGCATGGGTGTGTAGTGCACCACATTTATGTACAAGAGGCTACAGGATGTACTTAGGAGCAATTTCCCTTCTTTCAGTATTCAGATCATGTGAGTGAGCATGAGCTTAAGTTGATCCTCAGTCTAATCCACTTGTTTCTTCCAATTACAGAGTATGCCTCCTCACAGATATTTTGTCCTTGGGGTAGATCAACAACCCCCACAACCAGTAAATCCTGAGAATGAGGGTGTGTCGCATGCAGAGTTCAGAGCTGGATTCACTACCTTAGCCTAGGCAATAGCTGCTCAGAATAGTTTGCAGAATGTTGTCCTATCTAGGCTTTTAGATGACACTCAGTAAAATAAAGGGAGAGAGCGTAGGATAGATCAGAGCACTAGAACCAATAACTCTACGCCTAGATTAAGGAGTAGTAACCGCTCCTAATTCCATCTAAGATCCTCAGCACCAGTTTTGATATCAGTCCAGGCACCGGTACCTAAACCTAAGAATGCTAGTCGAGAGGGAGCATCAAGCTCTAAGTCACTAGGTTGTGGGAAGAGTGCTCTTACCTACCCGTGTTATGAAAAGTGTGGTAGGCAGTACAGGGGTATATGTAAAGCCGACAATAGGGGTGTTTTGAATGTGGTAGGCTAGGCCACAAGTTGCGAAAGTGTAGAATACTAGCTCAGAGAAGTAGAGATTCGAGCCAGCAGGAAGCCACTTCTAGTACTACTAGTGGTGTTCATACCCATCCGCATTATGGAGAGTGTGGCAGGATCCACCAAGGTGTGTGTAGAGCTAGTAGCGAGGTGTGTTTAGGGTGTGGTGAATCAGGCCATAAAATGCAAGAATATAGAGTGCTGACTCAAAGGGGTAGACTTCAGGCGCTTCAGACTCGCCTTGATCGAGAAGGATTTCCTGAAATAGACCCGGGTAAGTTATGAGCCCTTTTTCTTTATGATATACATTTTTAGGTCCTTTGCTTTCATTTTTAGCTTATATGTTAGCATGAGTTATGCATAATTTTAAGATCTTGATCGGTCAATCATGACCCAGATGTAGGTGCCCCGCACACCGCCCCAGTATTTTAGCAAAGTGTGTTTAGTGGGACATAGAGCCCCAAGGGGGAGATAGCCCATAGTATTATGATATTGCATGCCATTAGATTTATCCAGATGCATGTTCAGATCTTCTTTATGAAATTAACATCAATTGTCAGTGCATTGTCAATCATTATTGCATTGTCAGTCGTGCTTTCAAAAGTCAGCTTAGCCGGACATTCATGCATTAGATATGCACATTCAATAGAAAGAGTTCAGCTTGTCAGCATGTGTTCAGTCGTGTATTCATGATATCATCCTAGTTATGAGTCCATGCATCAGATATGCATGTGTATTATGAGAATTCAGCTATGAGTATCATCAGTCGAGTATTCCATGCATCATATCTGCATGCCCAGTGTGAGAACTCTATATGTCAGTCGTTCTAGTTGTGTAGTCCTGATCTGAGATGTTTTCATTTCTTCAGTAAGTTTTGTTGATCTGTATTCTCAGTCTATCAAGAGACATTCGAGGATGAATGTTCTCAAGGGGGAGATAATGTAGTGCCCCACAAAATCCTCTTTCAGTCTGAGCCTTAGAGCGTATTTGGTAAAGCAAAAATCTGAGTCAAAATGTTTTGAAAATATCCTCCCAAGTATAAAATACTTTGAATCGTGTGGAATCTATTTGAGCATGAATTAAGATCATAGAGGTCCCCTAACTTATGGACGAGTTGAAAACTTTCCTATCATACAATTTTTAGTGACCGTCAAAATTTAGGTCAACTTTAATCGACCATAAATTGTTGTATATGAAGAATTGGGTGGATTTATATATATCAAATGAAATATCTTTGAATTATCTTTCTAACGATATCAATTTCGCCTAAATTTGATATCGGAGAAAACAGTTATGCCCATTTTACTCCAGTATGTCAAGCTGGAAAACGGTGATGACGTTTCTGATGGGCTATCACGTTTCTGATGAGTCATCACATTTTGATGACATTTCTGACGACGTCGTCATCCTGGGCAAAAAATCAAGAATTGGACCCATTTTGTGATGACCATTCATGACGGCCTATCACGGACCTGACGGCCTGTCACAGATGACGTCAAGAATATTTTTCCTAGCAATTCAAGGGCATTTTTGCAAGGGTATTTTGGTCATTTTCCACTTTTTTGAGCCTCTATAAATATGTGGAATCCTCATTCAAACCCTGATTTCTCCATTTCTCTTCCAGTTCTCTAAAGAGAGAATATTTACGGTTTCAATTCAAGAACCTTAACCCTTTAAAAATTCATCCATAAATCTTTAAGCTTTCTTCAAGAATCAAGTTCCTCATAGTGTGGGCTTTAAGAATTTATTTATTTCAAGTGTGGATAAAGTTTCAAGTACTAAATTTCATCCAATTTCAAAGGTTAAGGTATGTAGATGTTGATTCTTGGGTCCCTTTCATCCAAGAAGCTCAAGAACCCTTTTTAAAACTAAAAGATTTTTATGTTTATGAGTTGTTAATGATTTTTATGAGTTAAAATGGATGTTTAATGTGTTGTTGAGTTTTGATTTATGTTTGCCTACAAAATTTATGAGCTTTGACCCTAGTATGTGGAATTCATGTGATATTTGTGATAGACCCTCTTGAAGTTGTTTTTCCATGTGATGTATTCATGACTTTTGGGTGTAGAAATGGTTGAATAAGTAAAGAACATTCTCCATAGGTTTGATAAAGAGCTTAGGTGAAGCATAAGGGCCACTATAGTATGTTGAATAGGAAACCCGAAATTGTAAGCTAGTCCATGCATGCCTTAGTGAGTGAAATGTGCAAAGATAGCATGAAATCCCCAAGTAGGTGTAAAATCGGTCATGTCAAATGGTTGTTGAAAGACCCTAGTGAACAAGTCGAGATATGATGGTTGTGAATTCCCTGATTTTGTACTCTTTGATATATCCTAAGCTTTTAAACATGTCAAGTGGTTAGCAAGTAAATAGTGACGTGTTGGTATGAAGTTTCCCCCAAATCAAGTGATATCCAAATACATGACAAGACTGATATTGGTATGAAGTACTTGATGTAAGATCTCGTTGAATAGGGTATAATCTAATAGCATGTCTTCCCTAGGCTAGTATATGATAGTGAACCGATGTTGATGATCCTTAAAGGTTTGAAGTGACCCTTTGGTGGTTGTGATGATGAATAGAGGTCTATGTTTCCTTAATGCTTAATACGATTTCCTAAGGATCTTGAGAGGAAAAGTATGTTATGATGCCCAACTACTCAAAGTGATTCTTTAATGATTGTGATAATACATGAATGATTATAATGATGAATGAATACTTGTAATGTTGAATAAATGATTGTATTGATGAATGGATAATCGTGATGATGCATGAATGATTTGTGATGAAGAATGATTATGTGTTACTTTTATGTTGTCGAGTTATGGGGGTATTTATACCCAAAAATAGAGCTATTGTCTAGAGCTCGTGTCAGTTGCTCGATAATTCCAATCGAGCCATGATTCTCAGAACTCAGTGAACAATAGAACTCTGTATCCTCAGACAAGTACGAAGCTTAATAAAGCTCAGTTATCTCTATAATCTCTATATCGCTAGTAATCTAGACTCAGACCTATAATTAGCTCAGTTCTAATAGTATTCAAGTCATTCAATCCTAATCTCAAAAGTAATTTAAGTAATCTATTCAAGCTCTGTATAGTTAGTCAGATATCATAATTCGATATCTTTTTCGTCAGATATGGAACCAAGTGATCTCAGTGTAATTCAGTCAGACCTTTTAAGTAATATGATCAATGTCAGATTCAGTTCAACCAGTGTTCAGTTGAGAATTCAATTCTGAGTCTTTTAGTTGGGAGTAGAAACTAGCACCGAGCAAGCTCAAGGATGGGATCTCACCTACTAGTAGAGGGTGTGATTCTTAGAAGCAATCCTTGTGCTCTAGAACTATGTAGCCAGCATAGGTTGAGACATCACACCTATTAGTTGAGGGTGGATGAGAGACATCATACATGCTAGATGAGGGTAGATGAGGTGGCTTTACTTGCTAGATGAGGGGTCCACCGTTCTCGTTTGAGGACCTACTAGATGAGGGTCACATAGAGTTGTCTTTACCAGTGACGCGATAATGACACCCTTTCAATTAGGGCACTGGTTGGACCCCACCTGTGATAGGTTGGGGTATGTTGGTTAAGTGACTACTTCCCATAGTTTCAGTTTTAGATTCAGTCTCAGTTTCAGAATCAGTCTTCAGAAATTAGGACTGTCAGATATAGTCATCTATTATTGTGAGGAACTCAGATAGTTCCATTGATTTATGGACCATCCCATTAGATAGACTTGGTCTCATATATAGTTATTTGATATCATATTCAGAGATATACAGTCAGACAGGCTTGATCACAGTATCAGGTTTTTATTGAGTATTTTTGTTGTCAGATTCAGATATAATCATATTTCTTATCATTAATAAAGCTTTCGAAATCATCTGTTAGAAAGGTTGATCTCTAATCTTGTCAGTCGAAAGCAGTAAGTCTAAGAATTCAGTCATTGATGTAAGCACATCTAGATCCTCAGTTATCAGTATCAGATGAGTCAGTGATTCAGTATCTCAGTGTCAGTAGTGAGTTTAGTCTACAGTAAAATGGTATCTGAGTTTCAGTATCTAGAGTTGCGATAATTATTTTCATATTCTATGCATTCATGTATGTGTTCTCATGTGGCATTTTCATGATTATTAAGCTTAGATATTGTGCATGCATGAACCCTTGCATTAGACTACCCCGTCTACATACTTAATATATTTTTATACTGACGCATTTGCGCTATGGTATTTTATTTGACACCATATGTTCAGAGGCACAGGATCCAGTTTATCCTCATCAGTTTGGTCCCAGTCAGCAGCAGTAGCAGTGAGTCCTCTTCTTTAGAGGACGAGTCTCAGTTTACTACTATTTTTTTAGACTTTGTTTATTTTTTGTTGACAGAGTTAGTTTGGAACATGTCCCATCAACTCCACAGTTCAGTCAGTTAGAGGCTTTTCAGATAGATGTATTAGTATTCTATTTTCAGCTTTGAGTATGTATAGATGTGTTGAACCTTATAGCAAGTTTCCACATTTTTTTCCAGATATTATGTAGTGTACAGGTACAGATATCAAAAATGGGTTAGTTTGTGGTCCTTCGGGTCCATAAGCACCGTATGACATCTCAGGATGGCATCTGAGGGCATACAGTACAGATGTTTACTTTTTGCATGAAAACAATACGTGGAGTGCTTGCTTTGCATTCATTAAAATGCAAAATTATCATTCTTTACAATGTTGTGCAAATAATATGATTAAGATTGCATTCTGTAATGTATTCTTTATATTAACAATCTTTAATATAATAATATTCTCATATGATTATGTAATATAATAATATTTTTATATTCTCATTTCGTAATACAATTACAATTGCATCTCGTACTAATTGGATATATTCTTTTTAATTACTTAGTTAAAGTGTGATTAATAATTTTTTTATATTATAAGTTTTCACTTTGTACAAATATTTAATATATATTTTAGTTGATAGATGTTATTTTATTTAAAGATATGGATAATTTTCAAGAAGATATTTGTTTGATTGATTTTGGCACTACACATACAATATTCAAAGACAAGAAATATTTCTCTCATCTAAACGTAGACAAGATTAGTGTTACTACAATTTCTGGTAGTGTTGATTTGATTGAAGGTTCATAAAAGCCATTATAATCTTGCCCAAGAGAACTAAACTCATCATAAATAATGCTATGTTCTCTCCTAAGTCTCGGAAAAACTTGATGAGTTTTAAAGATATCTGTGAAAATGATTATCATATCAAGATATTTGATGAGATGAATCTTGAATATTTTGGTATCACCAAGAACGTCTCTGGGCAGACATGTGTTGTTGAAAAGTTCCCTGCTTTATCTTTTGGCCTGTATTGGACCAAGATTTGTGCAATTGAGGCACATTCCATAGTAAATCGGAAGTTTACTAATTTCAATACTTTCGTACTTTGGCATGATCGTCTGGGACATCCAGGATCAATAATGATGAGATGAATAATAGAAAATTCAAATGGGCATCCATTAAGGAACTTGAAGGTTCATTCGAATGATGAATTTTCATGTAATGCTTGTTATCAAGGCAAGTTGATTGTGAGACCATCGCCAACAAAAGTTGGGATTGAGTCCCCTGCATTCTTAGAATACATACATGGGGACATTTGTGGACCAATTCAACCACAAAGTGGGTCTTTTAGATACTTCATGGTCCTAATAGATGCTTCTTCTAGATGGTCTCATGTGTACCTTTTGTCATCTCGCAACTTGGCATTTACAAAATTATTGGCACAAATAATACGATTACGGGCATAATTTCCTGATAATCAAATCAAGTCTATTCGCCTTGATAATGCTACAGAATTTTCATCCCAAGCATTTAATGACTATTGTTTATAGATCAGGATAAGAGTGGAATATCCTGTACCCCGTGTTCATACTCAAAATGGCCTTGCTTAGTCATTAATCAAATGTCTGCAGTTGATAGCAAGACCATTACTAATGAAAACTAAGTTGCCCACTTCTGTTTGGGGTCATGAAATTTCGCATGCTGCAATACTTATTCGTCTTTGACCGAAAAATTATCATAAATTTTCTCCATTGCAATTGGTTCTGGGTCAAGAGCCTAATATATCTCATCTGAGAATTTTTGGGTGCGGTGTTTATGTACCGATAGCACCACCAAACCACACCAAGATGGGCCCCTAAAGAAGGTTAAGAATTTATGTTGGGTTTGAATCACCCTCCATTATTTGCTATCTTGAACCATTAACGGGAGATATGTTCACTGTTTAATTTGCAGATTGTTGATTTGATGAGATACTTTTCCCAAAATTAGGGGTAGAAGATAGTGACATCAAAAGAGAAATTTTGTGGAAAAATTCATCATTATCTCATCTTGATCCACGTGCTTCTATTTGTGAGAAAAAAGAACAAAAAGATTATTCATCTGCAAAGAATTATAAATCAAATGCCGAATGTATTTACAGATTTGAAAAGGATCACTAAATCACATATTCTTGCAGAGAATGTCCCAATTCGAATTGATGTCCCTGAAGGACCATCTACTAGTGTCATAGTTAATAAATCTAAAACACGCTTGAAGCATGGCAGACCATTAGGTTCTAAGGATTGAAATCCTAGAAAAAGAAAAACAAATGGTCAAGATGACACTACGAAAGATCCACATACGAAAGTTTAAGATTTGAGCAATGTTGATATCCTTGAAGGAATCAATGAGCCTGATACTCAAGAAAATGAGGAACTATTCATAAATTCAAGTGATGTTGAAACTAATCTGAATCGATCTGAAATAGTAGTGGATCATGTCTTTGCATATAATGTTGCAATAAAAATCATGCAAGATAGCGAGGATCTTAAACCTCGATCTGTCACAGAATATTGACAAAGAAATGACTGGCCAAAATGGCAAGAAGCAATTCAACCTGAATTGAATTTGCTCTCCAAAAGTGAAGTTTTTGGACCCATAGCTCAAACACCTAATGGTTCTAAGCATGTTGGCTATAAATGGGTCTTTGTGCGAAAAATAAATGAAATACAAAGATATAAAGCACGCCTTGTTGCACAAGGATTTTCACAATGGCCTGGTGTCGATTATGATGAGACATATTCACCAGTTATGGATGCAATAACATTGCGTTATTAGTTTCACTATCCATGAGAGACTTGAAATACATTTGATGGATGTGGTAACAACCTATATATATGGATCACTTGATAATGAGATATACTTGAAAATTTCCGAAGGATTTAAAATGCCGAAAGCATATAGTCCAAAGCCTCGGGAAATGTATTCCATTAGATTGCAAAGATCATTATATGGTTTGAAGCAATCTGGACGCATGTGGTATAACCATTTTAGTGAATATTTATCTAAAGAAGGTTATACGAATGATGAAATTTGCCCATGTGTTTTCATAAAGAAAACAACGTCGGAGTTTCTTATACTTGCTGTCTATGTCGATGACATAAACCTTATTGGAATGCCTATAGAGCTTCAAAAGGCAATTTATTACCTAAATAAAGAGTTTGAGATGAAAGATCTTGAATAAACAAAGTTATGCCTTGGTTTGCAAATTGAGCATTTGACAAATGGCATCTTTGTCCATCAATCTGCCTATACAGAAAAGGTTTTGAAATGATTTTATATGGATGGAGCACATCCATTAAGTACTTCGATGGTTGTTCGATCACTTGATGTTAATAAGGATCCATTTCAACCTCAAGAAAAGAATGAGGAACTCCTTGGTTCTAAAATATCATATCTTAGTACAATTGGTGCACTAATGTATCTTGCAAATACTACAAGGCCTGATATTGCCTTTTCAGTAAATTTGCTAGCAAGGTATAGTTCTGCTCCTACTAGGAGACATTGGAATGGGATCAAACACATATTACGGTATTTAAAGGGGACTACTGACATGGGCTTATTTTATTTTGAAGATTGCAATTCCGATCTTGTTGGTTATGCTGATGCTGGATACTTATACGACCCGCTTAAAGCTCATTCTCAAATAGGTTATGTATTCATATGTGAGGGTACTTCCATATCTTGGAGATCAACAAAGCAGTCTATCGTAGCTACTTCATTGAATTATACTGAGTTTATAGCTATTCATGAAGCAAGCCAAAAGTGTGTGTGGTTGAGGTCCATAATACATCTCATTCGAGAAAAATGTGGCTTGAAATGTGACAAAGTGCCCACAATTTTGTATGAAGATAATACAGCATGCATAGCACAACTGAAAAATGGATTCATAAAAGGAGATAGAACGAAGCACATTTCGCCAAAGCTCTTCTATACACATGAGCTCTAAAAGAATGGTGATATTGACGTACAACAAATTCGTTCAAGCGACAATGTGGCTAATTTATTCACCAAGTCTCTACCAACTGCAACTTTCAAGAAGATGGTGCACAAGATCGAAATGCAAAGGTTCAAGAATGTTCTTATTAGGGGGAGCTAATACGTGTTGTACTCTTTTTTTCTTACGAGGTTTTGTCCCACTGGGTTTTCCTTGTAAGATTTTTAATGAGGTAGTCTATATGCGTATTGTTAGACATTCAAGGGGGAGTGTTATGATATATATCAATTATAGTGAATGTCTATCAAGATCTATTTAATGTCTATCAGGATTTGATGTATTTGTATTTTAGTGTGAAACTAGGAAAAATTCCCCCTATAAATAGAAGGTCTTCCTTCATTGTAAATCATCCCTCAAGAGAAGAAATAACAATTACTCTCTCTATTCTCTCTACTCTTCTTCTTTATTCTTTCTTGTTTTATAACACATATTTTGATTAAAGTAATTTTTTCACCTATAAATATAATTTAACTTGGTTATAGATAAATTTGTTGTCTTCTTATATTATGTGTATATTAGTTTGCCCTTGAAATTTAGAGAGAATCTCGACTAATCTATTTGTCTTCTAATTTATTTGTTCGGTATAGGTATTCCAATTTCTTTAGATGACACCATTTAATAGTATTACAATAACTTTGAACTTTTTCTATTTTTTATGATTAATACTTTATTTATATACAAATTTGAGACTCAAATAAAGTTATTTTATATGCTTATTCTACTCTTTTTAGGTATTTCATTTGTCACTAATAATAGTTGTTCATGAAATATTTAAATTTCATTGATTTTTGCTTGTGGGTGGTTTACTGCTTTTGTGATGAAAGCTAGTGGATTTTCTTTGTTTATGAAGAGAATCCTTTTTTTTAATACATTAAAATAGATTAATAGCTATTATCTAAAACTTCTTACTGTAACAGTTTGTTCTTAGAATTTACTTTAAATGTGTCTTAGTAGTTATTCATGTATAAATAATGACTATTATAGCATTGTTGATTTGATGTATCTTTTCGATTTTACTTTTTAGTTATGCATATTGATTCATGCTGAAAAGTTTGTTGATGTATCTACTTCTATTTCCACCATCAGTGCTTGCAACTATTGCAATCTTTACTAATAAATGCACTCTCAATTTATCTAAGGAGTCAAATAAAAACTTCGAGTAGCAAAGCAGCAACGTTAAAGATCATGTTTCTTAAGTGCAACATACTTTGATTAAATGTCAATTTATTGACAAATAGACAAAGATGCATGTTTGAAGTTCTGAAAAGTTGAAACATGTCTAACAAATTCATATAATAACAGAATATTTTGCAGTTTAAAATTTTTCTAAACTGTTATATGTGGATTTTTACACTTCATATCATAACTATAACATAGCAAAAGCCAAACAGTAAGTTGTGTATTATATAGTGCAAATTTTATGAGGTCATGATACTGAAAGGGAACAATGGAAAAATAATTAGCTGCAATTTTATTGTGTACATCCTTTTCTCTCCTCGCTTTATTTAAAGATTCATAAGGTTTATGTACCTCAAACTAATCAAGATTTTCTAGAGCTTCGATTCTCAGGAGCAACCTTCATCGGAATCCATCTAAGTACTCTTGCAGATCATGGTTGCTCTTTCTTTAGATCAAAATTTTTAAGTGCGACTAACCATATATTTATTTAATTATATATTGATTAATACCCCGTTAATTTGTTGATATTCTTGCGTATAAGGACTAGCCTTTGTCATTTCAAGAATTTGACAGAAAAACTATGGTTTGCAGTAATTATAGCTTCTATTTCTCCAACACTGAGTATTCCTTATCAATGCATCTTCATGATTTCGATAGTACTGTTAATTTTTTTGATTTTAACTCAAAGGATTTGACCTTGAAAAATATTTTTGTTGGCAAGGAACAATGAGCCAAAGTAGAGATATGTACTGTGAGTATCAATAACTGCTGATCATGTTTTCATAAGTCAGTATTACAATTTATATTTTTTTTCATATTTGATACCTTTTTCCTTATCTTTTGGTTTAAAAATATGAAAAGAACAATAAAGAACAGGAATGTGCAGCAATTTGCTTGCAAAACAAGGTATATCAAGATGCATAAACAAATCGCAGTTTCAGAAGGAAAAATTAATGAATCCCATTTAGCCATTGGATCTCTTAGTGGTGATTTCAAAAATTGCTAAAACCCATGGGAAATGTGCAGCCGGACTTTAATAGATGGCAAGAAAAAGCTGCAACAATATGCTGGTAAATTTCATGATTCGTAGTACTTTAGTCCCTGATGATTTTTTATTTCTCTGAATTTAGATTAAGTTTCTGAAGTTTTAATATTTTGCATATAGTATTTGAGAGATGTGATGAACAAAACTGATTCATATTTTGATTGAACAGTGACAGGTTCTTTTAATAGACCTCGGATAATTGAAAAGTTCATAGAAGTTGGAACATTAACAAATTTTGTGTTCTAACAAATAGAGCTGAGGCGTATGAATGTTTTTGTTATTGGTTTTCTTTAAGAATCTGATAGTGGATTACAACCTAACAACTTGAAATATAATTAGTGGAATAATTTGGATAAAAGAATAAATCTGGTGGAAGTTAACCTGAATTGAGTTGGTGGAGGGACATGAGGTCATTTTTTTTTTATAGAAATATGCTTTACATTTTTTAGAATCTTCACATGTGATTATCTATTTTTCCTTCTTCTTTTTCACTTCTACTTCACTTCGACAAATAAACTCCCGAATTGCATAAATTGGTATCATTGCTCTGATTCATCACTTTTTTTGTATTCCAAACTCTTAGGCTAATGCAGTAGCTGGCAAGGAGGGGGTATGGAAGAAGGAGAGGTAGTTTCAACCGCTTCTCATTGAATATCTTGGAAGACAAAGGAGCAGTGAATGTAGTTAATGTGGACTATTAGCTATAAAGATCAATTACATTAGGGCATTTTATGATAAGAATCTATAACAAAGAAATAGACACACAAGAAAGACGACCATTCAGAAAGTTTTAGGGTCTGTAGGAACATTTTGAGTTCCAAAATTTGTTCTTATGTTAGCGAGTTAGTTGTTATTAATGAATTTGACATTCATATGTATTATCTCCCTTTAAGAAAATGGTTTGATATTTGTGGACTTTGTACCAAAGGATGAGGTGCATATCACACTCTAATTGTAAAATGGTTATACATATATATTTGGCGTATTGTTTGATTTGCATTGTCATCTGAAAAAGTTAGCGGAGATAGAGATGTTTTTTTTGCTAATGATGGATCACGGCCAAAAACGAAGTAAGGTACTTATGTAACTGTCTAACAAACAAGAGGATCTTAAACTTTCACATAACTGGCTTTAAAGTTTAGTGAGTTGGGTGTCTTTCCTATTTCTTTTTTGTTATTTGTATTGGTTAACGGTACTTATTGTTTTTTGTTATATATATATATATATATATATATATATATATATATATATATATATATTCTCTTATTTATAAGAGGGAGTTGAGCAGCTAAAGCAGGCAGGAGGTTGGCATGCCTGCTTCAGCTGTAATTTTACTATATCACCCCTAATTAATTATTATAAGTCATTTATGTATTAAAAAATTAATAATATTTAATTAAAAAATTAAAATAGACATTCAACTATAATTTTTCTATACTACCCCTAATTAATTATTTTATCCCTAATTAAATATTGTAAGTCATTTACGTATTATAAAATTAACAATGTTTAATTAGAAAAAAAAAGGTAAAATAGACATTTATGACTATTTCAGCTGCTTCAAGCATAATTTTACCGTATCAACAAAGCAAGCACGTGGTCGACATGCTTGCTTTAGCTGTAATTTTACTATATCACCCCTAATTAATTATTATATCCTCTAAGTATTGAAAAATTGATAATATTTCATAAAAAAAGGTAAAAAAGACATAAAATGATACGTCAACATAAGAAATTTGATTGACTATCAAAATTATATTAGCGCACGTAAACTGGGATGAGACAGAGCAAGACATAAAATAACGTATATTCTTTGAAAATAAAATAAAAAGTATTTTAAATCACAATAGTTAAGAACTTAACATAAAAGTATACACGTAAAAAAAATTATTTGACTGTCAAAATTTTATGTAAAAAAAAAAAATTTGATTGTCAAAATTTTATCTATGTCATATAATTTGAGATAGGGAGAATATTCATATATTATTGAAAAATAATGTAAAAGACATTGTAAATCTCATAATTAACAACTTAAGGAATTTTAAAAATATAAATATTTAACTGACTCTCGAAATTATACCAGCATCATTTAAATTGAAACAAAAGATTTTTTTTATAAATTACAATAATTAAAAACATAAATTATTTTAATTATTTAAATTGAGATAAAAAATATAGCACGGGCCATTGGTATCTAGTATATATATAAGTATTTGTGTCGCGTCTGCCGAGCTTGCTTCTGTTGAGGCTTCTTCTCTTTATTGACAAACTTCACATGGAGAAGCTACACAAGAATAATTAAAGAAAATCTTTGCCATTAGCCTTTCAGTCACTCACAAGGTTAAATCTTTTTTCAAAACCCATTTCTCTCTTTTTTTTTCATCATTTATAAGTTGTCTAATATGTTGCATAATTTGGATACACTCGTCCTTTCTATCAACCTACTTGAAATTATAAAATTGTCCTCGTTGATTCTTTTTAATTGAAAAACTAATTTATTTTTTGTATTAACTCTTTTCATTTTATTGTGAAAAAATTAGGTTTTCTTATGGATCATCAACTACAATCCGATATTGAATGCCTTAAGAGATGTTGTGCCAATAATTTTTTGTTATGTGTATTTTACTTTCTATGGCTATTTGTGGTCATTTTATAAGAAGAAATAAGTTTATGATTAGGTATCATACGAGTAACCGATTTTCTAAAGTTATATCTCATTTAAATTGTATCATAGAAGACAATGATACTACATGTATTGATAAATTAAGAATGGATAGAAATTCCTTTCACACTTTAGTTATCTTAACTAAGGAAGTTGGAGGTTTGACTGATAACAAATACTCCTTCCGTACCATTTTACTCATCCCAATTTTTTTAATTTGATTTCTCATTTTACTTATCATTTTTCATTAATCAAGACAAGACAATTTTTTTTCCTTTTTACCCTTAATATTAATTGTTTTTATCCAAATTAAAATGTAAACATAATTTTATAGGGGTACTATGGTAAAGTAGTCATGTCAGTAAGGGTTTGTTTGGTAGAGTGTATTAGAAAATATAATGCATGCATTAGTTAATGTGTACTACTAGTACCTTGTTTGGTACGTCTTTTTGCCTATGTATAACTAATGCGAGTATTAGTTATATACTCTATTATGTAGTGAAGTGTGTATTACTAATATACTCCATTTCTTATGTAGTAGTAATACCAAGACTTTTAACACATGCATTAACTTATTAAATGACCTTAATACCCTCAATTTCCCTCTCAAAAAATTTCACAATTTCTTTTTCTGCCATTTTAATTTTCAATAGTGAATCTTCTCAAAATATTTCACAATTTTTTCCCACCATTTTAATTTACAACAATGAATAGTTGATTTAAATAACCGCAACATATTTTTGGTTTGCTTCGAGGGGTTTTAAAAAGATTAAAAAAGAAATTCTGGAGACTACTCTTTAATTTTATATATTATATTTTATTTTTGTTTCGACTATGTTAATCCGTTGGTGTAACATTTCATGCACAAAGACGAAGGTTTTGCAATTAATCCTAAATCTCTATATACTAGTTCAATAATACTAATTATGTTTGATATGACAAAAGAAATTTGTTGCAAAAAACATGTACAAAGTCAGAGAAGGGTATTTTTTTGTAAAAAAAAAAACACTTCTTTTTCTAGAAATTATGTAAGATATATTATTTCTTATACATCAAACCAAACAATGTATAAGAAATAATACATGAATAACTAATACAAACATAACTAATATGAACATTACTAATGCAAGCATTACTAATACAATATATTTGCGTTGTTCTTATACACTCTACCAAACGACCCCTAATTATTTTTCTTAGTCATTATGCAATGTCAAATTGAAACGAGTAAAATGGAGCGGAGGGAGTATATATCAAGTAGTGAAAAGTTAGCAATGTTTCTAAATATTTTGGTCCATCATGAAAAAAATAGATCCATTAAGATTGATTATGTTAGATCGGGTAGGAGCGTAAATCAAGCTTTCATGGAATGCTTGAGAGTTATTCTCAAACTGGTTTCATTATTATTTATTAATCCCAAATCGGTGGTTGAAGATGAGAATGAAAATTAATGGAGATGGTTTAAGGTATATGCATTTTCAATTGAGTATCTATGAATTCAAGTAATGTAAAAAAGCTATAATGTTACAAAGAAATTTTAATAGTTTGAGATAATACGATAATTGATTTTATAGGGCTTTTTAGGTGCATTGGATGGTACTTATATTCAAATTAGAGTTTCATCTAATGACAAACCAAGATACTGGACAATAAAAGGAGAAATAGCAATTAATGTACAGGAAGTTTGTGATAAAAATCTCAATTTTACTTATGTATTACCTGGTTGGGAAGGATCAACTGCCGATGATCGTTTATTATGAAATGCTATAGCGCGAACAAATGATTTGAAAATTATTAAGGGAAATAACATACACATGCTCACATTAAAATTATATTACAACAATAATGTTATATAAAAGTAACTAATTTTTTGTTTATATTTTAAGTAATTATTATTTGTGTGACGGAGGATATACAAATAGATACGATTTTCTTTTACCTTACAAAGGGTATAGATATTGGTTAAGGCATTGGCAAGGTGACAATCCACCACCTTAATGTTGAGAAGGGCTTTTCAATATAAAGCATGCTAGGGCTCATAATGTTATTGAAAGGACATTTGGTCTCTCAAAAGGATGTTGGCCTTGGGGAATTCTTAGAAGCACTTCGGGTATTTAGTTAAGATTCATAACATGATCATTAGTGCTTGTTGTTTGATACACAACTTTATTCGTAGAGAGATGAAAGTGAATTCTTTAGACATTGATATAGAAGAACAAGTAAAATATCAACAAGATAATATTGATGTTGTTGAATCATCAGACGAATGAACCACAAGGAGGGATGAGTTGGCTCAATCAATGTGTAATGAAAACTTAAATAATTGATCTTTTCAATTATTTCGTGCTTGTAATATGTTTTATGGTGTTTTGAATGTTTTTCTTTTTAGTTTTTGATATTACAATAAGGTGTATCAACTTTTAGCCTTTTTTGATAGAAGAAATATTTACATACATTGATTTTGTTAAAGCTACTATTTAATTAGTTTTTATTTTGTGATGTGTTAGTACTTTATGTTTTTTATTTTTTTATTTGTAAAATATGTGAATATTTATTTTTGTGATACTAAATAATGTTTTGAAGATACTTATGCTCTTTATGATGGTAACTAATACCAATGATGATTAGTTTCACAACATTGTACAAACAAAATAAATAGCCAAACATCTTCAATAAATCCACCAAAAAATTTAAGAAGATCAACACCCTCAACTTGAAAGACATGGACTCTAGCAAAAGAAAGTTCTCTTATAGATGATTTAAAAAATTTATGTGTCAATGGTTGGAGAGTCGATAATGAAACTTTTAGGACAGGATGCCTGATGGAGTTGGGGCATTATTTGCATGAACGTCATCCTGACAGTGGATTGAAAGATGAACCACATATCAATTCTAAATTAAAAGCGTGGAAGGAAAGTTATGCAAACATAAGTTTACTAAAGGGTCGAAGTGGTTTGGGATTTCAATATAGCGACACAACCATATTTGTTGATGATCAAACAAAATGGGGAAAGTTTTTAAAGGTAATTAATATTTTGACCAACTTATTGGAATATTGTTGCTTCATAGAGATATTTCTCTCGGTTCTCTTCATAATTTTTAATTGATACATATGACATTGTCATGTTTTTTTAATTGTTTGTCTAGGATGAACCGAATTCAAGAAATATGAATACTAAAAAATAATCAATGTTTGCGGATTGAGATAAAATATTTGACAAAGATAGGGCAATGGGAGAGCATGCATAAGGACCACTAGATGTTGTTAAGGATATCTTAAAGAGTCAAACATCAGGACTTTCTATTGATATGACTTTGGTATTTTCTAATAATGTTGATGAAGATGAAGATGAAGATGAAGGTGGTCATAGGCCTAATATAGCTACTGGAGAATCTGAAAATGCTTACACAAGACCTAGTTTTACAGGGGAATTTGAAAATGAATATGCTAGAGGATCTCCTCATGAATGTAATAGTATATCTGAAAACCAAGGCGAATATGCTTAAAAAAATTCTCTTCTAGTGTTAATGAAAAAGAGAAAAGCATGAAAAAAAGAGGGTTGTGGATAATGTTAATGAGATATTTCTCAACAGTATGATGGAAGTTATAAAAGACTTTACCAGAAGTCAAGATCGGAGAATTGGTGCCTTAATTGATAGATTGGAAATCGTGACCACTCTAATATGCATGATCAAGTTTATTCCATCATTAAATCTCCCGCATTGTATTTGTACATCATAGAGCAACGTATCAAAGCCAAAATGATTATCTGTGGAGATGTCAAGAAAGTAAAAATCTTTTTACGTTATGGTTGAGCTCGAGCGCCAGAAAATAATGTTTATGATCGTCAATGACAAACTTTAAAGTATGATAAACTTGTGTATATAAATAGTGACACTAGTGTCATAGTTTTGCTCACTAGCAATTTCAAAGATTCATTAGAGTGACATTTTTTATCCTCTGATTATGTTCACACTCTTTTGTCGATGACTGATATAGGACATGATGATGCAGGGATTTTATGTAAATAATGTATATTAAATAGATCAACTCTCATGTAAACGTTAAGCTTATTATAAGTTTGTAGCTGATTATCAATTTTTGTGCAATTTTTATTGTTGTTTTGCTATAGCTTTAGTCCCATTTTATTGCTACGTTAGATCAGTTTTGGTCTAATTTTTTTTACTGCTTTAATGCAGTTTTTACTAAGTTTCTGTTCTAGTTTTGATAGATATTTTGGTGAAGTATGTCCTGAAATTTTGTCCCAGTTTTAGCAGCTATTTTAATTATAGTTTTGGTTATTTGTTTAGTCTAGAGATTGCTGCAATTTTGATCAAGTTTCAGGTATATATTTTGCTGCAATTGTTGTCCAGTTTAGCCAACAGTTTTGGCTATTGTGTGTTGAGTTATTGTTGCATCTTAGAGCAATTTCAGTTGTAGAGATTTCATTCTCTGCTTCTGCTGCTGCCTCTGCTGTATATGATGAACAACAACCCCAAAAGTGGATGCTTAGTGTCATTTCGACATTGATCGTCGCAGTTTACCTGAAACTCGAGAAAGTATTCAACACTACTTTGAAGATCTTACATTAAAGGTAAATGACTCATAAGATATGTTATTATTGATTTAGCATCATATGCAAAGTAACATGGCCTTATGAATAACTGTTGTATTTTATAGGCGGTTTGAGTAAATTTATGGTTGCATTTTAAGTCAATTTAATGTTGCGCATGGATGTAAACTACTGTTGTACTGGTTGCTAATTTTTAGACCAAACTCTGTTATATTTTCCATAATTTTGCTATTGTGTTTTGGATCATAAGCCGTTTAATTTTTTAGGGAAGTTTACCCTTAATTTCCTCAATTTCTTCCTGCATTTTAGGTCTCTGAAACCCCAAAAATATCCCTGAGGCACGTTCCTGCATCACAAGTGAAGGAGTTTCCTGAAGAGTTGGTCAAAAAGGAAGTCACTATCCTGAAGGAATAGTAACCATTATGCAGTTGGAGGATTTAAACTATTTAATCGAGTGTCTGAAAAAATCTTTTGATGAAGTTAACTAAGTACCAAGTGTTGTTCATGTACATGTGGTTGTCTGATCACTTTAGGGGGGGGGATAAGTTTCCATATTTCAAAAAGGCTAAGGCAATAACAATCGGGATTGCTAAGTTGCTAGGTGAATCACTAGCACATGCTCATTGGAAATCAGAGTCAATGAATATTGGGAAACCATAAAAAGTGGTCACGAAAGCCCAAGGTCCGTTGTAAAGAAGTAATAGTAAATTCTAATATAGTTTTTAGTCTTAGTGAATTCCTGATAGTTGTTAAGTAGTCTTAGTGGATTCTTACTACTTTGTGGGAAATATAATGGGTATGTTTCTGTTGATGGATTTATTTGTAGTTTTTTCAATTCTGTACTTTGTGATCAAAGATCTGGTGCTTTTCTGCAAGACTGTTTAATTGAACAATTGTGAGATTGTATTGCTAGTAAGTTGATTCTAAGAGATAGATTGTTTAGTGGGTTAACTACAGGCTGGATTGTTGTCTTAAAACTTTTAAAACTATTTTTCGAAGTTTGCACGTGTTATATTTTCCTTTACGGTAGTTGCTGCAAGGGAATTTTACGTGTGTGTGCATAAGGGCATGGATTTCACAAAACTTTGTTATTATGATGCCTGATCTACTAATTGTTTCACTACTTAGGATGTATAATTGATTATTTTATTGATCCGAGAATTTACCAAAAATAGCCTCCTTACCTCATAGGTGGGTAAGGTACGAATTCACTCTGCCCTTTCCAGACCCCAAATTATTGAAATGGGTTCAGAACTTATACACAGTAACCCGGGGCTTTGAGCTGTAGGTGACAAAAGACTTTTAAAATTAGGTGTAGGTGACACAAGTCTTAATTATTGAGTGGAGGTGACAATTAATTTATTATGGATTAAGAAAGTTGAGAAAGTTTGAAAATAAGACACAAGTTTTTTAATTTATACGTTGATCCAAATATTAGTTAATATAACAGGAAACGAAGGGGAAAAATGCGTTTCTCTCTCTTCTCATCCGTTGTTTTCTCTCTCTTCGGAATATTTGTTGTTCATTGCTGCTGCTGCTTTAATCATCATCTTGTGATTCATTATCATCATCTTATACTTCATTATCATCTTAATATTCTTCTTGTTGACCATTTTTGTTGTTGTTGTTACCGCAACTGCTGCTCTTTGACCAATTTCTTAGGTCAAATTTTGTTTCGTACATCACTTTCGACTTTGGCATTTACTTGAGAGGAGACTTTGATAAGTCAAATTATGATATTTAGTTGAATTTGTTACTGGGTAACTGTTGGTGTCCTATTTTTTCAACAATAGCTAGCACGCGAGCATGAATACAACATAAGAGCAATCTGTTTAAATAGATCCATCATTTGTGGCACCAGATAAATATTTTGTTCAAACAGAAGACTCATGTTTGATTCATGTTTATGGTTCTAGGTGCCCGTAATATGAATCAAATAGATGGGTATTTTGTTTCACCATATTAGTAATCTATTTCAATAGATAACTAATCTGTTGAACCAGATTACGTATCTGTTCCAACAGACAAGTAATCTGTTGCAACAAAATATATATCTTTTATAAAAGAATATTTATCTGTTGCAACAGATAATTATTCTATTGCAATAGATGAATAATCTGTTTCGAACAGCACAATACAACTCCTGTCACAAACCCAACAACTAACTTATATATTGATCTCTTGCTATTGATACTGGATTCAAATTATTCCTTACTTGTAGACATGCCATTTGTTGAGAAGAAGAAATAGACAACATGAAAATTAAATAAGAATGAAAATGTCAAAGTGGATCAAACATAATTTTTTTATTAAACAAAAAAAATAGGTAAAAGAAAAAAATAATCTTAATTATTGTTATCATCATTATCATTATTATTTGTATGGCCAGTCGACAATCTTCAACCGACAGCAGTAGCGCGCTCGTCAGCCTGCGAATCTCCCGCAGCATCCTTACTCTTACGGTGGCCAACTTTCACTGCAGGTCATGAACCTCCTTCTGCAGTTCCCGCAAGGCGTCTTATAAAATAACAACATCTCACACTAGATCAACCATATCTAGAACACCCATAAACTGACAAAACACGTAAAATAAAAGTAAAAAAAAGAAAGAATTCGAATGTAATACAACGTATATTTACATAAAAAGCAAGGAAAAAAATTATCAGAGGCAGGGTAAAGCTATCAAGTCCTCGAAGAGAAAGTAGTTGAAGGTGTAACAAGAGCAAGGAATAAATAGAGTGTAGTAGAGTGAATGATTGAGTAAGAAGGGACCTATTTATAGAGGATTCAACTTGAATATGTTAGGTAAAAAGTCGCAACTGTTCACCTCCATTTATTAATGACATTTTTCATTACTGTGAAAAGTTATGACTTAATTAAATTAAAAGATATTGTGATAAGTCATGACTTATCAGATTATTGTTATTAATTAGTTCTTTTCAAGAATCATTTTTATTGAGTTATGACAATAGATTCTATATCTGTTGCATCAAATAAGTCATATGTGATTACAAATATATCATCTGTTGCAACAAATAAACAACCTGTTGCATTAGATAATATATTTGTTGCAACATATAATCTATCTTTTTTTTGAAATTATCATCATATCATTAATCCAATTTTTTTGACCTTTTTATTATATAAATTAATAAAACAAATTTAAAGGCGCAACTGTTCACCTCTATTTATTAATGACATTCTTGATTACTGTAAAAAGTTATGACTTAATTAAATTAAGTAATATTGTGATAAGTCATGACTTTTCAGCTTTATTATTATTAATAATTAGTTTTTTCCAGGAATCATTTTTTTGAGTTCTGACAACAGATTCTATACCTATTGCATCAGATAACTCATCTGTGATAATAAATGTATTATCTATTGCAACAAATAGATAACCTGTTGCATTAGATAATCTATCTGTTGCAACATATAATCTATCTTTTTTTTAGATTATCATCATATCATTAACCCAAATTTGCTGACTTTTTTAATTATATAAATTAATAAAATAAATTTAAAAATAAAAATATTTTTTGTGAAAAGAAATGGGGCCTATTTAATATTAACGCCGATTATTCAAATTAAATAATCATTTTTTACGGTTTAAATTGTGTTTATCATTTATTTCCTTATTGTTTTCTGTGAAAAGAAACGACTTAATTAAATCAAGCTGGTGAGTTTTTTATTATTGTGACAAATCATGCTTATTATTATTAATTAGTTCTTAACTTTAAATAACTTTTTTCTCAATTTAAAAATTGAAGACACCTTTTCAATAACCGTTTCTTTAATAAAATAATAACCATTTATTGAGTTATGTCAACAGATTGTATATCCGTTGAATCAAATAACACATATATTCATCTGTTGCAACATATCGATAATTTATTTTAGGAGCTTTTTTTTTTTTTTTTCTAACAACAGATTCATCAGTCCCAACAGATGGGGAATTTGATGCATCAACAACATTGTATTTTTGTTTAATGTATTTAGACAAAAAGTCACGATCACGACTGTTCACCTTTTTCTTAACAAACAAACAATCATCATATAACTTAATTAATCCAATGTTGTGACTTTTTTTTAATTAAATAATCTTTCTTTTATGGTTATAAATTGTGTATATCATTTAGTTCCTTATTATTTATTTATGAACCATTTTTCAAATTAAATAATAGGAGAATCATGACTTTTCACCACCCGTTCAACAATAATCCTTTTTTATTAATAATCACCTGCTGCAACATATGATCTATCTGTCGCATCAGATTAAACTCTATTGCCACAAATGCTCAATTCCTACCTCCAACCGTCGACATGTTGAGAATAAGGAATAAATATAATCAATGATAATTAAATATTAAATAAAAATTAAAAATTCAAAGTCGACCAAACCAAACATAGATTTTTGAATCCCTTAGGTTAGATCCGATATAAAAAAGAAAAATACATACGCTAAAAGAAAAAACATAATTTACTATTATTATTATTATTATTATTATTACTAGTATTATTGTCAATCAGACGATTTTCATCTGGCAGCAGCAGGGCCCTCGTCAGCCTTGTTTTGAAGTCGGCCGAATCCTTTTGGAGTTCATCAAACTGCCTTTGAAGTTTCTGCAAGGACTCGATATGAATATTCTTGTATGAATTTGGATTAGCCATATTTGTATTGTAAGTGTAGTAGAATGAATGAGTGAGAGTGAGTAAGGAGGCCAGAGGGACCTCTTTATTAATGATTGAATTGGAAGGGGTTAGTCAAACAAAAAACCACAACTGTACATATTCCTTAATTAAATACAATTGGTGAATTTTCGAATATGTAAATTAAAAAAAAGGATCTAAATACAACATTTTATCTTTAATTGTATTTCGAAAAGAAAAAAAGTGCTTTAAAATAAATCTAACAGATGGGTAATATGTTGCAAAATATATTCCATCTGTCAAATAAATTACAGCATATTGATAATTTATTGCAACAGATGGATATATCTGTTTTCTTTTCCAACATATATGTCATATGTTGCAATAGATTGATCATCTGCCGTAACAGATGACTTCAATTGTTTCACAATTTAAACAAATGTAGCGTCTGTTGCAACTTGCTAGTCATCTGTTTATTCAATTTAAGCCATAGATGGGCTAGAAAGAATAAGGTGCGTGCAGATAGCTCCACTATCATATATGTGGGAGTTAAGTATTACTGATAAAGTCACTGGGACAACACACACAAAGTACAATATTTTTGAGAATGTAGTTTTTAATCGATTAGGCACTGATAATCCAAATAAGATCCTGCATTGTACAGTTAAGTTTGATGGGTTCAAATTGATAAGGTTGAGATCCCCATGAAGATGGTGCAGATACCCTATTATGAATTATTAACGGTTGTTACTCGTGTTTATACGTGTCAAGTTTTGAGAAAGAATCAATATTTGGTATCATTATAGAGAACCAATAGTGATTGGACTTAACTTTAAGTGTGCATTGGACTCTGAGAACGCCTTTGAAACCTCGCACTGCATCAAACAAGAACGAAAAGCCAATAGAAATTCCCCTGGCCCAAATTTATATGGAAGGGTTGATCGAGAAGATGATTATATGCCAGAAGGAGTCAAAGGAGAATGCCTGCGAGGAAAAGGGGAGTTGATGGAAGACTATATCATCTAAGAGCTAATTGAAGAAGAGACATAGGATAGAAAGTAACTTCTAGCGAATCTGGCCGATGGAATCATTTTAAAATTTGAGAAATCTGAATCAAGTGCAAATATGAAAGTGTATCCAATGATGTAAATCCGTCTATTGTCTCTATGAAAGAAAAATAATACGGATGGACACTTTGCTAGGGAGATGCGTCTAGATAGCATGGTCGAGATTATCACCTAGATACAAAATAGCAGAAGACCAAGAAAGCTGCCTTTAGGGAATTGAAGGTTGAAATATTGTACAGTAAGTCTAGAAAACTTGCGCCAACAACAACTGCAGTTAAAGTAAGGAATCTAAGCGAAGGCAATAATTTCTGAATTTTAAATTGCATCCCATGCCTTTTTGTTTATGGTTCTAATTAGGTCCACTGCTATTGTCCTGATCGGAACCACAAATAAGATTAAAAGACAGATTGAGTGTCATTACTTCCTTAGAAATATGGATTAATTGATTGTGTTTTCTTGCCTTAGTATGCTTTCAATATTTCTTGGAGCAGATTAGAGGCTTGCTCTAGTATGTGAATCCCAAAAATTTGCAAGCTTGCCTCCAGCTTGATAATTCTGTATTCAAGCTGGTCATTGTTGTCTTTGAAGTTGGTATAGAGTTCCTGGTTCTTGTAAGCTCGATCAGGAACACTACCTTCAAAGTTGTGGCATTGAAGAATGCCTTTAAAACACTTTCTTCAGAATCCTTAAAGGATACATGGAGGGTCGCTGTGTTTGTTTTAGGTCAAAATGTATTGATGCACAGTCAAGTAGTGGTCCTAACCATTGAACAGATCACTTTTATCTAGCATTGATCAATGCAGCTTGCTCAACCATCCTTCAAAGAATTTGATAAATTAATAAGATGAAGTTATGTAACTTTGATCTAAACTGGCTCTACCAAGCCTATCAAACATTACGTAACTCCAGGTTTATTACCTTATCAAAAAATTTGCCCAAGTTAGTGCACACATCAAATAAGCTCAATCTCTCAACCTTTCTTCTGATCGCTCTTCTTAAATATAGATGACAAGATATCCGCCATGCAAAAGTGTACACCGTCAGTAGAAATGCTTGCCATAGCGAAAGGTCTTCTGAAGTCATCAATAGTCATGCCTTCTTAAGAATTTTGCTACGGTATGAATCTCTGCTAATGACTAGATATACGCCATGCAAAAGTCTACACCGTTAGCAGAAATACTTGCCACAGCAAAAGTCCTCAGAAGTAATGACTACTAATCTCTCATTACCAAGGAAGTCTTATCCTCAAAACACATTCAAAAATAACAAAGTTTTCAGCAATGAATACACATAACTACGACATCAACAACCTCACCAAATTCACTCCTAGTTCAAAAGAAAAGACGAAAATATTTTCATTTGCATTCCTAGTTTGAATGCAAATGAAAATATTTCTGCCTTTTCTTTTGAACTAGGAGTGAATCTAGTGAGATTGTTGATTATAATTATGTGTAGTCATTGCTGAAAACTTTCTTATTTTTGAATGTCTTCTGAGGACTTTCGTACAAGACTTCCTTGGTATTTATAGATTACTAGTCATGACTTTTGAAGACTTTCGCTGTGGCAAGCATTTTTGCTGATGGTGTAGCTTTTGCATGGCGTATATCTTGTCATCAACAGAGATTCTTTCCATAGAAAAAGTCTTGGGAAGGCATGACTAGTAATCTCTCAATTTCACTTGGTATTGAGAGATTACTATTGATGCCTTCAGAAGACCATTTGCTGTGGCAAACGTTTCTGCTGATGATGTACACTTTTACATGGCAGATATCTTGTCATCTATATTGGAGAAGAGCAATTAGCAGAAAGGTTGAGAGATTGAGCTCGTTTGATTTGTGCACTAACTTAGGAAAAATATTTTGATAGGGTAATGAGCTTGAAGTTATGTAACGTTTGATAGGCTTGGTAAAGTCTGTTTAAAACAAACGTTATGTAACTCCTTGCTTATTATTTATCAAATTCCTTAAAGGTTGGTTAACCAAGATGCGTTGAGCAATGCTCGATAAAAGTGAGTTGTTCAATGGTTGGGACCACTACTTGAGTGTGTACAACACATTATAACCTAAAATCATACACAACGACCCTCCATATATCCTTTAAGGCTTCTGAAGAAAGTATTTTGAAGAGTTTCTAGAATGCCACAACATTTGTTCCAACACCATCAACAATATCATCATCAACAAAGAAGCAATATCCAATGTTCCAACACTATCAACAATACCACACCACAAGTTCCAACAATGCCAACCCTATCAACAACATAAATAATAGCATCAACAATAAAGAAACAAACAAAATACATACAAAAATGATACTGACAATGAGGCTTTTAAACTTCTCCCAACAAATGACTTTTTTTGCATATCGTAATAAAAATTATCGGTTCATTTATTCAACACTTAAAAGTTCCTTCAAATTTTTTAAATAAATATGATATGGGTAAATGGTAATTAAATTAAAAAATAGATGTAACTAACTTGCAAAGAAGAAGACAAAAATGAAAGAGCAATTGTGAACCATAACTTAATATCAAAAGGGGATCAAAACAACAATTTCAATCGAGGAATCTAAGATATGGATCGATTTAGATCCGACAACATCTTTATGAGAAAGAGGAGAGAAAAAAGACTGTGATAACACTAAAGAGGAGAGAATGAAAAATATGAGAGACGAATAAAATAAATTTAGGGTTGAAGGAGAGAGGAGATAATTCTAATTTCTAGATGTACTACCTTAATATTAAATGACTAAACAAAGTGTATTTATTCAAATTTATATTTTCAAAGCATAATTAATAAGGCTAATTTGGTAATATAAATCCCTAATTAATATTTTCTTAATGGGTGTGCCAAGTCAATAGGGGCCAACTAATATGAAACGGAGGAAGTATTAGGGGTTTTAATATTTATTAATTAATATTCATTAATAATTTGAGGGGCATGATGAAGAAAATGGGTGATATTGAAAAGATAAGACAAGACTACTCAATGAGATTTTTAAGTTATCCAAGAAACATTTTTTACCTCCTCTAGTAGTACTACTTTATCTACTCGGACAGAAGCTTGCTTTAAAATTAAAAGAAAAAAGGATTTTTAAACAGATATGTCATCTGTTGCAATAGATATAAATATCTATTTGAAAAATTCCAATAGCTCAGTTATCTGTACAACAGATGCAAATGTCCATTTGATAACTAAATCAGATATGTCATCTGTTATAACAGATATCAATATCTATTTGAAAATTTCCAATAACTCTGTCATCTTCCATAACAGATGCAAATATCTATTTGATAATTAAATCAGATATATCATCTGTTGCAACAGATATGATTATATTTATGAAAATAACGAATAGCTTAGTCTTTTGTTGCTACAAATTTCATTACAATTGATTTAGGTGAAACTAGTGATGAATGAGTTCACAGGGTCAACAACAACTTTAATTGAGTCATTGTATTTGCATGGTGTTGGTATTATGTTCATTCCGACCTGATTTATTGATCAATCACTCTAAGTTGAAAAGATTCTCATTAACTTAATGATAAGCTAATACCTAAATTGATTTAGGTGGAACTAGGGATGAATGAGTTCTCATTAACTTAATGTTAAGATTAATAGTACCTAATTAGTTGATTTAGGTAGAACTAGAGATGAATGAATGAGCTCACAGGGTCAACAACAACTTCAATTGAGTCGTTGCATTTGCATAGTGTTGGTATTGTGTTCATCCTGACTGAGTCATCGATCGATCACTCTGAGTTGAAATGAGTTCTCATTAGCTTAATCTTCAGATTAATAGTACCTGATTTATTGATTTAGGTGGAACTAGGGATGAATGAATGAGCTTATAGGGTCAACAATAACTTCAATTGAGTCATTGCATTTGCATGGTGTTGGTATTGCGTTCATCACGGCCCGAGTCATCGATCGATTACTTTGACTTGAAATGAGTTCTCATTAAATTAATATTTTGAAAACTATATCTTTTGAAATTTTAAAAATTAATTAAGATCAATTCGGACCAAATTAACAATTTCAAAACTTGTTATTCTTTTTCAAAATTACAAATCAACCCATACAAATCATCCATTTGTGGGAAAAAATTTTCCTCATTTTAAATCTAAAGTTCTTGATCTTCTATCTGTCTTAACAATACAAACAACAACTACTCAACATATTGCTCAGCCCTTCACAACAGATCGATTTTCTTCCCATTTCTAACCACATAATTGTTATTTTTGACTTCATTCTTCCTTGTATCCATCATTTTCTCTGTCTTCACAGGTAACAGAGTTTGAGAAGATTTCTATATTTTTTATTTATTCTAAAAATTAGGGCTTTTTAGTTAATGATAAAAAAAAGACTTTTAGTTGTATTATCTTCGAGAATGGGTTAACAATTTTGTATTTTGATGCTAAAAAGTAGGAAGCACCTGAGAAAAACCTATTTTTTGTCTCAGAGTTTTGTTGACTGTCATGGTAGTGTTGGATGGTGTTTGTGGTGTTGTTGGTGGCTGTTGTTAGTGGTGTCGGTATTTGTATTTTTGGTGGTGGTATTGGTGGTATTCGTGGTGGTCTTGGTGGCATTGGTTGTGGTGGTAGTGGTCTATCTGTTGAAATGGGTGGAAGATTTGTTGGGAAATATTAAATAGGTCTTCAAACAGATTCCCCATCTATTCCAACTGATGGGTTTTCTGTTGGAGTATTTTCTTGTAATGTGGCGTAGAATAAATTCTTGACATTTGTCTTACCTTTTTAAAAAAATTATGCAGACATCAAATGCAATGTATTTTTTATTTTTCTATTATTTGTAGCTAAAAGATGTCTCCCAAAAGAAAAAAAATTGAAAGTGGATCAACTTCTGATCACCAAAAAAAAAAAGACCAGAGTACAAATAGATTCAAAGAAACTTGCAGAACAATCTCAGTCAGGGAAAAATGAAGCTGAGGAAAGTGATAACTCTTTCTCACCAAAGGGACGTGAAATAATATCAAAATCCTAGTATAATTATGACAAAACCATTAGTATCGACAAGTTTTGAGTTGTGATAATGATAAATAGGCCTAACGCAGTATTTAGTGATCGTGTAATTAAATATCAGCTGGGGAAACCTTTTGACAAACTTAGGAGTATTATGAAGAATAAAAAAAACATAGATGGACTTTTTAAAAAGATCTTCTTTGCATACTTTGTCGAGCTATCTGAGGACCGCACTCTCCATTTTTCAATGAGCATGGTATATGGCCTTCTCAAGTGCAGGATCAAGTATGCAGGGGATGATAAAGATTTAAAGGAGGGCAAGAAAAATATATGAAGTCTGGATCAACTACTGTGGCATGCCGATTTATTTTGGATTGAAAGAGTTTGCCATAGTGACGGGCTTGAGATGCGATCATCTAGAAGAACCTCTCATCAAGGAAACACCCCACAAAGGGTCCAACAAACACAAGGTAAAAAAAGATGGGTTGTTGGGGATTGTTGGACCTAGCTACAAAGAGGGGGCTTTGATGGCGGATCTCGACAATAAATATATACCAAATCACTACAGGAAGAAATTGTGTTTAGTTTAGTTTGTCCATTCCGTTTTATTGAAAAGAGACGTCAGAAAAGTTATAGAACAAGATTTGTTGGCGCTTGCTGATATTTTAGAAAATTCAATGATTATTCCTGGGGATATGATAGCTACTACTTGACTGTCGAATAGTTACTAACAAAGCTATCCCCCAAGACAATCACATTATACGGCTTTCCTTGGGCTTTCATAGTAATATTGATCACTATTTTTACTCATCCATTTATTTTGTATTGAATATAGCTATTATGATTTTTTTTACTTGCTTCCTGATTACATTTTTTAGTCTTGGGCATGTGAATCCATTCCTCCCCTTCGAAAGCAGTTCAAGGATTATTGTAATACCCCGATTATTCCTTAAGCCTAAATCTGTCTTTATGCTACACCACCCCACTAGGAGCAAGAGGATTCACCAGATGTTATTACTGGTACGCTTCGTGTATTTTATTTTTATGTGTATGTGTTGATGGACTCTGGGTTAAGTCTTTCTTATATGAATCTGTTGGTGGCTGTATTTTGAAATCAGTGCTAAAAAGATTTTTGAGCCTTTTCTAGTCTCTACACCAATGGGTGAATCTGTTATTGCTAAGCAAATATATAAGAAGTGTCCTATCACTGTTCTTAACAAAGTCATGTTTGTAGATTTGATTGAGCTAGACATGGTTGATTTTGATAATATTCTGGGTATGGATTAGCTACACTCTTATTATGTATCTATAGACTGTCATACTCGGGTAGTCAAGTTTCAGTTTCCCAATGAGCCAGTCTTTGAGTGGTCCAAAAATTTTGTATCTCCTAAAAGTCATTTCATATCCTATCTTAAAGCTAGGAAGTTGATTTCTAAAGGTTTTATCTATTATTTGGTTCGAGTTAAAGATACTAAGTCTGAGACTCCAACTATTCAATCTCTTAGTGTTGTTAATGAGTTTTCTGATATTTTCCCAAAAGATCTCCAGGGGTACCTCCCGACAGAGAGATAGAATTAAAAATTGATCTTCTCCCTGATACACAGCCAATTTCTATTCCTTCATATCAGATTAACTAATGCCCCAGCAGCTTTTATGGACCTCATGAATCGGGTGTTCAGACCATACTTGGATATGTTCGTTATTGTGTTCATAGATGATATTCTTGTGTACTCCCAAAGTGAGAATGACCATGTAAATCATCTCTGAATTGTTTTACAGACCCTTAGAAATCAGTGGTTGTTTGCTAAATTTAATAAGTGTTAATTTTAGCTTCAGTCAGTTGCTTTTCTAGGTCACATTATTTCTTCTGAAGGTATTCGAGTTGATCCTCAAAAGGTAGAAGCTGTGAAAAATTATCCTAGACCTTTTTTCCCATTTGATATTAGGAGTTTCTTGGGTCTAGCTGGATACTACCGTCATTTTATCAAAGTTTTCTGTTCCATTGCTGCTTCTTTAACCCGATTAACCTAAAAGAAGGTTAAATTCTAGTGGTCAGATTCTTGCAAGAAGAGTTTTCAGGAATTAAAGAGTCGACTCACTTCAGCCCCTGTGATAACCCTGCCTAATGGTGTCAATGATTTTATGGTATATTGTGATGCTTCCAGAGTTGGTTTGGGTTGTGTGTTGATGCAGAAGGGTAAGGTTGTAGCTTATGCCTCCCGACAGTTGAAACCTCATGAGAAGAATTATCCGATCCATGACCTCAAGTTAGCTGCAGTGGTTTTTTCTTTGAAAATTTGGAGACATACCTATACGGCATTCATGTTGATGTCTTTACGAATCACAGTTTGCATTATGTGTTTACTCAGAGAGAATTGAATCTTCGGTAGTGGCGATGGTTAGAATTACTAAAGAATTACGATATGAGTGTGTTATATCACCCGGGCAAGGCCAATGTAGTGGTAGATGCTCTTAGCAGGTCGTCCATGGGTAGTGTAGCACATGTCGAGAAATATAAGAAGGAGTTAGCTCGCAAAGTGCATCATTTGGATAGGTTATGTGTTAGATTACTTGACTCAGCTGAGGGTAATGCTTGGGTCCAAAGTAGTTTCGAATCTTCCTTAGTTTTTGAAGTGAAAGAGAAGCAGGATACAGATTCTCGTTTGGTCGAACTGAAAAAATCAGTTAAATACAAAAAGGTGGAGGTTTTCTCCCGAGGGGGAGATGGTGTATTGAGATTTCAGAATAGGTTGTGTGTGCCTGATGTTGATGATCTGAGGCAGAGGATTATGGCTGAGGCGCATGGCGCGTGGTATTCTATTCATTCCGGTGCTACTAAGATGTACTGCATTTTATGGAAGATTTATTGGTGGAATGGTATGAAGAAGGATATAGCAAAGTTCATAGAGAAGTGTGCCACTTGCCAGCAGGTGAAGATAGAACACCAGAGACCCGGTGGAATGATGTAAGAATTTAGTATCCCTACTTAGAAGTGGGAGGAAGTAAATATAGACTTTGTGACTGGTTTACTTCCTTCTCGCCATCATCATGATTTAATTTGGGTTGTTGTAGATAGGTTGACTAAGTCCGCACATTTCCTGCCAGTGCATACATCTTTCACCGCAGAGGACTATGCTAAGCTGTATATTTAAGAGTTAGTCAGATTGCATGGAGTTTCATTGTCTATCATCTCCGATAGAGGTACTCAGTTTACTTCTCATTTTCGGAGGGCCTTCCAGAAGGGTCTCGCCCATAGGTTGGTTCGAAATGGGTGAAGCTGCTGTTATTAGAACTAATGCTGTATTTAAGGCTATAGAGAAAGTTAAGTTAATTTAGGAGAGGTTAAAGACAACCCAGAGTTGTCAAAAGTCGTATGCAGATGTGAGAAGAAGAGCTCTTGAGTTTGAAGTCGATGATTTGGTGTATTTGAAAATCTCACCCATGAAAGAAATGAAAAGATTTGGAAAGAAAAGAAAGATGAGTCCCAGATATGTTGGCCCTTATAGGGTTTTGGATCAAGTTGGGAAAGCAGCTTATGAGGTTGAGTTGCCTTCAGAATTGTCAGCTGTCCATTTTGTGTTTCATGTTTCTATGCTCAAGAAGCACATTGGAGACTCTTTTGTTGTTGATCCGTCTGAAGGTTGTGATGTTCAGGATGGCCTTTCGTATGATAAAATCCCGATTGAAATCCTAGATTATCTAGTCCGTAGACTGAGGAACAAGGAAGTTCCCCTGGTTAAAGTTCTATGGAAAAATTAATTAGTAGAGGGTGCCACTTGGGAAACAGAAGCGGATATGCGAGCCAGTTACCCTTATCTTTTCTCCACGAGTTCGAATCAATCTGAAGGTACTATTCCCTTAATTCAGTTTCCTTGTAATCTAATCTATTCCTCTATATGGTTATTCCTTCTATGTTTCGTGTATTTGGTGAAGTACTCAAGATTATTAGAGTAAAGTGAACCCTTATATGTGAGTAGTTCCAGTTGTGCGTCCTTATTTTCTCTTGTTCTTAGCCTATCTAGCAACATTCGAGGATGAATGTTTCCAAGGGAGAGATATTGTAATACCCCGATCATTCCTTAAGCCTAAATCTGTCTTTTTAAATGGATATGTATGAATTCCAAAGTGATTTATGTTTAAACGATGTTGTATTTCTCTATTTTTCACTTTTTTTCATGTAGATCATTGAATAATCTTTCCATCGATACCAATTTCATCAAAATTCGACATCGGATGAGTGAGTTATGGCTATTTTACTGAATGCTATCGGATAGCCCAGGTTTGACGGTCGACCTCGTAGATCGTCAGGTCCTTGGTGGACCATCAAGTGTCCCGTCTAGCCAAGTCAGTAGCTCCCTTTTTGGGATGTCGTGTGACGGTCAAAGTGCTTGACCATTACAAAGTTGACGGACTATCAAGGTGTCCGTCAGACCGAGATAGAATGTCTCATTTCTGGCCCTCAAGTGACGGACAACTTGGTTGACCATCACTTTTCTTATGGACCGTTAGGTCAACCGTCACATCGAGGTAGAACGTTCCAGTTTTGGTGTTCGAGTGATGAACGACTTGGTGGATCGTCAGTCCTTCTGACGGACCGTCAGGTCGACCGTCACAGGCCATGCTCAGCAAATTTCAACTTTTTTTCAAAGGGGCATCTTTGTCATTTTCGCTTCTTGTGGCCTTATATATATATATATCTATGTAGAGAAGAGAAGACCATTTCTCTCCATTTCTCTCCAAATTTCTTTCAAGAATTCTCTGAAAACCTAAGGTTTCTTCCAAACTCAAAAATCAAATCATCTCCAAGAAATTCAAGAAATCTCCCATAAATTTCTTCAAGTTGTTCAAGAACTAAGCTCCTCAAGTCAAATCCAGCAAGGTCTTGGTCTAAAAGTGTGAGAAAGAAGTTTCAAGCAAGTTTCTATATCTTCAAAATCAAAATCTAAGGTATGTGGGGTTTCAACAAGAACACTCCTTTCGTTCTTGTGCCTAAAGATTTACTTTCTATTATTGATTTACATGATTTTGCAAGTGGGTTTACAGCCAAATTTCTTTATGTATGATTTATGAGACTTGAGTTGAATAAGCTTGATATTTATGGTTATTTCACCATCATGCTTCTTAAATTGAGCATTTATTCCATGAGATGTATATTGTCATTATATATTGATGATTTCTAAGTGATTTATGATAAGTGTCAAGATTTGTGTTTTTCTATGAGAAATTCGAATATTGAATATATATATATATATATATATATATATATATCGATATTTG